>NC_140179.1:59157364-59199864 GCF_963971535.1 Notolepis coatsorum | reverse complement strand
ATAATATTTTTTTTGAGATGTAGAGGTTTTGACTGAATGTTCCTTTTTCTTTACCATAGAAAATCAAGTTAGATATTGGGATTATTTCTTAAAAGTTGAAGGTGTTCTATCAAAACTTTAAATAACCACACTTTCGACAGTTTTCGGCTTGCCATTGCCCGACTGCTTTGTTGTTGAATCAAGTCAAATCCTAGGTAAGCGTATATTGTGCGTGTGATAGTTGACATGAAAAAAAAATGATATATAAAAAAAAAAAAAAAAAATATTATTAATTATTATTATTATTATAATTATTTTCTAATTATCATGTAATCTTTTGCGGGCCGGTCAGAATCACGGCCCGCGGGCCGTACAATGCCCAGGTCTGATATAGAGAGAGATAGAAAGACAGACAGGGAGAGTGAGAGATAGAGAGACAATAGATATAGCCACAGAGAGAGAGGGACAGACATGAAGAGGGATATATAGAAAGAGAGAGAGAGAAAGAGAGAGAGAGAGACATATAGAGAAAAAGACATAGCGAAATAGACAGACAGGGAGAGGGAGAGGGAGAAAGAGAGACACAAAGAGACATAGACAGATACAGAGAGAGATATGGAAGAGAAAGAGAGAGAGAAATACAGGGATAGGGAGAGAGAGGGAGGCAGATATACAAAGACAGAGAGAGATAGACACATACACACACAGAGACATACAGATGGGGAGAGAGAGAGAGAAATTTATTTTAGAGTCTTGCAGACAGACATTAAGTTAGGTATGGACATCCTACCCCCCCCCCCCCCCCCCCCCCCCCCCTCTATCTCTCTAAACAGTTTGGAAAATAGGTTCCTAGCGCTCAGTCTGAGCCTGTATGGCCACGGGAGCAGACCCTTCTGTGTGGTGTCAGCACAGTCTCATCTGTGTGAATGCTGCTTCCTATGCATTGTGTTTGAAAATACAAGCTATTACCATGTCGGCAGGTTCCTTTCATGTGTGGCTTTATTATTATCTACGTTCCGTCTCTAAATTAATTTGCATTGTGGATATCGTCTCTTTGTGTGGATTTATGCAAAGTTGCAAAGGTTGAGTAAGGAAGAGAAGGAGATGGAGAGTGAGAGAGAGAAGCTGATTATTAAGAGTTACGATGGTCTTACCTACAGTACCAGCAGAACTTACCTACCAGCAGGCAGTGATGTACCTGAACTCGTTCATATTTTGGGCGAACGTGAACTGTATTTCCGCTAGATGAACGTAATTGTGAACGTGTTCATTCTTGGCGCTGTATCGCATTATAACTTTGTTCAAAAGTGTGCCAGATTTGGGACGGGCGCACACACACACCGAAAGGTTGGGTGTGTGCGTGTTGCGCGCTTGAGAGATAGACTCGTTACGAGCGATGCAGGCCGCCCCTTCAAGGCAACGGTAGGGGAAACACTGATAAATAATCACAGTGGGCAATATTATATATTATATATAAATAAATAATAATGATAATAAATAATTAGAAGTTTGGATATTTTTTTTACAACTGAGGTAGGTAGATACAATTTTTAGAGACTAAAGTACAGAAAAAAGGTAACGTTGGGTACCGGTATCGATTCATAGGTACTGGTACCGGTATTGGTTCAAATGTGAATGGTACTCAACCAGGGGAGGAAACTAACTTTTTGGCTTACCAGCAGGCTTGACGTTGACACCTGCCCACCTGCCCAGGGCTAGTGAAAATGCTGAGTGGCTAGTGACTTTGGAAAACCACTAGCCACAGTGGCTAGTGAGCCAAAAAGTTAACGTCAAGCCCTGCATAGGTGTGTCAATGATAATGTTCACGGCGTTTGGAGCAATAATATAATTGCTAGGTTCAACACAGCCAAGGCATAGGTGTGTCAATGATAATGTTCACAGCGTTTGGAGCAACAATGTAATTGCTAGGTTCAACACAACTCTTCCATATCTACACCCTCCATCTTGTCCCAGTCAGCCGTTGCCCCAACTGGAGCTCCTTTTGCGGCTTAGTCACTGGTCGCAGGCAGTAGTAAACAATGGAGTCAACAGTCAGAAGCACAGTTGTACAGTTGGCGTGTAGCAGTATGATTACAATGATACTGTCCCCAGCAGGGGTTAGTGAAGAAGAAATTACCTATATTTATAACTTTTTGGGTGGGGGCGCGAGTGCAGGGATTTTTGGCTAGTGAAAATGCTGAGTGGCTAGTGACTTTGGAAAACCACTAGCCACAGTGGCTAGTGAGCCAAAAAGTTAACGTCAAGCCCTGCTTACCAGCCAACTGGCGAGTAGCTGATTTTTTTTACCAGCCAAAAAATATCGCTAATTGTGATAATTACTTCTTTGTATGTCTTCGTCTAAATTGATTTGCAATCATAGTAATAATCACACCGTGTCTCTATCTTTAAAATATTTATTAGCATTAAACATTAATAACAGTGTCGCTACTCTTCACAATATTAGCATAAAATATTAACCCTTTCTCCGCCGATGATGTGTTTACACGTCATTCCTCGCCATGCGTAATCTGCCAATGACGGGTTACGGCGTCTTTGAGATCAATATTTCATATTTTCGTCATGGTATTCACATTTCACCCACGGAGTCTTTGCTGGTGTTGTAGGACTCCGCTCAACTCTGCAACGCTTCAATACCGCCACCTGGTGGCCGATCGGCGAGTTGCCAAAACCGGAAGTGGCCGGAAGTGCTTAGTCCGTCCCCTATTCCGTCCGGCCACTCGCTATCGCTCGCGGGACTCTATCCAGACACCGTGCATATCGATCCGTTGCCATAACTCAATAAACAACATGATTGGACGTATATTAGTATTATACAAACCGGAACTGGATCACCTAGATCAACATCACATAACTGGGGTCTGTTTGCGCCAGTGTGATCGCCCAACGGTAAGAGGAAGCTGCCGTGAGTTTCAGCGTTTTTGATTATTATTATCCATACAAACTGCTCTGATCTATATATCACCCATACTACATGAATCATTTAACGTCGGTCATTGCATTATAAACGACCCCCCCCCCCCCCCCCCCCCCCCCCTCCGGTCACCAGGCAGATGACCAGTCAAAACGTTTAGGATCATGTACAGTTGAAATTTTTTATATAACGTTGATCGGTATCAAACTGCATTTGATCATCTAATATATGCATTTATGGCTATACTCACGTTCTATGAAATACAGCAGAACACGATAAAAACATATTTATACTCTGGACGGTATTTTAGTATGAATGTGTGAATGAAAAAGTAAAACGTTCCTACATCCTGAACGATAGATAATTGATGTTGAATGGGCCATAGTAATGTCAATTTAGCAATACAATTTAAAAAGTTATAGCCCTGCAAAGCAGGTGAACATCTCCATAGACAAATAGTGCTGGCAGAGAGGCTACAAGGATGGATATAAGCTCCGGCAGAGAATGGGTTAACATGAAAGAGGGATCTATTCTGGACTGGGTTGGGCTGAACTGGGCAGTGAAAGATGATGAGTTGGACTGGGTTGGGCAGTGAAAGAAAAAAAACGAAGTATGTTGTGAAGTGTATAGATAGATGTGAAATGTATAGATGTAGCAGTACTGTCTATCTGTATGTCATGTATGTCATATGTTATGATGAATTGAAAATGGGGGACCCGGATGTAAACAAGACGAAAGTCTTTCTCTGGTCTGCATCCCCTTAACAATTGTGTGTATTGAGCCGTACTGTATTGTACCCATTCTGCAATCTGTTAATAAAGTCTTCAATCAATCAATCAATCAAGTTAACTTTGAACCTCGGTTGTCAAGCCGCGTCAATGTTGTGTATGCATCTGGGTGGGTAGGCATCACAACGGTGTTCACTGTGCCTTTAAGACAGCACGGTGGGCTGGACGACAGGGCTGTGAAGTGGCCGTCAGTGTTGTGGTATCGTCAGTTGGGTTGTGGTGTGTTGTTGTGCACTGGTTGAGCATGCAATAAAACATCTAACCTTATGTCGTAGTCCGGTGCGTTTTTGGAAACATTATAGTCATAACAGCTACACCTAGCTAACATGGGGCGGGCTGCATTGAGCACACACACACAGGGCTAAAGTTAGCTAGCAAGCAGCTATATAGACTAACATTACACCACTGTGATTTAAATGTGTCCTTAGTAACTTATACTCGAGGGTTGTACTAGGGTTGGATGCAGTTCCCCGTTGGTCAGTCTGTCTGTTTTCCATCTTCTGCTGTGTTTAACGTTATCTGTTTGCGAGTGCTCCTTTGACTGATGGCCAGTACTGCGGAAACTTTTATTAAACATTCTATATGTCCGTGGGTTGGCCAGTACTGCAGGAACTTTTATTAAACATTCTATATGTCCGTGGGTTGGCCAGTACTGCGGGAACTTTATTAAACATTATATGTCCGCGGGTCTTGTGCAGTGCTCTCATGGCACTGTCAACTAAAGCGAGCACTCAGAAGACGCGCACCATTTGCCAGTGACCGTGATTGCAGAATGTTTTTTTTGTTTGTTTACTAGTCGCCAGACTGGCGAGTGGTCTTCATGAATCACTCGCCAAACCTAAAAAATACTCGCATTTGGTGAGTAAGTGGCCTAATTTCCTCCCCTATACTCAACCCTACTACCAGCAGACTCAGGGAGGAACACTGACCTGCTGTCAATTTGACATGTTTTGTTTTCGATATGAAAATGTTTGAGAACCACTGCACTAGCACACCATAAACCATGTTAACTATAGGTACATTAATGTAGTGAAACTACATTAAACGGAAAAAAAATTTAACGAGCTGTCGAAAACACCCGGTCTGGCTCTGGAATCAAAGGAAACATGACCTACATACAGGATACAGGGCTGTTCTGTCTCAGCACTATCCCTGTACTTCGTCCCGCTTTCCCGCCCTTCCCCCCCCTCTCCCTTTGTTCTGTTGAAGAGATACTCTAAATGCAACGATAACAAAGCAACATTTCCTGTCTTCTAAGTGGGCGGGACTTTTACACACTACCATTGTGAGATTGTGAGACTCGCCGGACGAGTCTCTCAAACAACCTTGTTTTTTTTTGCACTGGATATACAGGTCAGAAAACCCATCGATTTAGTGTTAAGTGGTCTGCACACGGCGGGCGACAGACGTCGCCTGGCGATGTGATCACCTGTCGCTCAATGACAATCGCTTAGCCCCCCACACCAGAGGCGACCGTTCTCAGGTATAATGAGATGCATAAGCTATGTGTCGCTCTGTTTAGCTGGGGGTGTTTCCCCCCGGGAGATATAGGAGGACGGACCGCCGGCCGGGACCGGACGTTAGTTTGTCGTGAAGCGAGCGTATATATAATTAGCAGGTAGCTGTGTTGTGCGTTACGAGAGAGTATTAACCTGTAAAACCCATATTGAGCTGGAATTAAACCACCATATACGAATACAACCTCTCCTCATTCTTCCTGACATTACTGCATGCCTGATCGCTACGATACGTTCACTACCACCGATTGGACAAGTAGTGTTATGCAGCTGCTGAAAGTGTTTTTTTCACGGAAGACGCAAACTGTTTTATTCTCAACCATAATTTTCTTTGGACAATAAACCTTACAAACTACATCAGCTGCAGCCTGGACATAAACTCTGTCAACATCCACAACTTATTTTGTTACCCGAGTATTAAAACACTAGTAGGTGCATCGTGGGGCATTGTTCATTTATTAGTAATGACAAGCGGCCGCCGGCCACTATAGCTTCTCAAACTAACGTTATTTATTTAAATTGTTCCCGTTAATAATAATGAACATAAATAGCATGGTAATAATACGTAGGTTATTGATCAATGAATGTATTGAATGATACATTAAAGGTGTACAAATGATACACCAGTAGAACTTCTGTACTACTTTTACTGTAGAAGTCATGTTATTTCCTCATTGTCCTGCTGTGTCGCCTCAGAAAATAGGATCGAGGCGATATTGAGCGAGGCGACAGAAATAGCTGCGCGATGGTCGCTTCAGAATCTCCTGCCGTGTGGGTTCTCTCATTCATAACAATGAAGGCGATACAATTCTGTCTGTCAGCTCGCTAAAAAATCGGTCGCCTGGTTAAAATCGCTCGCCGTGTGGGGACCCCTTTAGAACACCTTCAACTTTTAAGAAATAATCCCAATATCTAACTTGATTTTCTATGGTAAAGAAAAAAGGAACATTCAGTCAAAACCTCCACATCTCTCAATTGGGTGAATAATATTCCCTTACTGATCCCCTTGGGGAAATGCAGGCATCATAGCAGTATGGGGGAGGGGGGAGGGGAGGTACAGGTACATGGTGATAGTAGGAGACATGATACAGGTCGTAAAATTATAGTACAGTAGAAATAAAAAATGTAAATAGGCAGTGTAAACAATATAACAATATAATTAAGATTATAATAATTAATTGAGTATGCGCATATGAGCAAGTAGGCAGTGTAAATCAAGGTGCAGAAGAGTATATACACAGGTGCAGACACGTGCACACATAGAGCCCAAATGGTGCTTTTGTGCCTCATAAAAAAGTGACCTTTTTATGCAATTATTCTTTTTACCGTTGCGCATATAGACTGCCATTCCAACTGAAAGAGGATAAGTGCGCTCCTGCACTGGTTATTATAGTTCAATATTCACTATTTGAATATCCGGCCTTGCGCGGTTCACACGCTCACATATGCCATGTGCCCTTTCCAGCCTTTGAGCACCTGCCTCTCTAAAGTCCTGTGCACGTCCCTGCACAGGTGCAGTATGCATAAGGTACCTATGACGTGACGTACCTGGAATGGAACATGCACCCGCTAAGGTGAGGGCAGTATGCCCACCAATGGTGAGCCTTGTGTAAAGCTCACAGAGGATAACTCGCTCGGTCTCCCTTTAAAAGGTGCCTTTGTTCTGTTACGCTTTGTCTCAAAACCGACAAAACATGCATCCTAATCGTTTGATGAGATTACACGTTGTTCCATCATGTGGTTGTAAAGGAGCGTGCGGCTTTCTCCCCCTGTGATCTCTGCCAAGCTTCTGTGGTAAAACAGATGTCAGAGAGAGAGATAGAGAGAGAGAGAGAGAGAGAGAGAGAGAGAGAGAGAGAGAGAGAGAGAGAGAGAGAGAGAGAGAGAGAGAGAGAGAGAGAGAGAGAGAGAGAGAGCGATAGAGAGAGAGAGAGAGAGGTATCGCAAAGGATACGGTATGTGCCATGATACCGGGCAGAACTGATTGTGTGTATGTGTGTCTGTGTTTGTGTGTGTGTGTGTGTTTGTGTGTGTCTGTGTTTGTGTGTGTGTGTGTGTGTGTGTGTGTGTGTGTGTGTGTGTGTGTGTGTGTGTGTGTGTGTGTCTGTCTGTCTGTCTGTCTGTCTGTCTGTCTGTCTGTCTGTCTGTCTGTCTGTATGTCTGTCTGTCTGTCTGTATGTCTGTCTGTCTGTCTGTCTGTCTGTCTGTCTGTCTGTCTGTCTGTCTGTCTGTCTGTCTGTCTGTCTGTCTGTCTGTCTGTCTGTCTGTCTGTCTGTCTGTGTGTGTCTGTGTGTGTGTGTCTGTGTGTGTGTGTCTGTGTGTGTGTGTCTGTGTTTGTGTGTGTGTGTTTGTGTGGATCTCACGTGAATCGGTACATGGTAGTACCGACGTGATTCGGTCGATACCCTTAAAAGCACCGTATTCTGTACCCTGAGAGAGGGAACTGCACCCTGAGAGAGGGAACTGCGCCCTGAGAGAGGGAACTGCACCCTGAGAGAGGGAACTGCGCCCTGAGAGAGGGAACTGCGCCCTGAGAGAGGGAACTGCACCCTGAGAGAGGGAACTGCACCCTGAGAGAAAGAACTGCGCCCTGAGAGGGGGAACTGTGCCCTGAGAGAGGGAACTGTGCCCTGAGAGAGGGAACTGTGCCCTGAGAGAGGGAACTGTGCCCTGAGAGGGGGAACTGTGCCCTGAGAGAGGGAACTGTGCCCTGAGAGAGGGAACTGTGCCCTGAGAGAGGGAACTGTGCCCTGAGAGAGGGAACTGTGCCCTGAGAGAGGGAACTGTGCCCTGAGAGGGGGAACTGTGCCCTGAGAGAGGGAACTGTGCCCTGAGAGAGGGAACTGTGCCCTGAGAGAGGGAACTGCACCCTGAGAGAAAGAACTGCGCCCTGAGAGGGGGAACTGTGCCCTGAGAGAGGGAACTGTGCCCTGAGAGAGGGAACTGTGCCCTGAGAGGGGGAACTGTGCCCTGAGAGAGGGAACTGTGCCCTGAGAGAGGGAACTGCACCCTGAGAGAAAGAACTGCGCCCTGAGAGAGGGAACTGTGCCCTGAGAGAGGGAACTGTGCCCTGAGAGGGGGAACTGTGCCCTGAGAGAGGGAACTGTGCCCTGAGAGAGGGAACTGTGCCCTGAGAGGGGGAACTGTGCCCTGAGAGAGGGAACTGCGCCCTGAGAGAGATAACTGCAGGGAACTGCGCCCGGAGAGAGGGAACTGTGCTCTCAGAGAGAGGGAACTGCGCCCTGAGAGAGGGAACTGCGCCCTGAGAGAGATAACTGCAGGGAACTGCGCCCGGAGAGAGGGAACTGCAGGGAACTGCGCCCTGAGAGAGGGAACTGCACCCTGAGAGCGGGAACTGCAGGGAACTGCGCCCTGAGAGAGGGAACTGCGCCCTGAGAGAGGGAACTGCAGGAAACTGCGCCCTGAGAGAGGGAACTGTGCCCTGAGAGAGGGAACTGCAGGGAACTGTGCCCTGAGAGAGGGAACTGTGCTCTCAGAGAGGGAACTGCAGGGAACTGCGGCCTGAGAGAGGGAACTGCGCCCTGAGAGAGGGAACTGCACCCTGAGAGAGGGAACTGCACCCTGAGAGAGGGAACTGCACCCTGAGAGAGGGAACTGCAGGGAACTGCGCCCTGAGAGAGGGAACTGCACCCTGAGAGAGGGAACTGCACCCTGAGAGAGGGAACTGCAGGGAACTGCACCCTGAGAGAGGGAACTGCAGGGAACTGCGCCCTGAGAGGGGGAACTGTGCCCTGAGAGAGGGAACTGTGCCCTGAGAGAGGGAACTGTGCCCTGAGAGGGGGAACTGTGCCCTGAGAGAGGGAACTGCGCCCTGAGAGAGATAACTGCAGGGAACTGCGCCCGGAGAGAGGGAACTGTGCTCTCAGAGAGAGGGAACTGCGCCCTGAGAGAGGGAACTGCGCCCTGAGAGAGATAACTGCAGGGAACTGCGCCCGGAGAGAGGGAACTGCAGGGAACTGCGCCCTGAGAGAGGGAACTGCACCCTGAGAGCGGGAACTGCAGGGAACTGCGCCCTGAGAGAGGGAACTGCGCCCTGAGAGAGGGAACTGCAGGAAACTGCGCCCTGAGAGAGGGAACTGTGCCCTGAGAGAGGGAACTGCAGGGAACTGTGCCCTGAGAGAGGGAACTGTGCTCTCAGAGAGGGAACTGCAGGGAACTGCGGCCTGAGAGAGGGAACTGCGCCCTGAGAGAGGGAACTGCACCCTGAGAGAGGGAACTGCACCCTGAGAGAGGGAACTGCACCCTGAGAGAGGGAACTGCAGGGAACTGCGCCCTGAGAGAGGGAACTGCACCCTGAGAGAGGGAACTGCACCCTGAGAGAGGGAACTGCAGGGAACTGCACCCTGAGAGAGGGAACTGCAGGGAACTGCGCCCTGAGAGAGGGAACTGCACCCTGAGAGAGGGAACTGCACCCTGAACTGCAGGGAACTGCACCCTGCGAGAGGGAACTGCACCCTGAGAGAGGGAACTGCACCCTGAGAGAGGGAACTGCAGGGAACTGCGCCCTGAGAGAGGGAACTGCACCCTGAGAGAAGGAACTGCACCCTGAGAGAGGGAACTGCAGGGAACTGCACCCTGAGAGAGGGAACTGCAGGGAACTGCGCCCTGAGAGAGGGAACTGCACCCTGAGAGAGGGAACTGCACCCTGAGAGAGGGAACTGCGCCCTGAGAGAGGGAACTGCGCCCTGAGAGAGAGAACTGCACCCTGAGAGAGGGAACTGCAGGGAACTGCGCCCTGAGAGAGGGAACTGCAGGGAACTTCGCCCTGAGAGAGGGAACTGCAGGGAACTGCGCCCTGAGAGAGGGAACTGCAGGGAACTGCACCCTGAGAGAGGGAACTGCAGGGAACTGCACCCTGAGAGAGGGAACTGTGCCCTGAGAGAGGGAACTGCACCCTGAGAGAGGGAACTGCAGAGAACTGTGCCCTGAGCGGGATGTTCGAAGGGTCAAAGTGGGTATAAAACAGGAGGGAAGACTGTCAGGTTTTAAACTGTGGATGCCAAACAGAGAAGGTAAAGATGACTTTAAACTGTTGACTGTATATGTCTGCACTTTATGTGCTTCATTTCATGTCTATTCTATCTTACTCTTTTTATTATTGTCTATTTAAAACGGAATCAAACCATAAACAAGGTGGCCTGTTGGGATGTTAGATCCTAATCTGAAAAACTGTGATTTTATGTGTCTTTTGTCTGTTGTGAAGCACTTTGAACTTCGGTTTCTGTATGAAAGGTGCTATACAAATAAAGTTTTATTATTATTATTATTATTATTATTATTATTATTATTATTATTATTATTATTATTATTATTATTATTATTATTATTATTATTATTATTATTATTATTATTATTATTATTATTATTATTATTATTATTATCTAATGATGAACAGCTCAAGTGGTGGCCCTCTGTGAAGTTCTTGCAATAGCCTCATTTCAGCACTCGTATTAGTCATGTTCATGCAAACATCCTGAGCAGGTCCTAAATTATTATTATTATTATATGTTACCAAGCAATGTGACTGAAGTGCCGCTGCTCTGTTTTAAATTCGCTCACGACCGCTATTAACACATTGGCGACCACGGTTTGCTTAAGCATTACATCACCCGCAGGAGTGGTTTGTGAAAAATAAACCATGCCTAAGGGTGGTCGTTAGACCCCCCTAGGCATGGTTTATTTTTCACAAACCACGACTACAAGTGGTGTAATGCTTTTATACAACTGGCACATTCATCCAACCGTATTGCTATACAATAAACACACATTAATCGAAGATTTATTGAAAAAACCATCCACCAGAAAAAGTAGTTCCCACAACAACAAAAAAGAGAAGTTGCCTCCATGTGGAAGCAGCTCGGAAGTGCATCCAACTGTTCTCAGTAGGACATCCAACCAACTAACACATCCAACTGTCTTTCAACTAAGACATCCAACCAACTAACACATCCAACTGTCTTTCACCTAGACATCCAACCAACTAACACATCCAACTTTTCTTTAGTTTTTAACCTACTTTCTATAGAACTTCATTCTTAGATGCTTCTATAGAAAGTAGGTAAAACAAATTAAAAAAAGTTTTCTTTGCCCTATAGGGATTTTTTTTTTTTTTTTTTTTAAACCTACTTTCTATAGAAGCAGTTGGGAGGTGCGCTGTTTTAAGTGAGCGTGGGTTATTGAATTGATTGATTGCTAATTTTATTACTGTCCGCCTTGTTTCCAACTGGTTAAGTTTAGGCCCTCTTTCGAAGTTGGTTAAGGTTAGAGTTTGGAACCAGGGCTGGTGGTCTATCGCCCTGCTCTAAAGACAAACTCTAACCTTAACCAACTTCGAAAGAGGGCCTAAACTTAACCAGTTGGAAACCAGGCGGACAGTAATAAAATTAGCAATCAATCAATCAACCAATCAATCAATTCAATAGGCCATGCTCACTTAAAACAGCGCACCTCCCAGCTGCTTGAAAGTAGGTTTTTTTTTTTTATTTTGTTCCACAATGACTCATGACCCATCAATTACATCATCCAACATTGTTTAAGCAACTAAGACATTCGCCATGACAGAATCGGTTTATATTTAGTCGTTATGACGCTATCAACATATCCATTCAGTCCACCCTCACTTAAAACAGCGCACTTCCCAGTTGCTTCTATAGAAAGGAGAAGAAAAATTTAAAAAATTTTTGCAAATTAATCAATCAATCAATCCGTGCAATTTTTATTTTGTTCCACAATGACTCATGACCCATCAATTACATCATCCAACATTGTTTAAAGAACTAAGACATTCGCCGTGACAGAATCGGTTTATATTTAGTTGTTATGACGCTATCAACATATCCATCTGTTAAAGATTATTGTCCGCCATCTTGTTTTTTCCTAAAATCCGCACGGCGGAGTGATTGTAATTCGGTTGTGGGCGGGTCCTGGGACCAGGAGCGTGGAATTGTGAAGAATACATACGTGTAAATTGACTGTTTCAGCCAATCAGAATCGAGAAATTTGCATGCCGTTGTATAAAGTGTAATATGGTTCTGGATGACCAGGGTTTGTCAACAAACCGATGTACTTTCTAACAGCTATATATATACTTTATAGTATTGCTATCTGTCCATTCTCATTGCCACTTGAGTGCATAAACCGTGCCTTCATAATGACTGAAAAATCCATCGGTTGGTTGTCATTTTATAGCGTCGTGAATATAAGCTTTATCGCAGTTTTCGTCTCGTCTTTTTTCTGGGAAGCTAGATATGAGGCTAAAGGCTAGTCATGTTATATCAAACGCCATTTCTGTTGTATATATACAAATGAAATAAAACAAACTGCGTAGCATCCGGACTATGACAGAGCATCTATGGATGAAATGGGGGCGGCGGGGGACGCCGATTCGTATTATTGATTAGCAATACAGTGTGCGTTCAAGTAGCCACATTCACTGATCGATCGCTTGCGTGTTACAACAATGTCCAATCCGGCTGTAATTTGGGTGAATAGTATCCTACCGTCAGCCCATGTGATTGCCGGCAGCATTTCATCATTATTCATCGGCATCTGGTAGATCGATATGTCCATTGGCTGATCATAAATCCGATTATTCCAGGCTGAAATCTGCGTTCCGTAACGTGATCAAAGATGGAGGATGTTCGGCTGGGATCCTGGCTCATATGAAACGCCCCTAGACAAGAAAAAAAAAAAATCCCATTCGGCCTCAATGATACTGCAGTGGAGCGATGGCGCCCCTAAGAGGATCTGGCCGGTATTGCATGTTTCGGAAATCAAATATGCGGGTAGATCCTGCAAGTCGATCGGGGACGTTAATACCGTTATTAATATGGAATAAAACAATAACAACGGTCCACAACGGGTGGAATTGAAACACGAGTTAACTCGTGGACGGTCCTTAATGTGTTAAAAGCTGCCGGCATCACGTTGACCGTTGAAAACCACCACACAAAGGTACACCTTCCCATGCATTTGTGAATTTCTCCTCTGCATTTAACCCTATAGATCCTAACTATCTATAGGAGCAGCAGTGATCCACGTCCCATGCAGCCTCTGGCGGAGAGGCATGAGTCGCAGGATAGAACCCCAGGACCTTCTCACACCGACCCTCGCACCACCGCGCCGCCCACTTCAGTACAGCAACCCGCCTCCACTGCCACCGCCTCTCGTTACGGAGCGTGCACTGCGTAATGCAAACCCTTCCACAGCGAGTGTGTATGACCCTGCGATGAACCCAGATCATTATGCCTGTAGGAACACAGTGCACTTTTATTCCATAACATAAACAGAGCTGATTCAGGGTATAATATGATTGGGTGGATAATGTGGATGTGCATACAGTAGATGACATGTATATATATCACCTTTACTATATATTTATTTTATTGTGTTATTATTTAGGATACATGCCCAAACAACGTAACTCATCTCCAGTAGGTTAACCCTTTCACTGCCACACTACAGACGGTTAACCCTTTACTATCACACTACCGACGGTTACCGCCGGTAGTGTGATAGTAAAGGGTTAACCTTCTGTAGTGTGGCAGTGAAATGGTTAAACTAGCTGTGCAGCTCATTCAAAGCAGCAGTGCTCACAATATGTAGACACCGACTGGTTTTGTTGTTTTGATCATGGTGATTTTAATTCTGTATTATACTGTTCATTTTATTCTATCTTTTAGAAAAGCCTCAATAGACTAGTGTTGAAAACTAGCACTTGGGCTATAACCTATAAACACGCAAAACAACACATCTGGTCTGTCCACTGTGACTGGTCCAATGTAGCTGTTGTGTCCATTTTAAATAAAAGTTTTCATTCATTCATTCATTCATTCATTCATTCATTCATTCGTTCGTTCGTTCGTTCGTTCGTTCGTTCGTTCGTTCGTTCATTCATTCATTCATTCATTCATTCATTCAGAATGCTGCTGCTGCTGGAGTTCTGACAGAGACCAATAGAGCTGTTGAATACAACAACAGCAGTTCTCTGAGTCTCTGCGTTGGCTACCAGGGTGTCACCAGTACTGCTGCTCATCTATAAATCAATTAGTGGTTTAGGCTCAAAATACAACCATCTAGACCTCGTGAGGTCATCAAGTGTAACGTGTGTAGTCTCGGTCAGTGGCGGCTGTTTTTTTGTTTTATAGCCCTATAAATAATATAAACATGTTTAAAATGAATAATATTTACTCATTTTAAGTATGTTTGTGTTTCCAATGCACAATATAACGTTAATATATCAAATATAAATAATCGTTTTCCTGAACAGGAAGTGACTCACTGTCCGTTACCGTAGCCGCATTTCTCCTCGCCGCATTTCTCTCGGGCTAGACGCAATAGCGCTTTGAGTGCGCGTGCACGCCGTGCACTGTTTCATCGCTGTATCCGTTGCAGCCAATCAGTGCGTAACGCGCTGTGCGTTGAAATATGATGTATTATGATGGAACACGGGCGCGTTTTGAAGCGGTCTAAGCAAGAGGTGTCTATCATTTCCGTAGCCGCATTTCTCGGAGACGCTCTCTGATTGGCCGACGCGGCGACGACAGTACTTTTCCGTAGCCGCATTTCTCGGTTTTGCTGGCGTTTGCAGGATGTTCGATGCTGTGTGTTGTGATGCAGTCTCAAGTCTGGACAGTGGGCATTGGATATACATCGACAACAGTCTGGGGGACAGTCAGTGGACATACACTTTATCAAGCCCTCCGGCTGAACCACGTTTCAATTAAACAAAGTGAGTTAATTCTCTCTCTCTCTCTCTCTCTCTCTCTCTCTCTCTCTCTCTCTCTCTCTCTCTCTTAGCCACTCAGCTAACGTTAGCCGCTGTTAGCCACTCAGCTAATGCTTAACTAACGCTCTCTCTCTCTCTCTCTCTCTCTCTCTCTCTCTCTCTCTCTCTCTCTCTCTCTCTCTCATCTCTCTCTGGAGTGGAGTTTCGTTTGGATTGAAATAAGTGGATTATTGTTCAATATCGTCTATGTTTGAATGAATGAATGAATGAAAACTTTATTAACAGATTGCAGAATGGGTACAATACAGTACGGCTCAATACACACAATTGTTAAGGGGATGCAGACCAGAGAGAAAGACTTTTGTCTTGTTTACATCAGGGTCCCCCGTTTTCAATTCATATCGATAATTTAATAGCTAGCCTTGGCTCGTTTAACAATATGCAAAATATGTGTACAGCCCTGTACTCATACTGAAGTTATTCTTGATATATACTACTACACATACTAGGTCTGATTGTGTAACGAATCGATTCCACGTCGCACTGTGTGTGAGAGAGAGAAAGAGAGAGAAGGAGAGATAGAGGGGATACTAATTAATTCCGCCCCCCCCCCCCCCCCCCCCGTGAAGAATTCACGAGCCGTCACTGGTCTCGGTAGTACCCAAGTGCAGGACGTAGAAGAGACACACTAGGGTAAGAGCCATACTAACATAGAACTGCTGGACATAGAAGAGAAACGCCAGGGTAAGAACCAGACTAACATAGAACTGCTGGAGATAGAAGAGAAACGCCAGGGTAAGAACCAGATTAACATAGAACTGCTGGAGATAGAAGAGAAACACCAGGGTAAGAACCAGATTAACATAGAACTGCTGGAGATAGAAGAGAAACACCAGGGTAAGAACCAGACTAACATAGAACTGATGTACATAGAAGATAAACGCCAGGGTAAGACATATACTAACATATAACTGCATGACATAGAAGATAAACGCCAGGGCAAGACACAGACTAACATAGGCCAGGGAAGAAACAAGAGGTTAAAGGTCACAGCCGTGACATCGGGGAACAGTCTGCTAACGGAGTTAAAACAGAGCAGCGCTCAGTGAGGGTGAAGCAGGGTTCAGTTATTATTATTCTGCACATGGTCAGAACAAAGTTCCAGCTGATCTCAGATCCACCTCAACTCTCTGACTACTTGCAAAACAAGCTGACAGCTTTTATGTTCTCCGTTCCCTTTGCATCCCAACTTGTTTATGCTTTTTAATCATTTTTAATGCACACTTGTATTTCCTTTTATCTATACATAACTAAAGCCCTTTGGGCTGCCTCTGTGTATGAAATGTGCTACAGTATATAAATAAATGTTGCCTTGCCTATATATTATGCATGTATTATATATATATATATATATATATATATATATATATATATATATATATATATATATATATATATATATATATATATATATATATATATATATATATATATATATATATTATGCATAGATAATGTGTATTTATTGACTTGTTTGACTAGTGAGTGTTCATCCCTGTCCTTCCTCACTTCCTTATTTTCTTTGATTCTTCCTCCCTTCCTTCAGTCTAGAACTCAGATGGAGGTATTCACTCCAAGTGTTATCTACCTTATTATCAGCAACAAACTGCTTTACACACACATGCATACACACACACGCACACACGCATACATAGGCCTGTCACGATAACACATTTTGCTGGCCGATTAATTGTTCCAGAAAATATTGCGATAAGTGATATTATTGCGGTTTTGAGAGATTTTTTTTTTGAGGAATGTATTTCCCAAAAGTTTTCAATTAACTTTTTTTTTTCTTTTTTTACTACTAATATAATAATAGCATAATAATGCAAGGAAACCGTTTCAAAGTGCAATAAACCTTTATTTAACATTGGAAGACATTTTAAATATCCTAAATAAAAAAATGCTCAGTTTGATTGTTTATTATAAAACAAACTGAAACTGGAATGGAAACAAGCCCTCTGGCTGGCTTTTTGTGTCATCCTTTTAACATGTACATGTATTATTAATGTACCTTGTGGTACCATGTACAAAATGTTAATAAAGTATGAGGAAAAAACTGTGGAAACGTAATGAATAAAAAGGCAGTGAAACAATAATCAAATAAACACCAAAATATATACTATCTCTATTGGAATGGAGACTTCAGCACAGGATAAACTAGGGATGGGCAAAAATTATCCAGATCGATTGATCACATGATGTACTCGAGTTCTCGTGGAGGAAAACGCTGTACAAAATAAACGTCTTTTCCGGTGTTTTAGACTTTTATTTTGAAACCCACCCACCGGTCCGGATCGGAAGTATTGTTGTTATTATCCTAGCAGAACGTATTGAGCGGACAACTTGTCTCGTCCGGTTCTGTGTTTTTGAGCTAATGATAAAACAAATGTTGAGATTGTTGGTGAACAACTAACTTTAGGTTAGTTTTAACGTTAGCTACTAACGTTAGATGCAGCTACTACAGGCAATCAACGATGAGGAGGAAGCGTCAAAGCCGTATATAATAGAATAGTAGCCCTGTGGTGCGTAGGCACGACTCAAAACTACCTGTTATAATAAATTAATTCATGTTTAACTTGTCCCTGTGTCCAGTCCTTTGACTAGCCCCACCCGTTCATTGTAAACAATTATGCATGTAATTGTATTAACGTTATTCTGTGTTGTAGCTATGCTATACGTTGTATTTAGTTTGTTAGCTATTTAGCTAATGCTGATAGCATCAACGCTAGATCTTTAATCTTTATTTAGCAGTCCAGTTTCTCCGGGCAGTAGCGAGTAACTACTTGGGTCTAAAAACAGCTACACTACAAATAACGCTACTTGGTTAAAAGGAGCAACACTATTGAGAAATGTAGTTAAGCTATGTGGCGTTGCTAGTGCCCCACGGAGCTACCGTGCTGTACTCTGTAGTAAGGCCAGCGGCCCCCCACACGGAGAGTGACTGACAAGGGGTACTGGTTCCGCCTCATTAAAACAAACGCGCAAATAGCAATTAATCGCGCCCGTCAAAATCATTGCATTCATTTAAATTATCGCGCCGATTAATCGATTTATTGCTTATCGCGGCAGGCCTACGCATACACACACCACATACACACACGCACACACGCACGCACGCACACACACACACACACACACACACACACGCATACACGCACGCACGCACGCACACGCGCACACACGCACGCACGCACGCACACACACACACACACACACACACACACACACACACACACACACACACACACACACACACACACACACACACACACACACACACACACACACACACACACACACACATTAACCCTAAAATAATTCATTATCCTAACCTTAACCTTACCATGACCCTTATCCTGACCTTACCATGACGCTAAACTAACCCTTACCTTATCTTAACCTTACCATGACGCTAAACTAACCCTTACCTTATCCTGACCTTACCATGACGCTAAGCTAACCCTTACCTTATCTTAACCTTACCATGACGCTAAACTAACCCTTACCTTATCCTGACCTTACCATGACGCTAAGCTAACCCTTACCTTATCCTGACCTTACCATGACTGAACTAACTCAGTGATAAACACAGCAGTGGCTCAGGGGGGAGAGCGGTCATCTGGTCATCTGGTCATCTGACAGGCAGTGTGTTGAAGTGTCCTTGAGTAAGATGCTTAACCACTAACTGTGTGCTCCTGATGCCCACCAGTGTGTGTGTGTGTGTGTGTGTGTGTGTGTGTGTGTGTGTGTGTGTGTGTGTGTGTGTGTGTGTGTGTGTGTGTGTGTGTGTGTGTGTGTGTGTGTGTGTGTGTGTGTGTGTGTGTGTGTGTGTGTGAAAACACATTTAGAGTTTCAAAGCAAGTGAAGGGTTAAGCTCCCCACCGACCATCGAGGGGTAAAAGCAGAGGGGGGCACACCTGGGACGCCAGGTGTTGCCGTTGAGCCCTTCGGAGGTGTCGTGGGCCTGTCAACGAAACACCAATGAAGGAGGGTGCCCACCTGAAGACCCCAGTGAAGCTTTTACCACTACCCCATTCAAAAAAGTGCTGATTTTCTAAGGGATTGTAATATCTAGTCCTATAAGCTCAACAAAAGTGTGTGTGAAAACACATTTAGAGTTTCAAAGCAAGTGAAGGGTTAAGCTCCCCACCGTGAATTGAAATGAATGAACAAAAGTAGATTGAGGTAAACAGCAAGTAAAGTTAAAAAAAATCATTAATTACCTGGTTATGTGTCCAAGGGTGAGGGGTCAGCAACGAAGAGAGAGAGAGAGAGAGAGAGAGAGAGAGAGAGAGAGAGAGAGAGAGAGAGAGAGAAATAAAGAGAGATAGAGTTAATTAAAAACACAATTCATCCTCTCCACACTATCAAAACACATTGAAACTGAAAGAAGTAGGTACAATAGTAATGAATTATATCCCTCCTGAGTTTTACTTTCTGCGTTCTGGGACCAGTTGGGCCCATTGCTGTTCGAGATGATTCAACATGCTTTGAACAGGGGGGATTCTTGAGAGACGTTAACATGGCCTTGATCTCCTTGTTACTTAAAAAAAATGACTGTGGCAGTTATAGGCCCCTGAGTCTTCTTGGGGCCGATCTTAAAATGTTTGCCAAAATACTAGCCCGTCGTTTGCAGAAGTATATGATGGTGCTGGTACACTGTGATCTGACTGGATTTATTCAAGGTTGATTAGCCGCAAAATGGGCAAAAGCTAAAGTTAAGTGACTGTTACTTTTGTAGCAGTAGTTCAATGTCACTGCCTTTTTTGTTAGGCAACCCTAACCCTAGTCGTTGGCTACAACTTTGCCACAGTAGGTATTAATCACTTAATACATAAAATGTCTGAAATCTAAAATCTGGCACTTTTTGGGAATAAAATATCCTGTTAACTTAAAGCTTGGTGTATTCTTTTTATTGACCTATAGTCCATTCATGCTGAGTGAATCAGTTCCCCCAGCCACATTTGTGTATTCAAATTATTTGGGGGAACTAACTGATAGAAAATTAATCGAATCGCATCGAATCGAATCGTGGTCAAATGAAGAGATTTCATGATTTTAAATATTTATACCCCTGGTAATAGCTGATCAGACTGAATCCAGCTGGGTTCAATCTGAAGCTTAAACACACACACACACCTGTGAGCCTTCTATTTCCCTGCTGAATGATGTGAGACAGGCAGATTCTGACAGACTCAGTTTTCTGCCGTTCGGTGAGGATGTTGAAAAGGTGATAACGAAAAAACGAATACAAGAAAATAGTCAGTACTCTTTACCGGTATCAGCTGCTGTAGAACAAAACAATGAATAAACTGTAGAAAATATTAAAGATTCTATAATAAGTACCCCCCCCCCCCCACACACACACACACACATACACACCCCCCCCCCGAAAGGCCCAGTTGAGGTTCGTTGACCAGTTGAAAGACGCGATCAGCCTCTATATTTATCGTATGCGGCTGGTCTGGGACCAGCGTAGAGATCAATATTTATGCTTTTGCCAGATCAAAGGATCACTGTGCAAAAATAAACACCAGGCTCCACCATACCCACCACCTCCTCCATCTCTCGCTTTCTTTACCTCTACATCTCTCTATATCTATCCCTCTCTCTCTATCTCTCCCTCTCTCTATATATCTCTCTATTTCTCATCTCTCCCTCTCTCTCAATCTCTCTACCTCTCCCTCTCTCTCCCTCTCTCCATCTCTCTCTATCTCTCCATATCTCTCCATCTCTCTATCTATCTATATCTCTCCATCTCACTTCCTATACCTCTCCATCTCTCTATATCTCTCCCTCTCTCTATCTCTCCCTCTCTCTCAATTTCTCATCTCTCCATCTCTATATATCTCCATATATATATATATATATATATATATATATATATATATATATATATATATATATATATATATATATATATATATATATATATATACATATATATATATATATATATATATATATATATATATATATTAGGGATGCTCGATATTGGCTTTTTTACCGATACCGATATTCCGATATTGTCCAACTCTTAATTTCCGATACCGATATCAACCGATATCAACCGATACCGATATATGCAGGGTTTCCCCGTCCAAAAAACTGAATAATTTCAGGTAACTAATAATTTCACTGGATATATATATAACAAATATTGTTATTGTTTTTTTTTGTTTTTAAACCGATACCGATATTTTCTGATATCACATTTTACTGCCGATATCGGCCGATAATATCGGTCGGCCGATAATATCGGTCGGCCGATAATATCGGACATCCCTAATATATATATATATATATTTCTATTTCATCTGCATATATCTCCCTCTTTATATCTCTACATAGCTCTCTATCTCTCAACCTCTCTATCTCTCTCCATCTCAATATATATCTATCCACATTTCTGTCTCTCCATCTCTCTCTATTTCTCAATCATCTCTCTCTATATTTCCACTTATCTATCTCTCTCCATCTATATATCTCTCTCCACCTCTCTCCATCTCTGTCTCTCCATCTCTCTATTTTTAAATGTATCTCTATTTCTCAATATTTATATATCTCTCCACATCTATATATTTCCATATATCTCTGTCTCTCTATATCTCTGCATATCTCTCCCCCTCTCCATCTCTATATCTCTCCACCTCTCTCCTTTTCTCTCTATATCTCCCTCTCTCTCTATCTCTCCAGATCTCCATTTCGCTCTCTCCATATCTCCATCTCTCCCTATCTCTTGTTGTGGAATATTTTAAATGAGCCAAACAGTGAAACTGTAGACATTCAGATTAGTCAAATTGTATAAAAAATAGAACATAGTTTACCGTAAATCCTCAAATAGAGGAGGGACCTCCGATAAAGGAGGGGCCTCTTATAATGGACGGGGGTTTGATGCATTTAGACAAACACAAGCCGGTCTCTATTATAAGGTCGCAAACAAAAGAATTTATTTTATTTTCCGTGCCGTGATATAGAATGAGATAAACTCTTGCCAATGGAAATCAAGTGCTGCCTCCCGCTACACTGACTACCGTACATTAACGTTTCCCTCTGGTTAGCTTTAGCGCTAGCCGCTAGCTAACGTTGTCATAATATCTAGATATGTGGTGTCAGCTGGATGATGTTGACTTCGTTTGCAAACGTTTGCTATCTATATGGCGTTGGCAGGAGAGGCTGGCGTTGTCCAGTTGACACATTAGAGATCATGATGCTATGATAGCGTTAGCTAAAGCTACTGCATGTCAACAACTCGATTCCACGGAGGAAGTCGAGAAGGTACCACACGCTAAACCGTCCCCGGACCCCACAACCTAGTATAGACAGTTCCAACTTCAGTGTGTGAATTACGTTAATCCCACAATTACTCAACTGCACTCAATATTTAAATACCAATGCTAGTCTAAATAAATGTAGACAGACAATGTACGTATTAAAAAAAAAAAAAATAATAATAATAATAATAATAATAATAATAATAATAATAATAATAATAATAATAATAATAATAATAATAATAATAATAATAATAATAATAATAATAATAATGCAATAAAAGTCTGAAAATTAAGGGATTATGTCCATGAGTGTCATTTTTAGGAATTAAGGTCTGCCTATTATATAAGCCTCTCTCTAAAAAAGGCCTGGTGCTCTTTGCAGCTGAGGTAAATAGAAGACCCGTCCTATATTTGAGGATTTACGGTATTTCTGTTTCTGTGGCCACAGAACAAGTATCCTCAGTTTACAATCAGAGACACGTGTCCACACGGACGTCTGACCAGAGACACGTGTCCACATGGACGTCTGACCAGAGACACGTGTCCACATGGACGTCTGACCAGAACGTGAGAAAGAGCTCTGGTCACAATTAAGTACCAGCTGGAGATGACAAATGAAAACAAAGATGGGTTTAGGGGTTTTGCTGTGTCTCACACTAGACTGATATGAAGACAACAAGACAAAAGAACAAGATGTGATTTACTTGGACATGTCATATCTAAGTCAAACTGTCCTGGGCCTTAATAACACTGTTAATACTGTCACCCTAGTGTCTGTATACTAGCTAACTATATTAACTAGTCAAGGCTGTACAGAGAATATGTATTTAAACAGAGCTTATGAACATGCTAATATTTTCGACCCACACTCTCCATATATCTCCATCTCTCTCTATATATCTCTATCTCACCAGCTCGCACTCCCGACACATTTTCACCTGAGAGAAAAGGGCAACCTACTCATGACTGACACCAACATGCAAACACTACAGTGAAGAGTGGTCTCTGTTGCACGTCTACTCCCCGTGTCTGACAACAGAGTTAGTTAGTGGATGTGTATCTAATTAAGTGGCACCTGCTAACTAGATGACAAGGTCATAGACATTCAAGGTTAGCTTGGAGAGAGAGATAGGGGAAAAAACACAGTGCTGTCTTCTCACATGTAGTGAAGATACAAGATACAAGATATCCCATAGCATCTCTCTCTCTCTCTCTCTCTCTCTCTCTCTCTCTCTCTCTCTCTCTCTCTCTCTCTCTCTCTCTCTCTCTCTCTATGCCTCTTTGTGTAGGCTACATGTTCAACTTTACATTGTGTTTTGAATGTCAAGGCGGCATATTTTATTCAACGGAGAGATGGGAAGAGGAGAAGAGAGTCTAGATAGAGACGTAGGAAAGGTCAACTGTGGTCTAGGGAGGTGATGGATTCACTCTATGTGGCTGGTTTATTTAGGAGGAGGCCTTGGCCATGTTTGACACCTCACTCTCAAAATGACTTCAAATATACACAGGATGTGGCTGTGCTATGGGTGTGTGGAGAAAAAAAAGATATATATAAAATAATGAAATAGCGCAATATGACAATTGTATTACAACATAACATTGTAATTTATACTGTAAAACTGCACCGTCAAATGCTGTTATACCGTTACAAATAGGACAAATAAACAATGATACGAGTGCCAGTCGCTGTCTCGCTTCATGTAGATCACCCTCAACCGCCCAGGCTTATAGGACATTAGTATTCCACCAACGACCTCGTCTCTGTTTGAAGAGATTTCATTGTCATCGGGGTGGGGGGGGGGGGACTAGTCAAACATCAGGGGAAACACACCCGGGCTAATCATCCGGCCACGTTTAAAATCCCTGCCATTACTCAAGAGCTCACTGGCCAAGCAATTATACATGTGTGTTAAACAGGACGGGTCCTTAAGAGATGCCTACCTCGGACGAATCAGTCTGGCGGGAGGCTGCGGTCTTAACACGGACACGGAAACACACACGCACAGACACACACACACACCACACCACACCACACCCACGCATGCACACACACACACACACACACACACACACACACACACACACACACACACACACACACACACACACACACACACACACACACACACACACACACACACACACACACACACACACACACACACACACACACACACACAGGCATGTACAGAGACACTCTACGCTAACCTTTCTCCCAAGGAGCACATGTGCCCCTAAATGAAAAAATATAGGAGCACACAAAGAAATTTAGGAGCACAGTGAAAAATGTTGAGTTTATTAACAAACTATTTATTACATATTATACTGTGAGTGCGTGCATGTGTGTGTGTGCGTGCGTGTGCATAGTAAGGGACACACATCTGTGCAATAGCACATAAAAGAGGGGAGATGGAGAGGGGGGGGGGGGGCAGATACTCAGCTATTGGATGCCTCTGAGCGTTCCCACTTCCCAGGGATAGCTTAGTTAGCGTTAGCAGCTAACGTTAGTTAAGGTTTTAGCGCGACATGGGCATTTCAGAATGGCGAGGATGCAAAGCATGTTTAGACCATTGGACCCGTTGCTCGCGGAGATTACATTACACATAGAAACAGCGCGATTCGCGAGAGAAGTTGTCACAGAGCTGTTAAACGCAGGGCTGAAGAGCTAGAATCGAAGGTCCGCTCTGCTCTGACAATTGCACATTGACACGCCCCACTACGCAAAGCTATTACTCGCACAGTGTGCTCCTAAATGATTTTTTCCAGTTCACACATATCCTATTTTTAGGGGCAAATGTGAGTGAAATAGTCACACTGTAGAGCCCTGCCGCTGTGTCTCGCAGTCCTCTTATCTGTGCTACTGTATACACATCACAGCAGGATAAAGAAAAGAGACGGATGGAGAGACAGATAGATAGAGAGAGAAAGAGAAGGAACGGGAAAGATAGGAAGAGATATAGAGAGAGACAGTGTGTGAGAGAGAGGGAGATAGACAGTGTATATATGATAGATGATAGAGAAAGAGAGAGAGAGGGAGGGAGGGAGGGATAGCGAGACATAGAGAGATAGATTGGGAGAAAGAGCAATTACATCTGCCAATGACAACTCACTAACACAATGGGGCCCCTGTGTCACGTGAAAATGTCTCCCCTTCCTGTGGTATATGACCACCGACGCACAATGATACCGCAAGATCAATAGCCCCCCTCCCCCCGCCCCCCGGAGCTCCTGGATAGTTGTAAATGATAGGGATTTATCATTGGGAAAATGTATTATCAGCTATTGTAATAATTCTGCCTCATGAACATCATGGCAAGCTTTCCATTTTTGCACAAAATGAGTTCCCTTCTTTCACTAACATTATCGTATTATTTTGGTTGAAATACAAATTATACGTAACTATTTGACAATTAATTGCGAATTGTTTCATGTTGAGCTATAGATTGGGGATGAATACAAACATAAAGGTACACCGTGCCAATGTTCATGCTTTATTTGTTTTAAACGGGACGATTTAGAAATGTGTCCCATTGGAAATACATGGCGATTTACAAGCGAGGTGGACCACGCCGGAAAAACAGCTCCGACAGCGACATCAGGCCATTCATTAATTTCAACCTAGAACCTAAATGATCTCTCTCTCTCTGTCCCTCTCTCTCTCTCTCTCTCTCTCTCTTTGTCCCTCTCTCTCTATATCTCTCTGTCCCTCTCTCTCTCTGATTCATAATCAAACCAGACCTCCTGCAGGCAACCACTGTGTGTGTGTGTGTGTGTGTGTGTGTGTGTATATTATTTGTGTTGTGTGTGTAATATTCAGAAAGAGAGAGAGAGCGAGGAAATATATTATATATATTATTTGGCTTAAATATGAAAAATAATTATTAAAAGAAATTTATTAATAAAAAAAAGTATTATAATTTTCTTTTTGGCATCCTCTGTTATTTTACCCATGCGACGCCACTGACCACTACACCTCCCTATAGACCACCGCAACACTTCCGGGATTCTGAAATCATGGAGGAGCCTTCAGAATCCATTGGCAATCTGGGCATGCGTATGGGGAGTAGACCTGTGCTGAAAAAGGGACTTTAGCTCGGCCAATTTAGTTTTGATCGATTTGGAATTGGTCACGCCGTGTTCAGGAGACTCAGGCGCATAAAAGTCTATTCGATCATGTCTCCAGCACCCACACAGCCGTAGCTGCAACCACTTACATCAAGGATCTCATCCACCTTCATTAATTTGCTCCCCCCGCAATCTCCTCCATGATTTCAATGTAACGCGGAAGTGCAGTGGTCTATAGCAGTTACAATAATAATGGCGACGGCCTGGCCATGCTAACGATGTCGATGATAATTACAATAGATTACACATTGTTCGGCGAGAGTGTAGAAGCTGCATTTTTTTGTTTTACCATCACCTTTTGTAAATTGCGACAGTGATCAAAATTTTGGAGGTAGATATAAAAACAACACACCAAAACGATGACACGACTGTGCCCTCGCTGATAAAAATGGAATTGGACACTTCTATCTCAACTTATGGCCATTTCTTTGACAGTCATGCTCTCTACACTCTAGCTTTGCGTCAGTTAGGATTTGAATTAATCTCAGTGGCAAGCAGGCGGGGGAGGGGGCGGGGGAGGGGGCGGGGTAGGGGTGGTTCTAGGCACACGGGCAGTTGAGGTGGGGTGACAACAAAGTGCATGTTATTAGCGATGGTTTAGGGGGCGCTGGAGCTGCCCACGTCCATGCCCTCGCCGGCAGCCTGTCAGGGACAACAACATAATTGAAAATGGGGAAGGGAAATATAAATACATTATGTAAATGACATGTCTCATCTGCTGCGAGGACGACGCCAAAGTTCAGGGTTTGTGTGATTTGGGAGGGGACCGAGGTCCACGTGTGTGTGTGTGTGTGTGTGTGTGTGTGTGTGTGTGTGTGTGTGTGTGTGTGTGTGTGTGTGTGTGTGTGTGTGTGTGTGTGTCTGTTTGTGTGTGTGTGTGTGTGTTGGATGGTGGGTAGCGTTAATACTCATATTTAATGGACTGTGGCCTTGCACAGGGTTTGAATGTGTGTGTGTGTTTATGTAAATTGGGAGGGGGTTGTGAGTGTGCGTGCGTGCGCGCGCGTGTGTGTAGACGTAGAAATGGGTTTTGAGTTAATGCCTTTCTGCACCTACAGAAACAATAAGCTCTGGTTCAAGGACTTGTATAGGAGGCCTATACAAGTGTGGCGACAGGAAACGGTACGACCGGGCCAGAGACACACGAGATCAGAACATCACGACAGGAAACGGTACGACCGGGCCAGAGACACACGAGATCAGAACATCACGACAGGAAACGGTACGACCGGGCCAGAGACACATGAGATCAGAACATCACGACAGGAAACGGTACGACCGGGCCAGAGACACATGAGATCAGAACATCACGACAGGAAACGGTACGACCGGGCCAGAGACACACGAGATCAGAACATCACGACAGGAAACGGTACGACCGGGCCAGAGACACACGAGATCAGAACATCACGACAGGAAACCATCTCCCTACACACTGCAGAGAAGTGTCAACTAACTGACGACTAGGGATGGGTACTGAATCCGGTACTTTTACAGGTATCGACTGAATCACGTCGGTACTACCGAGTACCGATTCACGTGAGATCCACCGGTGCCACATTTCGGTAATAAAAATAAAATAAAACTGAGGTCGGTAGATACAATTTACTGGAAAAAGGTATCGTTGGGTACCGGTATCGATTCACAGGTACCGGTACTGGTATTGGTTCAAATGTGAACGGTACCCATCCCTACTGACGGCCTGCATGTGTTTTACTGCAGTCCACTTTCACACCCCCTCACCTCAACTCAGACATCATACAACCAACTGCAACCCCTGATACCCCCCCCCTGGTGCCCCTCAGGGATGTGTGCTAGTCTCCCCGTTGCTATTTGGGGTTGTGGGTAGGTGCCAGTGTGGTCGTGCATTGGCATGTGAATAACTTTTATTTTAAAAAAATGTCACGTAGAGCTCCAGTAGCTCACCACGTACCGCGAGTGCTATTTCAGCGCCGTGGACAACCGCGCTCGCGCGGATCTGGGGCTGAGCGCGTTCGAATCCCGGACGGCAGCCGTGCCTTTCCCAGAGTGTCTTTCCCCCCCATCTGAACCCTTTCAGCCTGCTCTGTCGGTCGAACTTGACCAAGTATGAATGCGAAGAAAAAGCGATAAACGCTAAAAGAACCAGGTGACTGGTCAAAGTTTAAAAAAAAAAAAAAAATGTCACGTAAAAAAAAGAATATGTATGTTCTGGCAACATATTTCGGCTAAATATGCCTCGTTTTATAAACATGTATTGATAACATAGTGCTGTAATAAAATGTTCTAATAAATTGATGCATCATCAAGTTCAACAATGTGTGCTTTTATTTTGATATTCCTTAATTCCACATTGAAATTACGCAATACATTAAGTGTGGGGTCGCCAAAAGAAATCCTAAATAAAATGGGGTTGTGGTATAAAAAAGTTTGAGAACCCCTGATCTACGACGACTGCACCTCAGGAGACCCCCGTCTGTTCATATCCTGGAATGTACAGCCAGGTCACATCTGAAACGGAGTCTGGTCGAAGGTACAGATCCATCCAGTCCGGTACTAGCAGACTGACCAGCAGCCTCTATCCACTGGCTGTCAGGCTGCTCAACTATCAACTCGCCCCCCCTCGCACCCCCCATCCCCAACCCCCAGTGACATAACTCCCACTTCTACATTACAACAATAACTGTGAACCGGACTTGCATTGCTGCACTATACACTATTCCATCCATTGCAAGCCAATGCCCCCCCCCCCCCCCCCCCCCTCCATCCATTAACTCAACTGGACTGTCACTGTACTATTTATTGCACTAGCACTATTGCACTTGGGACATTGATATTATATTATTGATATTATTATTATGTATATGCTATATTCAGTATGTTTGTATGCCAGTGGTGATGCTCTAAACTAAATTTTGTTGTACCAACAATGACAATAAAGATTCTATTCTATTCTATTCTATTCTATTTTATACAGACGGGAGATCGAACACACTCAGGACCATGGAGAAGTCAGTGGTCTTCAGAAAGAGCCCCCCATCATTTTCCCCCTCGATGTCACACGCGTTATTTCTAAACCTAGCCGCATTTCTGGCAAGACACTCTCTGATTGGCCGACGCCTGTTTCTACACTGGTTAAGCTTAGGCACTCTTTCGAAGTTGGTTAAGGTTAGAGTTTGTCTTAGAGCATGACGGCAAGTTATTTCGACGGTTAAGCTTAGGCACTCTTTCGAAGTTGGTTAAGGTTAGAGTTTGCCTTAGAGCATGGCGATAGAACGGCAGGTAGTTTGCAGGCTGTTTGACGAGGAAATGGGCAAAGACACAGCTCGTCACGCGATTGGGCAAACGCGTCAGTGGCCAATCAGAGAGCGTCAGTCAGTGCCAATCAGAGAGCGTCTGCCCGAAATGCGGCTAGGTTTAGAAATAACGCATGTCACACTGATGAGCAGACGACTCACTGTGGCACCGTGCAGTAACCATGGAACACTACAGTCAGGGGTGGAGCTTCCTATAGGCGACATAATCGGTTGCCTAGAGCGCCACCCAGAGGTGGGGCGCAAGAAGCTATGGCCAGCAAAACAAAAAAAAATGATATTAAATCTTTTATTTTTTATTATTATTATTATTATTATTATTATTATTATTATTATTATTATTATTATTATTATTATTATTATTATTATTATAATTATTATTATTATTATTATTATTATTATTATTATTATTATTATTATTATTATTATTATTATTATTATTATTATTATTATTATTATTATTATTATTATTATTATTATTATTATTATTTGTTAGCTAAGTTGTTTATTTGTTTTAATTATTTAGTGTGCACTTTACATTTATTATAAGCTCTTGTTCTTGTTTGTAATAATGTTACAGTATAATACATAGGGTTGGGTACCGTTCACATTTGAACCGATACCGCTACCCAACGGTACCTTTTTTCGGTACTTTAGTCTCAAAATGTTTTATCTACCTAGCTCAGTTGTAATTTTTTTTTATTTATTATCATTATTATTTATTTAGAACCATTTGTTAATATATACATAATATATAATATTGCAGCGGGCGTTGTCTGCATCTAGCTTTGTAAAGTGTAACCACACTTGTGACCGTTTTCGGCTTGCCATTGCCGCAACTGCTTTGTTGTTGTTGAATCAAGTACAATCCTAGGTAAGCGTGTATTGTGCGTGTGAACGTTGGTGTGAACGTGCGGCACACTTCATAGTTTTAGTTTTGCGAAACTTCAAAACAGAACAGAACCAGAACCAGCGACGTCCTCATCTCTCCCCCAATCTCCCTCCCCTCCCTCTCTCTTTGTATCTCCCTCTCCCCCTCCACCTCAGCCCCTTCCTCTCTCTCCTTCCCCTCCCCTCCCTCTCCCCCTCCCTCCCTCCATTCCTCTCCCTCTCTCTCTCTCTCTCTGTTATCAGCAGAAGCGTTTGTCTCTTTCCAGAGAGTCTATTTTAAGAGTCACATTGCTCCCTTCAATCAGCCTGGCCTCTGTACGCTGCGTAGACCTCACAGAGAAATAGGATCTGCCTGTGTGTGTGTGTGTGTGTGTGTGTGTGTGTGTGTGGTGTGTGTGTGTGTGTGTGTGTGTGTGTGTGTGTGTGTGTGTGTGTGTGTGTGTCTGTGTGTCTGTGTGTCTGTATGTGAATATGTGTGCATGCGTGTCTGTTTGTGAGTGTGTTTGTGTGTGTGTGTGTGTGTGTGTGTGTGTGTGTGTGTGTGTGTGTGTGTGTGTGTGTCTGTATGTATGTATGTGAAAAAGTGTGCACGCGTGTCTGTTTGTGAGTGTGTGTTTGTGTGTGTGTGTGTGTGTCTGTTTATGTCCGTCTGTGAGTGTGTTTGTGTCTGTTTACGAGTGTGTATGTGTGTTTATGTCGGTCTGTGAGTGTGTACGTGACAACTGGCCCACCACACTAACAGCTGAACCAGACAGAATGTGTGTGTGTTGAGTCATCATGGTGCTGCTGGAGGATCAGACACACAGAGCGAGCCCATTCTGGAGCTAATCTCCCGGTGTGTTTCTCTGGAGTGGAAGACTAGACGGCATCCTGCACCCCTCCCTCCCCGAGCTGTGTGTGGAGAGTGTGCAGGGCGATGAAGACCTGGCTTCTCATAAAGATATGTCTCTTTAGTTTGGCCCCTGCCCTTTGTAAACCCCATTATATGGTGTGTGTGCCCCCCCCCCCTCTTAGCTAGTAGCCTGGATGAGGGCCATCAGCCATTCTCTCTAAATATGTTGTATGTATAAACCACTCCGGCCCGACCTATCGCCAGGACCTCCTCTCCCCGCAACCTGCATCCAGGTCACTCAGGTCTGGCAGCCAAAACCTCCTCGCCATCCCACGCACTAGGCTGTCAACCATGGGGCACCGTGCTTTTTCCACACTGGGGCCGCGCCACATGTGGAATCAGCTGCCAGGGTCCATCAAGGCCTCAGACTCCCTTGCTGCCTTCAAGGCCAGCCTTAAAACCCATTTATTTGACTCTGCCTTCCACTAGGGCCTGTTTTTTTTATCTGCTCCTATGTTTTGTTTTTGTTTTTATTTTATTCATTTTAAATGTTTTTATGTTTTAAACCTTTTTTATTCTTATCTTTTTATTTTATTCATTTGAATGTTTTCATGTTTTAAACTTTTTATTTTTATTTTTTATTTTATTTCCCTTTTGCTGTGAAGCACCTTGAGAGCTCACTGAGTTTAAAGTGTGCTATATAAATGAAATCTATTATTGTTATTATTATTGTATTGATCATTCTGAGTTAATAAATCGTATTAACCGGATCCAGTATTAAATGTTTCCTCCAGAGAGCTCTGAGCTGGGTGTGTCCGACAGTGCTGTAGCACTCAAGTCCAGGACTCATCGTGACACAACTCGGACTTGAGCACTGATGACTCAGACTTGAACTTGGACTCGAGCATTGACTGCATTCGGACTCGGAAGGTGCAGTGGATGGACTTGGACTTGTTAATTGATAAATACATTTATTTAAAAAAAAAATGTAATAGGCCCTAATCAATCATTTGGCATATGATATTGATGGCTATATTAACACTTTGGTCGCCAGGCTTATATTCTTAATATACCATCCTCCGCCAGCTCTATTTGTCTATGGGGATGTTTACCTTATTTGCAGGGCTATAACTTTTTTAATTGTATTGCTAAATTGACATTACTATGGCCCATTCAACGTCAAGTATCTATTGTTCAGGGTGTAGCAACGTTATACTTTTTCATTCACATATTCATACTAAAATACGTATAAGTATGTTTTTATCGTTTTCTGCAGCTTTCTCCAGAACGTGATTTATAGCCCCAAATGCATTATATTGATGATCAAATACAGTTTGATAGGAATCTGCGCGAGATAAAAAAAAATTCAAATGGACGTGCTTCTAGAAGTTACTACTGATCATCTGATGTTGACCGGATGGGGGGGGGGGTCGTTTATAATTCCGTGGCCAACGTTAGATGATTCATCTAGTGTGGGTGATATGATCATTAGAGCAGTTAGTATCGAACACGTTAAAAAATAACGCTGAATCTTCCTCATAGCGTTGGGCGATGAGCGTGGAACAGAAATATTCCTATTATGGGATGTAGAAATATGCGATCCATTTCCAGGTTGTATAATAGTATATACGTCCAAATCATGTTGTTTATAGAGTTATTGGTAACGGATTGCTATCCGTTGTGTCTAGCTCGATTTTTGAAATATTGATATCAAAGACGTGGTACGGCGTCTTTGGCAGAATGAGCATGGCGGGGAAAGACGTGCTACAGCGTTTTTGGCGACCATAGTGTTAATATTATATAATATTACCGTACCATTATTTAATTTTGTGCAAGGGCAGACACGTGTGTTCCACCTACATGCAGATTCACGTCAATACCCTCGTGTTCAGTACTTAAGATGCCTAAAGAGACGCCCTGAATCGTGCGCTTTGCTTACACAGACTTTACATCAAATTGCAGCAAGAGCACTGCTAGATGTTCGATATGTAAACAAACTATTGCAGAGAAGACAGGGACAACCTCAAACCTCAATCAACAGACATCTGTAAAGTGGACTCAACCTTGATGACCTGGACTCGGACTCGGACTAGGGTAATGGGGACTCGACTCTGGCTCTTATTTGGTGACTCGGACTTGGACTTGGACTTGCACACTGGCGACTCGAGACTCGACTCGAGATTTAGTGACTCGAGTAAAACACTGGTGCCCGGTGTGTTCAGTAGCATTCAGCGTGACTCGCTCCGCATCCAGTTTGTTTCAGGGGCAGGACAGAATGCTTCCAGATGCAAGCACTCCAATCCACTTTACACAAGAACACTCCCTCCCTCATTCACGCACACACAAACAAGCAAACACACACGTTCACACACAGACAAGAGAAACACGTACACAAACACACACATATATATATATATATATATATATATATATATATATATATATATATATATATATATATATATATATATATGCATACATAGTAGCAATATAATCAAGGTATATAAGAAAATTCTAAAATTAAAGTAATAAATACACAGTAAATCTTGCAGTGTCAAATTAACACTATTCCCGAGTGTATTTGCATTATTTGTTCCCACTCAGAATTGGTCTTAAATTGACTAAACTAAATAAGATGGCTCAGGGCCATTTGCCCCGGGGAGCAGGAGAACCAGTCAGAACAGGTTGAAGTAGGGACATGGTTAGACGCTGTAGGTCAGACTGAAGACGGCATGAAGCAGAACCATGGCGCCAGTGGTGGTCAGAACCAGTTTGATGTAGAGCAGTCGCTGCAATCTGTATGTCAACACACTAACACTCGATACATCCACTCAGAGAGACCGGGACGGGGATATAGAGATACAGAGTGAATGATAAATAGAGAGAGGGAGGGGGATGGATATAGGGAGATAATGAGAGATAGAGGGATGGAGGGATATATGGAGGGAAGGAGGGAGATAGGGAGATAAAGAGATATAGAGAAGGATATAATAGAGAGAGAAAAACGAGAGGTAGATGGATATCAGGAGATATAGAGATATGGATAGAAAGAGAAAAGGAGAGATAGGTGGAAGGAGATATGGAAGGAGGGTGGTAGTATACTGTACACATCATTGGGTATTGCATGTTTTCAAGGTGTTTTGAAGGTGGCTCTATTTGAAGCTCAACAGGACAACGGCTGGTCAGGATATGAGAGCTATTCTGTAAACGTTTACAATGTCAAGTTTCCTCTGAAACGTCAATGTCTCCTCTGGTTGAGCCCTCAGTCTGGCCACAAGAGGGCTGAGCAGAACTTTTGTCTCCCTCTCTCCTGGTCAGAACAACCGGGCATACTACAATATATTTGCATTTGTTAGCCATGCTAGCAATCTAAACAATCAATCCATATCAAAGCTAGATATGTAAAAGGTGAAATACTCAAGAGTCATATCCATGCTGATTTGGCTAAATGACATTTTCATTTGAAACACCTTTTAGTCAGGGGAGTGTCATGGTTTCTCCATAGAGCTCCAGTATACTTTTAGTCAGGAGAGTGTCATGGTTTCTCCATAGAACTCCATTATACTTTTAGTCAGGGGAGTGTCATGGTTTCTCCATAGAGCCCTTAGTCAGGGGAGTGTCATGGTTTCTCCATAGAGCCCTTAGTCAGGGGAGTGTCATGGTTTCTCCATAGAGCCCTTAGTCAGGGGAGTGTCATGGTTTCTCCATAGAGCCCTTAGTCAGGGGAGTGTCATGGTTTCTCCATAGAGCCCTTAGTCAGGGGAGTGTCATGGTTTCTCCATATAGCCCTTAGTCAGGGGAGTGTCATGGTTTCTCCATAGAGCCCTTAGTCAGGGGAGTGTCATGGTTTCTCCATAGAGCTCCATTATACTTTTAGTCAGGGGAGTGCCATGGTTTCTCCATAGAGCCCCATTATACTTTTAGTCAGGGGAGTGTCATGGTTTCTCCATAGAGCCCCCTTATACTTTTAGTCAGGGGAGTGTCATGGTTTCTCCATAGAGCCCCATTATACTTTTAGTCAGGGGAGTGTCATGGTTTCTCCATAGAGCCCCCTTATACTTTTAGTCAGGGGAGTGTCATGGTTTCTCCATAGAGCTACAGTATACTTTTAGTCAGGGGAGTGTCATGGTTTCTCCATAGAACCCCATTATACTTTTAGTCAGGGGAGTGTCATTGTTTCTCCATAGAACCCCGTTATACTTTTAGTCAGGGGAGTGTCATGGTTTCTCCATAGAACCCCATTATACTTTTAGTCAGCGGAGTGTCATGGTTTCTCCATAGAGCTCCAGCATACTTTTAGTCAGGGGAGTGTCATGGTTTCTCCATAGAGCCCCATTATACTTTTAGTCAGGGGAGTGTCATGGTTTCTCCATAGAGCTCCAGTATACTTTTAGTCAGGGGAGTGTCATGGTTTCTCCATAGAGCCCCATTATACTTTTAGTCAGGGGAGTGCCATGGTTTCTCCATAGAGCTCCAGTATACTTTTAGTCAGGGGAGTGCCATGGTTTATCCATAGAGCCCCAGTATACTTTTAGTCAGGGGAGTGCCATGGTTTCTCCATAGAGCTCCAGTATACTTTTAGTCAGGGGAGTGCCATGGTTTCTCCATAGAGCTCCAGTATACTTTTAGTCAGGGGAGTGTCATGGTTTCTCCATAGAGCTCCAGTATACTTTTAGTCAGGGGAGTGTCATGGTTTCTCCATAGAGTTCTGTGGTACTTTTTTAGAGCAGCAGCTCACGCAGGTAGGGGACAACTTAGTCACATGACTCAGTTGGTATTGCTGATTGGCTCAAACACGGTATGTTTGTATACAGCGAACATGTCAATGCAATCGATAAAAAAACACTGTCACCAGCTGTTATATGTTTGCTGATACATGAAAAAAATTACTATCATCAGCCAATACCAATACGGTCACCGATATACTGTATATACTTGCATGCATGTTTTGTGTTTTCCTTCGGTCATGGCGTGCTTTATCGGGAGGGGTGTCTTGGATGGGGATGTGGTGGGGATTGATTGGTGTTTTGGGGGACTTACTGTTCCGGGGGGGTTCACATGCCTTCTAGCGACATTGTACTTTTGTACTTATTTTATGCCATTACTAAGTCTGCACATTTACATTGCACTACTTTTATTGTCTTTTATACCTATTCTTATTTCTGCAATGTATGCATTGTTTTTTTTATTCTGTCAATCTGTGTGCAGATTTTATGCCTATGTTAATTTCATACTATAGATAGTTATTAATATTTATTATTGTTGTAGTAGAAATGTGTGCATTGAAATGTCTGTGGAGTGTCGGCGACATTGAAAATGAGGGTGACATCAATGTCTTTGAGTATAAATAAAGGTTGATGATGATGATGATGATGATGATCTCTCTCTCTCTCTCTCATCTTCTCTTATGTGTTCCTCCCCTTCTCCTCTTCCCTCTCTCCCACGACGGCTCCTTTCAACCCTTTGCATCGGAGAGACGGCGCTCTCCTCTGGAGCCTGGCGGTCGAACCCAAAGCCAAACCAAAGCTAATCAAAGGCTGCCGCCGACCCGCCGCGTAAACAAGGATGAACCGAAGAGTCGCTCGGAGCGCTTTCATCCAGAGCATCCATCGCCCAGCGTATACAAGCAAGCCCCTCCAACCCCCTCGTGAAAGTGAACAAGGGCGATTTGCAACCATAATCTATTATGCCCTTTGACAAAGGCCGATTCACTGATGTGAATAATTGAACAAGGCGCACCCCTCGCTAATGAGGACACTTGTTTAAAAGAAATAAATACAAAAGAAAAAGGTTGAAGGGTTAAACCCCTTTCACTGCCGCACTACCAAACGGTTAACCCTTTCACTGCGACAATATACAGAATGTTAACCATGTCACTGCCACGCAACAGCATGTTAACCCTTTCACTGCCACACTACTTAAGGTTAACCCTTTACTATCACACTACCGACGGTAGTGTGATAGTAAAGGGTTAACCTTATGTAGTGTGGCAGTGAAAAGCGTTACAAATAAGTTTTCAAGTTTTTGCTTTTATTTGTCACGTATAAAGTACATTACAGTGAAAAGCTTGGTTCTGTATGAGCCCCTGAGAACAGTACAAAAAAAGTAAGTAAAAGAGGAATAAAGTCCCAACACTATACAAATATACAATATATACAAACTAAAGTGCAACCTAAGTACAATTAAGTAAACATGCAGATAATGAGGTACAAAATACAGACAATGGGGGGGGGGTAAATAAAAAGGCAAGATGCAAAATGAGGTATGGATGTAGTGCAAATCTCTTTAATAAATAGATAAATATGATGTAGTGTTAAAGTGTTTAACCATTTCACTACCACACTACCAAATGGTTAACCCTTGCACTGCGACAATACAGCAGGTTAACCCTTTCACTGCCACACGGCAAATGGTTAACCCTTTCACTACCACACTACAGATGGTTAACTGCCTGTAGTGTGGTAGTGAAATGGTTGTTTATTGTTTATTATATGGATCTCCATTAGTCTACACCCATGGGTGAAAGGCTATTCTTCCTGGGGTCCGAACACATAACTTACCACATTACCGTACATTACAATAAAAAATACAATAAAAACATAAGAAACACTTTTGCCTAAGTACATTCTCAATATCTTTAAAATATCACAAAAAAAACTCACCAAGTGTCTAAAATGAGTGTCTGTTTGTTTGTTTAAAATGAGCTTTGGTGAATTCTAAGAGCCCGTCTCAGCTCGATTGCCTCCGACAAGAACAAGACCTCGAGAGAACTCAAACAGCCCCTCCATTCCCGGTCTTGTCCACAGGCTCACAGCTCCTCCTCCCCGACGCTGACGGATAAAACACACACACGCTGTCTGTCTGTTCTGTCTGTCTGTCTGTCTGTCTGTCTGTCTGTCTGTCTGTCTGTCTGTCTGTCTGTCTGTCTGTCCTGTCTGTTCTGTCTGTCTGTCTGTCTGTCTGTCTGTCTGTCTGTCTGTCTGTCTGTCTGTCTGTCTGTCTGTCTGTCTGTCTGTCTGTCTGTCTGTCTGTCTGTCTGTCTGTCTGTCTGTCTGTCTGTCTGTCTGTCGTCTGTCTGTCTGTCTGTCCTGTCTCTGTCTGTCTGTCTGTTCTGTCTGTCTGTCTGTCTGTCTGTCTGTCTCTGTCTGTCTGTCTGTCTGTCTGTCTGTCTGTCTGTCTGTCTGTCTGTCTGTCTGTCTGTCTGTCTGTCTGTCTGTCTGTCTGTCGTCTGTCTGTCTGTCTGTCTGTCTGTCTGTCTGTCTGTCTGTCTGTCTGTCTGTCTGTCTGTCTCTGTCTGTCTGTCTGTCTGTCTGTCTGTCTTGTCTGTCTGTCTGTCTGTCTGTCTGTCTGTCTGTCTGTCTGTCTGTCTGTCTGTCTGTCTGTCTGTCTGTCTGTCTGTCTGTCTGTCTGTCTGTCTGTCTGTCTGTCTGTCTGTCTGTCTGTCTGTCTGTCTGTCTGTCTGTCTGTCTGTCTGTCTGTCTGTCTGTCTGTCTGTCTGTCTGTCTGTCTGTCTGTCTGTCTGTCTGTCTGTCTGTCTGTCTGTCTGTCTGTCTGTCTGTCTGTCTGTCTGTCTGTCTGTCTGTCTGTCTGTCTGTCTGTCTGTCTGTCTGTCTGTCTGTCTGTCTGTCTGTCTGTCTGTCTGTCTGTCTGTCTGTCTGTCTGTCTGTCTCTGTCTGTCTGTCTGTCTGTCTGTCTTCTGTCTGTCTGTCTGTCTGTCTGTCTGTCTGTCTGTCTGTCTGTCTGTCTCTGTCTGTCTGTCTGTCTGTCTGTCTGTCTGTCTCTCGTCTGCTCTCTCTTCTCTCTCGTCTGTCCTCTCTCTCTCTCTCTCTCTCTCTCTCTCTCTCTCTCTCTCTCTCATCTCTCTCTCTCTCTCTCTCTCTCTCTCTCTCATTCTCTCTCTCTCTCTCTCTCTCTCTCTCTCTCTCTCCTCTCTCTCTCTCTCTCTCTCTCTCTCATCTCTCTCTCTCTCTCTCTCTCTCTCTCTCTCTGTCTCTCTGTCTCTCTGTCTCTCTCTCTCTATCTCTCTCTCATCTCTCCCCCCCTTCCTTCTGTGTAAGCAGGGTGATGCAGACACCGCTTCAGGAGATAATATATAGAGTCAACAGACAGCACGGAGTCTTAGCAGGAATCCAATGCACCGCGCGCGCGGGGGGGGGGGGGGGGGGGTCCAGGGCTCACCACCAGCGGCCTGCCGTCATCTTCAGCCTGCATGGAGTTCCATCAGACAGCTTCACTCGTCCCTCCGCAGCACCGGTGTGATGGATGTATTTTTGGTTTTCTCTGGTGAGCTGTCAATCACCGGACACCAGTTAATTGCCATGGCAGATGTGTGGGCTTGATTGCCACCTGATTGGTGTCAGGTGTGCAGTGCCTTGAAGTAGGCTTGGCTGACCGTGTTCGGACGCTTGTCCATTTCATGTTTTCCCTCACTTGTAGAGGAGTGTCTCAAGCTCATGCTTCTAGGGTTTTCTCTGTCTATAGTGCTGTTGGTTTCTTTGTTGTTTTCAACTGCTACACCCCATCCTGACATAGAGCGACGCGAGCGAGAAAAAGTTATTAAAATGTATTCGTTTCAATCAGACTATCCTGACCTGCCGCGAGCGACAGTGAACTGAGCAGCAATGTCGTTCACCCCTCAAATATTCGCTCGCTGTGTCTCTAGTTGAGCAAATTACGCGGCCGAGTCCCGCCCCTAAACACTTTTTATTGGTCGAGAATCGCAGGTGGCTTTGCCCCCTGTTCCAGTTAACACACACACACACAGACACACTCTCGGACACGCGCCACCTCATATCAGGACAGTGTCGCACGCGATTTCGTCTCCAGTTCGCTCGCTTCCCTGGCTGTCTGGAAGCGGTGCTAGGCAGTGGTGGTTACTTGGTCCCCCCCCCCCCCCCCCCCCCCCCCCCCCCTGACAGCTAGAGGCTGTTTCACATGTACATACTACATGGATGAGCAGAGCGATATGTAATTCACGGTGCTGCTGCCCTCTCTGTTGGCCCCGGGCGCTTATTGTGTTGATGCGGTCTGATGGATGGGGCATGAAACACAGAGGCAAGAGGGAGGGATAGAGGGATGGAGGGATAAAGGGAGTGAGGGATGGGTGGAGAGAAGGATGTATAGAAGGAGGGATGGATATGGATGGAGGGAGCGAAGGAGGGATATAGGGAGGGATGGATAGAGGTATGGAGGGAGAGCAGGAGGGATATAGGGAGGGATGGAGAGAAGGAGGCAAGTAGGGAGAGATGTATAGATGAATGAATGGATAGATGAAGGGAGGGATGTATGGAGAGATGGAGGTATATAGGGAAGGAGTGAGATAGGTAGGGATGGAGATAAGGAGGCAAGTAGGGTGGGAGGGAGATACGGAGGAGGAATGGATGCATATAGGGATGGAGGGAGAGAAGGAGGCAAGTAGGGAGGATGGAGAGAAGGATGGATAGAGGGATGGAGGTAGAGAAGGATGCAAGTAGGGGGGATGGAGAGAAGGAGGGATGGGTAGAGGGAGGGATGGGTGCAGAGGGAGATACATATGGAGTGGGGGGGACAGATATAGATGTGGAAGGAGGATAGAGGGAGATAGTGGGGGAATTGTGGATGTATGGATGGAGGGAAGGATATAAGGATGGATGGAAGGGGATAGGGAGGTAAGTAGCGAGGGAGGGATATATGGAGGGATGGAGGGATGGATAAAGGGAGGGAGGGATATAAGGAGGCAAGTAGGGAGGGAGGGAGATAATGATCCATGGATAGAGGGAGGGAGGGGTGGAGGGGAAGAGAGAGGGAGGGACTGATATATATGTGGAAGGATGAATGGATAGATGGAGAGAAGGGGGGGCATGAGGGAAGGAGAGTAGGAGAGAGGGGAGGAAGAGGGAGTGAATGAGAGAAGGAGGGATCCGGAATAATGATAAAGTAATGTCAGATGTCTGTCTGATGAAAGTTGCAAGGGGCATTTCTGTGGTTCCACAGGGACATCGGGAACACTAGGTTTCAGTAAAACTGCCTGACTTAAAGGACTCTGAACCCCAAGGGAGATGGTGGGTGGGTGGCGGTATAGAAAGACACCCCTGAACAAACGTATTCTCAGTCATAATACTCATATTAAAAGTAATTCAGCCGCTCAGAGCTCTCTCGGTAGATGGAAACGGCACGTAGGGAAGATGAATTGTGGGAAAATATCAATGCTTATTGTTTTGCGCGGGTTTCCGAGGGACTTACAACTGCTCAGCGGTCGCAGCGCATATTGAATAATCCCTCCGTTTGATAGGCACGGCCGTCTCTCTCCGCTCTTCTCCTAATTGTCAGGCTTCAGAAAGCCCTTCAAATTTACCACACATCCCCTTCAGATTAAGACCAAGCGGGAGGATTTGAATACAGGCCTGCGATGCGAGTTTAATTCCCTCGCCACTTAAGAAAACGACAGAGAGATATCGAGTGAGAGAGAGAGAGATAGAGAGAGAGAGAGAGAAGAGACGAGAGAGAGAGAGAGAGAGAGAGAGAGAGAGAGAGAGAGAGAGAGAGAGAGAGAAAGAGAGAGAGAAGAGAGAGAGAGAGCAAGAGATAGAAAAAGTCCAAATAGTAGATAAGAGAGATAAGAAAAGAAAAGTATATAATAAGAAAAGAAAATATAACTAGAAGGCACAGTAATGACCTGTTCTCTGAGTGTGTCTTAGTGGAGGGATAGAGGGAGGGGGGGGGGAGAAAGGGAGGGATATAGGGAGAGAGGGATGGATGGAGAGAAGGAGGCAAGTAGGAGGGAGGGAGAGAAGGAGTGGGAGGGATGGATATATATGTGGAATGAGGAAGGGACAGAATGAGAGATGAAGGGAATGATGGACTGATGGAGGGAGGTAAGGATAGATGGAGGGAGGGGGGCGACAGTGAGGAGGTAGAGCAGTTGTCTGGCAATCTGGAGGTTCCAGGATCGATTCCCGCTCATCCCGAGCAGCGTGTCGAAGTGTCCTGGAGCGAGACACTTAACCCCTTGCACCTTGCATGGCCGTCGGTGTGTGAATGTGTGAGTGAACGGGTAGAAATGTGAGGAACAAAATC
>NC_140179.1:59137169-59152169 GCF_963971535.1 Notolepis coatsorum | reverse complement strand
GAAACATTTGTGTTAAATTGTATCTGAATGGGGAGATTATCTTGGAATGAATAAACATTGGAATAAACAGCCCCTGGTGGGCATGGGCCTGAATGTGCTGCATGGCGGATAGGAGACACGCAACTCACTTTCATTGAGCTGAAGAGCGTGCCTGTAGTAACAAATGGACGACAACAACAACAAAACGACCGTCGGCCACAAAGACAGTGATTTGCACCTGGAGCAATCCCAAGCCCCGGTACTTCGGATTTTGATCAACTAGTGGAACCTTAAGACAGTTTCATGCAAGCTATGTAAACTACAGCTGGCCTACCTTCTAGCGTCAATAATGTAAGTAGCTTAACTTTTCTGTTTTTAACACTTAGCACTTTATTGTAAATCAACCCTCAGGGTAAAACCTTATTGAATGGAGAAATAAGCATCATGCAGGTCCCTAATGGTTTGATGACTATTTCCCGTTTGTTCGGAGGTGTGTTGCTGCGTATGAATGTCTGTTCTATTATAGAATTAGAATCTATTACGACGTAAACCTTCATTAATTTGATCTCTGCACGCGTACATGCATGTGTGTGTGCGTGGGGGGGGGGGTTAGGTAATCTTGCTCTGGCTCGTTGTTTGCGTTCGCCATATTATGAGGCTATGCTAAATTACAGGTAATCTCTCAGTGGTGTGCGTGGGCTGCACGAACAACATCCAACATACATATATATATATATATATCCATATCAACACATAGCAACCATTGTTTTTCCACATATAAACTGTGGTATTCCCCCCCAACATAGGGGACGGTCCTTCCAAACACTCTGTGCAAAGCCTCTATTCATGGTCTTCATGAAAACGCACAAAGTCAGATTGTTAACAAATTTCCCAACACAGCCTATGAAGCCCTCGCTACAGAACGATGGTTCCTCGGGGGGGGACCTGACTGTGACTGCCCAGAAACATGACCTCTGGAGCGGGAGATAAGAGGTGCTGCGCTGCAGACAGGCGCCCTTCCTTGGAGCCACACAATGGACAGGCATCAACAGAACCGACAATGGAATAGAGGATAGAGGCCGTTCACGTAATGTTTAAAATTCCCATTTGTCCTCCATGTTGGATAAAACAACGGTTGCCAATGGATGTGTTTCATTTAATTTAATTTCAAACCTTTATTTAATCTTGTGAGACACTGAGGTTACCCTCGTAAAGTGACAATGGGCTTAAAAAACAGCTAACAGGGGGTGCCCTCGTGGCGCACCGCATAGTGCCTCACACACCTACGCGGCCGTCCCGGGTTTGCTTCCCGCTCCCGGGGGACAATTTGTCACATATCCTCTCCTGTTCTCCCTCTCCTCTGTCGGTCTTGTATGGCCATAAAGAGCAGTAAAAATGCAATAAATAAAACAGCTAACAGTAGTTTCATCATCATAGGCATATATAGGACAGTTACAAGTCGACACACAGTGGTCAAGCATTATTTCCTAGTTAAGAGCAAACTCAACATATGAGAAATATATTGAGAGAAATGTAATTATTGGTGTCTTATTACTGGATCTTATAAGTGGATATAACCCACCAACAACTCTCCCCCAACCACTGACGCCTCCCTCCCTGATGAGCTCAATGACCAATGACCAGATGTGAACCAGGCGCCCACCAAGGCTGTTCTCCCAGCCCCTCACTCTCTCCCCCACCGACGTGTGTACCGCACTGAACAGGACTAATGAAACGTAAGGCGGCTGGCCCTGATGGCATCCCGACCATGTGCTCAGGAACTGCACTGAGCAGCAGAGTGCTGCAGAGTGCTGAAACACTTCTCTGCAGCGGGCCTTAATGACTTCCACCATGTTGCACTCACCTCCATCGTCATGAAGTGCTTTGAGAGGCTGGTCCTGGCTCATCTCACATCTGGCCTTTCACCCTCACTGGATGAATACAGATTCGCCTACCGTGAGGAGCAGGGAGGACACCATCACCTCAGCGCTACACTTTGCCCTCTCCCTCCTGGATGACAGTAACACCCATGTGAGAATGCTGTTCATCGAGCTCAGCATTCAACACCATCATCCCTTCAAAACTCTCCAACCGTGGTGATCTTGTGGAAACCATTTTTTAATATAGCGTGTATAGGAACGAAGCGCCAATCGATTATGTATAATACGCGTCAGGGCCTATAACGCGTGTTCTAGGAATTACTGCTATACACTCTAAAAACATACTTATATTCACGACGGTACTAACACAACAATGTATGAATGGAAAAATATAACGTTCCCACATCCGGAACAATAGATACCCGATGTTGAATGGGCCATAGTAATGTCGATATAGCTATAATATTTAAAAAGTTATAGCCCTGCAAAGAAGGTGAGCCACTCCATAGGGTTACAGCACTGGCAGAGAGTGGTATAAGATGGGCATACTGCATGGCGCAGAATCTGTTAACAGGCCTGCAAATCTTACATAAGACGCCTGTCGATAATAGTAAATTGGACGCTATTCTGAAACCATTTGTAGCAGATGCACAAGTCTGGCCTCTTCTGAAAGGAAACACTCTGAGTGCTATTGTCACACACTTTTTTCTATTATTATAATATTCCTTCTTACATATCCTCATAATATTAGTTAGTTTATTTTTATATTTCTTGTATTTAAACTCTGCCTCTTTAGTTTTATGTTTTATAAATAACCTGTAGAGAGTATTCTTTTTATTGCAAGCATTTTGTATTTCCTTTGTCATCCATGGCTTTTTTGCATATTTGTTTTTTATTGTTGTATTGTTTATGTGGGCAGTGTATATCATATAATGCATTCATTGTTTTAATAAATAATTCATAAGCTGCGTTGACATCTGGTGCTTGATATCCACTCGTCCAATACAATTTGAACAGCTTGTTGAAGATACAGCTTCAGTTATTAATCTCTTGAGCTTAGTTTCCTTTGTCTCCCTCCTCCTGTACATACACAAAATCTTTGCAAATAATGAGAGGGCCTATCTGGAAGAGGTAAAGGTTCTAGTGGGATGTTGTCAAGAGAACAGCCTCTCCCTGAACGTCAGCAAAACAAAGGAGATGATTGTGGACTTTAGGAGGTCGTGGGTCAGGGACTACAGCCCCCTCAGCATCGACGGAGCACCGGTTGAGAGAGTGAGCAGTTTTAAGTACCTCAGAGTCCACATATCCGATGAATTGACATGGACCACACACATTGACAGTGTTATCAAGAAGGCACGACAACGCCTCTACTTCCTTAGGCGCCTAAGGAAGATCAAAGTGAGTCAGAAGATCCTCAAGAACTTCTACTCATGCACATTAGAGAGCATCCTGACTGACAATATCACCTCCTGGTTTGGGAATAGCACTGTACAAGACCGTAGCAGACTACAGAGAGTGGCCCGTTCAGCCAAACGCACAATTGGAGGGGGTCTTCCCACTCTCCAAGACATTTACAACAAGCGCTGTATGGGTACGGCTAAGAGAATAATCAAAGACCCCAGCCACCCAAAAAACTGCCTCTTTGAACTGCTGCGGTCAGGCAAGCGATACCGGAGTCTCATGGCAAGCACAGAGAGACTCAGAAGGAGCTTCTATCCCCAGGCCATCAGGGCCCCGTTCCCCGTACCTGGCTAACTGAGTTAGCCGGATAATTTTCAGCATAGCTTGACTTAAGCCAGACCTTTCGGTTCCCCGAAGTCGGATTTTCTAAATCACCATGGTAACAGATCAGAAAGTTTGAACCTGGTCCGGAGCAGGGTTAAGTTCAGTTAGCTGGATGAACCATAGCCACGCCCTCGCAAAAAAATGCCAGCTCGCTTCCTGAAATATTTCTCACAGTCTAGATCCCATTATACCATTCTGAATTATGTTTTTGTGCTTCGTTTTCCTAGAGGGGGCTTTTGAAATGTATAATAATAGAACTAAATGCTGATAATAAATCATATTCAGCCTATAGATTTACTTTGTCCTAAATAAAAGAATGCACGTCATATACGGTGCTCGGAGTCGCGATACACGCTGCATGTGTTACGATTAGTACGCTTCTTAGTCATGTTGGACCCAGATGGCAGAGTATAGATTGATGAGACCGGAGACAGAACGTGACGATTAACGGTTTACTTCACAACACATACACGTACACACACAGGTAACATTTATCAATGATCGCGCCCAGCAGGGCAGGACAGACAGGACTATATACACACAGACTAATTGACAAGACACAGAGGGTAATTTACAAACAAGACACAGGTGTGGTAGACAGAAACAATAGAACACAGAGTACACTGGAAAACAATAACAAATAACCAACCAGACTAAACATAATTACAAACCACAGACAGGGGACCACAGACTAACACAGTGGAGACAACAACAACAACAACAACAACAACAACACAGATAGTACACATAACAGACACAACTGACAATAAACAATAATGAGTTGGTGTGTGAGCTGATGCCAGATCGGCATCAGCCCACCGGTTGGAAATGATGACTGAAAGTTATTGTTATTGATGGGAGGTTGTGAATATAAATGTCTGGATCCTGATCCCATAGGACCAGGACCGGAGGAAGTGTTACAGTACCCCGCCCTCGAAGGTCGACTCCCAGGCGACCCAACAGGCCCCCCGGGAACGGGGAGGGTGGGGGGGACGGAAGCCGCATCAGCGAAAAGAGGAGGGGGGAGGACGGGGGTTCGAGGGACGGGGCCTGCGGGAACAGGAACGGGGGGAGGGGGCTGACGAGGAGGGCTGTAGCAGGGAAGGATGGGAGGAAGAGACGACGGCTCCGGAGCGCGACCTGGGGCTGGGGTCTCCACGGTGGCGAGACCCCCCGCCGAACCCCGAACCGGAGGCTCCCTGGCGACAGGACGCGGTGCAGGACCCCCAACCGGGGTCCCTCCGGCAGCGGAATCCGACGTCGTCCTCCAGGTCTGCCATGGTGGTGGCTCGTTTTCTGGAACCTCCCAGGGCGGAGGAGACCTCGACCAGACCGGCGAGGAAGACCTGCGGTCCTGGGAACCCCTTCCCCTGGGGCTGTGGCGTCGGGATCCGCGCCCCGTCCCCGACGCTCCCCTGCGGACCAGGCGACTTCCCACCCAGGGATCCAGCACCGGGGTGGCCGCGGCGCAAGCACCCGATATCATCGGTGCCGCTGGCCCAGCCACTGCGTCCCATGGTGCCAGACCCAGAGCGGTCACCTGGTCGGCACGCAGGACGGAAGCGCCCAGGATCCCGAGCGCGAAGCTGGCTCCGTCTCTCCTCTCTGCCGGGTCCAAGTTCGGCGCGATCATTCTGTTACGATTAGTACGCTTCTTAGTCATGTTGGACCCAGATGGCAGAGTATAGATTGATGAGACCGGAGACAGAACGTGACGATTAACGGTTTACTTCACAACACATACACGTACACACACAGGTAACATTTATCAATGATCGCGCCCAGCAGGGCAGGACAGACAGGACTATATACACACAGACTAATTGACAAGACACAGAGGGTAATTTACAAACAAGACACAGGTGTGGTAGACAGAAACAATAGAACACAGAGTACACTGGAAAACAATAACAAATAACCAACCAGACTAAACATAATTACAAACCACAGACAGGGGAACACAGACTAACACAGTGGAGACAACAACAACAACAACACAGATAGTACACATAACAGACACAACTGACAATAAACAATAATGAGTTGGTGTGTGAGCTGATGCCAGATCGGCATCAGCCCACCGGTTGGAAATGATGACTGAAAGTTATTGTTATTGATGGGAGGTTGTGAATATAAATGTCTGGATCCTGATCCCATAGGACCAGGACCGGAGGAAGTGTTACAGCATGTGGTTATTTTAATAACGGCGCATTGCAAATGTGAATCCCGCGGGGATATTTTTAATGGATGAAACCTATCGGCCGTTTGGCTCTGATTAGTTTCATATATTCTCCGCTGTAGATTTGCTTAACGGAGCGCCTGGATTGTGTTTCATTCAAGCATAAAATTGAAGTGTCTATGCGTGGATTGTGGTTTTTGTGGATTATGAATTACGAGGAATCTGAGGATTGTTGAATTGTATCATCACTCACACGTTATTGTGATATTGTAACTGGGATTAAAATGTCTGATGAGATGCGCTGTTTGACGGATTTGAGCAATTGAATGAGCCGTTGACGTCACATTAATGCATTTGAGAATAAAGAGATAAAACTTCATTCAAAAGAAAAATATTCGAAACACGGGTCTCTTGTCCATTGACGGATACACAATTTATATATCCCGTCTGGCACAGTGGTGCAACGGCTAGTGCTCACTCCTGTCAAGCGGACGACCCTAGTTCGAAACCCCGTGTTTCCAATATAATTTTTTTTGAATATAATATTAATGAATATACGCAAAGGTAGCCTAGTTTTAAGTTAAAATATTATAAATCTACATGCATTGAGGATGTCATTCTTTATATAGCTCTCAACGTGCACCAAATTGAAGTATTTACATTGCAAAAAGAAAAAAGAAACTAGAAGAAGGGGGATTCGAACGCGGGTCGTCCGCGTGAAAGGCATAAGGACCAACTGTCACACCACAGTGCAGATAAATAAAACATCCACCATACATCCATCAATGGATAAGAGAGCCGTATCGTTATTCTGAAAGAGTTGAACTAATTATTTTCGCTAGCAAGATCTCATTTGATTATTCAATCCATAAGCCTACTGCCAGCAGGCACGTTTAAAGAAATATAATCTGATTGATTGGGGTAATGGACTTAAAATTAGCCTATATATTATGCATTTAACTTGTTTATCAATCTGTTAATAAAGTTTTAAATCAATCAATCAATCAATGCCGTTAGAAAATCAGGATTTCTGCTATCGACATCTGCTGTATTTTCAGCTGAAGCGGCCGCGCGCAATTATCCTGTGTCTCAAGTCTGGTTCAAATGAACGAGACTGAATCAGCGTTCGAGGAACAGGAAAATCCCGGATTCAAACATCGGGTTAATTGAATCTGGATAATGGGACTCTTGATCGACTTAGTTGAACCAGGTACGGGGAATAGGGCCCAGGATGCTCAATGAACAATGAACAATAACACTCACAACACACACATCCACACGCACACACTCACTTTAAATAAACAACACACTGTAGCACCCACTTTACCCACTTTAGACACTAACACACACTTTATATTTATTGGCATCAATCCCATGCACCTCATTGCACCTCACCACCACAAGGTGGCACCACAAGCTAAGCTATACTGCACCATTATACACTGTACTGTATAGTAGCTGACTGTATAGACTGTACAGAAGTATAAACTGTACATATACTGTATATATGTATATTGACATTTTTAGTTTTGTTTACACTTGTTTACGTACTTGACTTTCTATTTTATACTATTATACTATTTTACACTATCTTATTATTTTATCTAATACACCTATAGACTGCGAAGACTGGTAGGTGGTCACTGATATCATTTAAGAGCAGGCCGCTTATTGTATTGTTTTCAAAATTGTTTGTGAATATGTTGTCTATTAGTGAGGCAGAGTCGGAAGTTACTCTACTTGGTTTTGAGATGAGTGGAAAGACTCATAGCATACTGTACATTGTTTCAATAAATGCCTCAGTTTGTTTGGATTTAATAAATCAATATTAAAATCCCCACAAATGAAGTTAGTCTTTTGTTCCGTTGAGGCGAACAATTCTTCAATTGTTTCCATAAATATACCTATACTTGACCTATAGAGACAGTTAACAATTTTTTTTTTCCATAATTATTTCTACGGCAATGCATTAAAAAATGTCTGCCGTCGTTACTGACATGTTGTCTACAAGCTTATGAGATAACCCTTCATCAATGAACAAAGCTACTCCTCCCCCATTTCCCCTATCTCTGTTGATGCAGTAGGACTCATAACCATCCAATGCTAAATCCGAACCCCTCTCATCCACCCACGTTTCTGAGATAGCTACTGTATGATGTTGAATGGCTTTGTAAATAGTGCTGAGTAGGGGTGTAACGGTACACAGAAGCCACTGTTCGGTACGTACCTCGGTATTGTGGTCACTGTTCGGTACAACAGGAAAAACATATTTATAATTATTATATATTTATAATAATTATTATATATTTATAATAATTATTATTATAATAATTATTATTATTAAATAGAATAATTGTATATACTATAGGCTTGCCGTGGTAGTCAGTGATACTGGTGTCATTCTGTGTTCAGGCATCCACTGAGTAAATTAATTGCCTACTGCCCCTTTAACAACTTAGGCTTGTTAAGTTTCAGTTTCACTTGTAGAGAGGATTTAACTGCACGTGAAGCCGAGATGACATGTTACACAATGGCATTTGGATGTATCAATATTTTGGATTTAAACACAGTAGCAGTTCAACTGGAGAGGAGCTCAGATGATCAGTCCGGAAAAGTATGTACAGGCTATTGTTTTTTTTCCCTCAGTCAGCTGTGAGATAATGTCCGCGGGTCCGCACGCAGGAGATAGTTGGCGTGTGTGTTGGTGACACACCAACTTTACTTGGTGTGTCTGTGTGTGTGTCTTTCCATTGGGCGAACAAGAAAACGAAAGAAAACTGTAAAAATGTAATGACCATGCTCCTGCTGTGTTGCAAACATGATATAATTCATTCAAGGTTTTGTTTTAGGGACACCCGACACCTGTAGGGCGGGGAGGGGAGACTCGCGGGGAGAAACAGCCTGCAGTCTGTGTTGTTATGGTCTGTCCGCTCGTCATCGTGTGTGTTTACAAGCTTCAACGTTTTATTCATCATCTAAATTTAGCAATACAAGCTTAATATTCAACGTTAAAGATCAATGTAAGCCAGTATAAAGTAAAGTAAAGATATTGAGCATAGATTTGTAAAATGTGCAACCCTAGTTTCACCTAGTGGTATTCGTATTCATCGTATGGCTGCACGTACCGCACCGTCAAGCCCATACCGTAAATTTGCGGGACGAATACACGTACCGTTACACCCCTTGCTGAGTAATCTTTAATGTTTTGGAAATTGGCATAAAGGCTTCTACTGTTAAAATGGATCATTGACAGCCCCTGTTCATATTTGATATTTGCATTGAATTTCTGCTCTGTATAATAACAGCAGTTTCTATCTATATTATCCAATATATTGAAGTATGGATCTATATCCAGTTCAAAGTCCTACATCTGTGGTATTTTATGGTATATATAGTAGTATAATATATAATATAATGCATATCAATATACATAATATGCATATCAACATAATACATATATATATATATATATATATATATATATATATATATAATATAGGTATTATATGTATAGGTATACAGTATATACACACACAATATAATAATTGACACACATGATATGTATAATGCATGACACAATGTATGGAGCAGTTTAGCAGCAAACAAGCCAGGGGTAATGCCAACCCACACACACAAACACACTCATACAACACACATACACACGCACACTCGCAGCTTGGCAGACACTCACACCCACATGCACTCAGTGTTGATGGGATAGACAAGCAAATACAGAAGAATGTATGAAGAAATGTATGATAAAAAGGTTTCTCAATATACAGAATCACTGCAAAAATACTGTTATCCGAAGTTAAATCCATGAAAACATGGAGTAACATTGTGATCCAGAAAGTAGTAAAGGTAATCCTTCCATGGATGAGTTCTTGCATTTTGAGTAACAGAGCAGGGCTGTACAGTGCGATATATATGTCGCACGTGCGACACTGACGTCAGTCTGTGCGATGAAAGGATTGACTTCAATAGCACTGGTGCGATGGCCCGCGATGGCCCGCTATCCACTTGGTACTTGTAGTCTTGTGCGATTAAATACAATGTCCCTTCTGCGTAAAACTCCATATATCAAACACCAAATCCCATAATCCCTAGCGAACAATATCCCCGCGAGTTGCGAGCAGTGACTCATATCCGCTCGGCTCAGCTCACAACACAGCAGGTGAGCAGGACTCGTCTCAGCAGCGTTTGGAACGCAGACATTGAAACATTGCTAGTGGATAGTGTTGTCGCGACCCAAAACAAATCCCTGCTGTTTTATTCGGCAACGGGTCAAATGCATATAACATGCTTTGCAATCCTCGCGTCATAAAGTCCGAAATGAACGTTACGTTAGCATGAGCTAACAACAAGCTGTTCATAGCCATATTTATATAGAGAGAACAGCAGACGGGCAGAGTGAGGAGGAGGGGGCAGACATTCTCCCTTCTCTGTGTGTGTGTGTGTGTGCGTTTGGAAAGATCACATGAAGTCAGACGAGTATATTATATTGATAGTAAATGTACTGAGGGTGGACAGATAATGTTGATATTTAAACATAAAAAATACAATACAAAATAAATGTATTCATGATCATGCAACATAAAACGGTTGCGTGTTGCGAGTTCCAAAACATTTAACTTAAAGTTTAAAGCTCAATATATCAAAACGTGGCACTTTACAGTGAACAGGAGGTCTATGTGTATTAAAAACAATAGATTGTTTTTCCTTTAAAAGTCTGGAAGAGGTCAAAAATAAAAATGTCAAATGATATTTCCGTTGCCTTTTTTGAGTTGATCTAAATGTTACTGATTGTGTTAAATGGGTTTATGTTATGATATCGTCTCATATCGATTGCAGGCACCTGCATCGTATCATATCGTGGCATATATCAGCAAATATCGTATTGTTGTCCAAATAATCTATATCGTATCGTATCGTGATGAAACTGGTGATTCCCACCCCTAGTCCATACACCCAACACCAAATCCCATAATTCCTTACACGTAACGTGTCTGGCTGTGTGACGTCAACTTGTCAGCATAAAATGACAGCCAAACATGGCACTGCAACTAAATAACACAAATACAATAGGCACATTTGTGACTGTTACAAATATAACACATTTTATACTTGTGCTACAAGATTTTGGCCTGTGCTACAAAACGATCAACCTCTGTAGCACCAGTGCTATGTGCAAAAAAAGTTAACGTACAGCCCTGTAACAGAGGCATTGTGAAAATGCAGATATTAAGAAAAATAGAGTCCATGAAAAATTATAATGAAATTATAATTCAAAAGGAATAACAAAAATTTGTTTTACTGTGGATGACTGCTTGGTCCCCTCACTCGTATTTGCCCAAATCCTCCAAGCTTCTGATTACCAAGACATTGGCTTCTTCTGGCGTTCCGTTTAGTTTAATGAACATTTTGCAGTTTGATGTCCATGTAGATTGAATTTTCCTGTGGTATCATAGGAAGCGAGCCTTCCTGGCAATGTCCGCGTTCTTCTTTGTTAGGTGTTCGTTCATGTAGATGTTAGTTCCCTTCAAACGTTTACCTTGTTTGAGCGGTGCAGTTTTGCATTTTTCCATTTGTAAATCTGATTAAAGTGGCTGGTTTGTCAGACTGTTGACGAGGAGGGAGGGGGTGGCTATACTCAATGTTAACGGTGTCCAGCTCAATTCCCTTGGATTTGAGAAATCCCGACACCCATTGTTCCATAGAAAGAGATGAGGGGTATCATCACGAGAGAGAAGCCGTAGATTGGGTTGAAGGACAGGGATAATTAAGAGAGAGAGAACCAGTAGATTGGGTTGAAGGACAGGGAGAATCAAGAGAGTCGCGTTTTCCTTGAAGAAAAAGACAGAAATCGATCGCGTGACTCTTTCTCCCTTCAAAGACTGTCCCCCCATTTTATATCTGCCCTATCAACGAATGACACCCTCTAAATGAGTTTAAGATGGATGTCAGCTCTCCAGAACATGGCTTGACCTCTGCTATAGGTTTGTATTTTTTTTCCTGTCCCGTCTGGTGTCTGTTCCTCGACCCGATCGACCTTGTAAGAGAATGTACCTCTGACTAGTCTCACCTCCAATCAGTTTTGTTCTACCGCTCCATCTCTCCCTCTGATGAAGATGACACGGGCTGTACCGAATGTCATTTTTTAACATTCAAACATTGAAGTATACGAACGAAGCTTCGAATGTCTATCGTCATATTTTATGACGTAATCAAAAAACAGAACAACAAAACAAAATATTTATTTTTTAAACATTTAAAAGATATCCTCAAACTAAATCCTCAATTTGAATAAAGTGATTCATCTTATTAAATTAGTATTTTTTTTTAATCAAATCAACTTTCTTTAATGAATATAACTCAGTTTCGTCAACGTAAATAATGGTGACGTCTTGATGGAGCGCTGAGCGCCAAGCGGATGCAGATAGGCTACATCATTTATGATAAATGTTTTATTTACATTTTTATGACAAGCCATATAATAGTATAATACTTTAATATTAGTGTAGCCTAATCTTTATCTGCAACTGTGAAGAAAAACCCCATTGGTTTAAACAGAATGAATAGAATGCATATATATATATATTATATATATTATGGCTGTCAAAGTTAACGCGGTATTATCGCCCGATTCTATTAACACCACAATTGTTTTTAACTCACGATTAACTTTTAAGAAAAAAAAAATATATATATTTTTCTTTTTCTTTTTACTAGACTTCACTGAGGTGTATTATTGATGCTCTCATTGATACTATGTTTGTTTCTGAAGTGTGTGAGATATATATTTATACAACGGCATGCAAATTTCTCGATTCTGATTGGCTGAAACAGTCCATTTACACGTATGTATCTGTCACAATCCACGCTCCTGGTCCCAGGACCCGCCCACAACCGAATCACATCACTCCGGCGTGCGGATTTTTCGGAAAAACAAGATGGCGGACAATAATCTTTAACAAATGGATATGTTGATAGCGTCATAACGGCTAAATATAAAGCGATTCTGTCACGGCGAATGTCTTAGTCCTTTAAACAATGTTGGATGATGTAATTGATGGGTCATGAGTCATTGTAGAACAAAATAAAAATCGCGCAAATTGATTGATTGATTAATTTGCAATTTTTTTTTCTTCCCCTTCCTTGCCAGAGCTCAATCTCTCACACTGTCTGACACACTCACTCGGTCGCATACACACCCACACACACACACACACACATACACACACATACACACACACACACAATGTCTTAGTTGCTTAAACAATGTTGGATGATGTAATTGCGCATACACACACACACACACACGCACGCATGCGCGCACGCACACACACACACACACACACACACACACACACACACACACACACACACACACACAATGTCTTAGTTGCTTAAACAATGTTGGATGATGTAATTGATGGGCCATGAGTCATTGTAGAACAAAATAATTTTTATTTTTTTTACCTACTTTCAATAGAAGCATCTAAGAATGAAGTTCTATAGAAAGTAGGTCTGCATCCCCTTAACAATTGTGTGTATTGAGCCGTACTGTATTGTACCCATTCTGCATCTGGTAATACAATTTTCAATCAATCAATCAATCAATCATTCCAATAACAACCACTAACTTCATAATTAAAAACTAAAGACAAGTTGGATGTGTTAGTTGGTTGGATGTCTTAGTTGAAAGGCAGTTGGATGTGTTAGTTGGTTGGATGCCTTAGTTGAAAGACAGTTGGATGTGTTAGTTGGTTGGATGTCTTAGTTGAAATACAGTTGGATGTGTTAGTTGGTTGGATGTCCTACTGAGAACAGTTGAATGCACTTCCGAGCTGCTTCCACATGGAGGCAACTTCTCTTTTTTTGGAACTACTTTTTCTGGCGGATGTTTTTTTCAATAAATCTTCGATTAATGTGTGTTTATTGTATAGAAATAAGGTTGGATGAATGTGGCAGTTGTATAAAAGCATTACACCACTTGCAGTCGTGATTTGTGAAAAATAAACCATGCCTAGGGGGGTCTAACGACCCGCGGCTGCGCCTCGGGCCTAACGACCACCCCTAGGCATGGTTTATTGTTCACAAACCACTCCTGCGTGTGATGTAATGCTTAAATATAGAGAGAGAGGGGGGTGAGAGAGATGAGGAAGGGGCAAGAGAGAAAGAGACCTGGGAGAGTGTGTGTGAGAGAGAGAGAGGGGGGGGGGGTGAGTACTCAGCCCTTGTGTGGGTGAATGTAACAAGTTCCTAACGTTTTCATTTCATTTTGCATCACTCTGTTTTGAATTTGATGCAAATTTGCAATGCATGAGGGTCATCCTTTTGTGTTAAATGGCTGCATAAAGCAAGCATTTGTTGACTCATGAGTATTAAAACTTGGAACTTGAAAAAGATCCGTTTAAGGTAGATAAAAAAAAAAAAAATAACTATGGACAATCATGCGATTAATCGCAATTAAATATTTTAATCGATTGACAGCACTAATATATATATAAAAAAGAAATGTAAATCTTTTTTATTAAAAATAAAAAATTCAAATGTTGATTTAGAATTTGAATGTCAACATTATGAACGAGCTTCGAAGCTTCGAACTATTCGGTACAGCCCTAGGCATCATTATTGTGATGAAAATGGAAAAGTTCCTGTCTCCTGAGTGAGCGGGACTTACACTGGCACTCATTGTGTTAACACTGTGAGATGACTGGATAAACACAAACCTGCTTTTACGCCGACCCACGGGTTCGACAACAAGCGTCAAGTAAGTGTCCGAATGTTCAGGACACCTTCAACTTGCATGAGACAGTCCAATATTTACCTACATTGCTATGGTCAATACAAACACACCTACACTCAAAATGTGAAGTTTTCTCTTTTGTCACACATCTGTAGCAGTAATTCCCAATTGCTTTTCTCTGCAGTGCCAAATTGATCGTAGATAAAAGGCAAAAGCGCATCTCTGAAAATGTATTGCGATTAATCCTACACTAGGTAATAGGTATGCATCATGTGTGTGTGTGTGTATGTGGGGGGGGGGGGGGGTAGGCAGTAAGTCAGCCAATGCTGTGACCCATGACAGGAAGTGAGACGTAACACTGCCTCCTCCCTCCATCCACCCTGGCTATAGGCCTGTTCTCTGTATACAAACATACCGTGTTCGAGCTA
>NC_140179.1:59107169-59132169 GCF_963971535.1 Notolepis coatsorum | reverse complement strand
CATGTAATAGTGTTTGTCAATTCAAAAAGAATTATAAAAAAAAAGTCAAATGTGATCTGAATACTGAGATCTTTCCTTTTCTTATTCTTTATTATTATTATTTAATTTTTTCTTGTTTAAACTGTGGATTGTTTGTTTCTTTGTATATGGTATAAATGATTATTTTGTGTAAATTAGGTTGTACGCCAACCATCAAGTAATAGGCCTACTTGTTTAGTTTAGGAATAAGGGGCAGATAACTATAAGATGTATTCTTCTTCCTGCTCCTTTTGTCCATGGTATGGTATTTATGATTTTGTATGAAAAACTATGATTGTATTGTTTCCATGTGGCAAATAAAAACTCTAAATCTGAATCTGAATCTGAATCTCTCTCTCTCTCTCTCTCTATCTCTCTCTCTCTATCCCTCCCCCCCTCCCTCCCTCCCCCCTGCAGGTTACACCCCGGCCCTGGCCTGCGCCCCCCAACCGAGACGTGGCAGACTGCCTGGCCCTCATCCTCAACTATCTGATGCCCGCCTCCCCCCCCCCCCCATGGTCACCTCACCATAGCGACGCTGCCCGCCCTCTCTCTCTCACCTGCGGTGTGGTCCACCACAACTCCTCCTCCTCCCCCTCCAACCACCTCTCCAGGGGGCGTGGCCTTCGGACGCCCCGCCCTCCCCGAGACCCCGGCACGTGTCGTCCCTTTTGGGATGGACTCAAAGAAAAAGGTTTGAAAAAAAAAAATCTGGAATCCACATTTTACTTCTCACACATGTACCCCGAGCCGATCGGATTCATTGTGGAGCATCAGAACAGCGTGGAATATGTGTTTACAGTATGTAGCATTGGATCAATAAAAGGATAGATTTTTGGAATGGCGATCAGGAATTGGAATAATCTTTTTGGATACCATCTGATCTCAGGTAAGGAATCTATTTTACCAGTCTTAGGATAATCAGACCTGTTTTCACGGAGATATAAGCTTTTCCCCTTTATGTGATATGGCTGTTTGGCTGTGCGAGCCATCAGGAAATATATCAGATCAGATATCAGATCGCCTATATAGCGTGCATACGTACACATATACTATCGATAATCTAGCGTTTATTTGAAAACTATTCATAAATAGGCCGAAAAATTAGAATGTTTTTTGTGTATTCTAGAATATTCCGTTTATTATGGAATATTTTTATTTTCCTTGAAAACGAGGGCTTTTCAAGATGCTATAAAACGGAAATGAACCGATAAAAAAACAATCCGCTTCGACAATGTTGACTGGAAAATGAGTCATTGATAAGCGACGGGCAGATTAGACACATAGCCATAATTTAAAACATAGATTAGGCGATATTAACGCTAACATTGAAGTGGATGATGGGCATTCAAGGGGGTAAAAAGGAAAACACGGCCGGCTCTGAAAATGTTAATGAGTAAACACTATACACATTTAGATTTCTCACAAACAACAGATACAAATATAAATAAGCCATGTTGTTTTCACACGTACACACGATGTGTGATTCACGCACTTCCGTGTGTTCTTGCTTACATGATTTGAACATGGATCGCCTTCACAGTAATGGCACATATGGCTCCGTACTCCCAGAACAATATGTAGACACTAGGCCTGTCCCCGACTAAGGATTTGTATAGTCGACTTTGATTGGCCGAAATGTGCCGATAGTCGACTATCCCCCCTGAATGAAAAAAAAGAATTCCATTCCATTTGGGCTGTGAGGGTGCTTAATGTCTGGAGAAGTCGACTGAAGGCTGACATCTCTTAAAAAATTATAAAAAATTGGCATTTGACTAAGAGGTTGGCAGTCGACTACGGCTCCTTTCAATCGATTAGTCGACTATTCGACTAATCAAGGTCAGCCCTAGTAGACAAATGGCAAGGTTTAAGTCCCCAGAGGGATGTTAGTCAGGTGAAAAAAAAGTTATAGTAGAGCCCTTGCGTGGAATGTTTGTATAGTCTTTCTTCCAACATGGCTGCCGGTAACTATTGGTAACCACTGAAAATACAATGCTTGATTTATGTGCTGTGGTAGAGTAAAGCATTATATTACTGTTCCACTGTGACTTGTTTATAAGATCCAGTAATAAGAAGCCGATTCATTATACATTCCTTTAAAATAATTCAGAATATAGATCTGTTTGTACTCCAGTGTTTCAAAACAAACCCTTTACAGCAACGAAAAGTATCTCCAATCCTATCTCCTATTTCTTGGTGGTTGGGCTACACGTTTGTTTACATTTGGAATCACTAACTGGGCCTTTAACCCTGTGGAGTCTTGGGCTATTTTCAATGTTTTTGACTACTTTTGATTTTGACTTTATAATTCACATTTAAAAATGGTTTACCATGGTATGTTTGGTATCATTCTTTTCAGCACAGTCTCACCTATATGACCTGCCAGTTAGTTTGCATACTGTACATACTGTATAGACTGTATACTGCACAACACAAAAACGGGTTTAGAAGATGTATATTTCTTTCAACTATGAACAAATGTAAATGCTTCATGAAACATTAGAAACCATCATCATAACCCCCCTCTACAAAGACAAACAATTGCCCAAAAGCAACTCCAAAAGCAACTCCAAAGTTGTAGCTTGTAGGTTGCATTTAGGCATGCCAGACTATACCAAGGCCAACCTATAATGAGAGAACACCAAGGATAGTCTGCACACAAAGCTGTGTGCATGTGACATTTCTCAGTAGCTCTGAGAAATCCTAGTGGAAGGCATGACGCTGCCATTGAAGGCGTACACAAAGCAAGGGGTTACACAAAGTATCATTTGTATATGACAATGCCACATACCTGTACAAAGACAGAATCGACACGGAAACATATACGGCATAGTCAATGGTACCATTTGCATGAAGCTGCCATTGAAGGCGTACACAAAGCAAGGGGTTACACAAAGTATCATTTGTATATGACAATGCCACATACCTGTACAACGCCAGAATCGACACGGAAACATACATACACACGACATAGCCGGTGGTACCATTGTGAAGGCGTGCGATGCAGGGACAAAACACTGTTCAAGGAGCACATTGGGGAGGGTGCAGCGATGGATGTGCATCGTTTGCATTTTGCAAGCAGGAACAGCAGGCGTCAGGAACAACACAGCTATGAGAGCTACAGGTTACAGGAGAGAGGAATCAGACGGTATTGAGCGGGGGACCGCCAGCTGTGAGACACACTATAGATCTAGAGACGCTAGATCTGTCATCAGGCACCCAGAACCTGATTCTGACGTGAGAGAGGCCGACTCCAGGAACTTTACAACTTGACTATACAACTTCTCCCTTCTTTCTCAATCTTTACTTCTCCTCGAAACGCTCCGTGTTATTTTTTTTCACTCACTCTGTCTTTGAAGCTCATCGTTCTTTGAAGTTGTGTTCGATTTCCCTCGATATCTCTCTCTCTCGGTCTCTCCTTACGCACTCTGCTTTTGCATTTCTTGTTCTATTTCTCTATCTCTCTCCACGTCTTTCCTTACATTTATATATTTTACTTCATTCCACACCATCTGTCCGTTTACTTGTTTCTTTCTGCCGTCTGCTCCCTCCGCAGATAGCGGATGGGCTTCTGATGTGTTGCAGAGTCTGCGTTCTCCTCCTCGGCAAAGCGCCGGCTAAATCAAAAGGGCGCTCTGGCCCCACAACAACTACTCACCCCACCGGGGGGACAACAAAATACAATCTGAGAAGAGAAGGAAGAATAAAGAAGAGGATAAGAGGAAGCATAAAGAAGAGGAGAGGAGGCCAAAGGTTGTCTCCTTCTCCACCAGCTGTAATCTCTCTCTCTCTCTCCTTCCCTCTATTCATACAGAGCCAAATGACTAGTTCCATTGGCACAGCAACTGAGGGAGTGAGAGTTGAAATATATATATACATACATATATATAGAGAAAGAGAAAGAGAGATAGAGAGATAGAGATAGAAATAGAGAGAAATAGAGAGAGATAGAGATAGAGAGAGAGATAGATATAGATATAGAGAGAGGAGATAGAGAGAGAGATATTTTTTTTTATTTTTTTATTTTAACAACACTTAATTTATAAATCATTCCAGCATTACAACAACAAGTATTACACAGTCAACTGTATAACACTCGTCTTTCTTTCAATAACACCTACAAACAAACTGACAATACATTTTTTTAAAGCACAAAAACAACAAAACAACAAAAGAAAACACCACCAACAACAAAAAAATCAACCACAACAAAGAAAAAACTCAAATCAGGTCAATTGCCAACACCAACTCATCTTCCATTACAGAGCACAACACTCCTTTATGTGCCCATATATCAGTGAACTGATCTAGGTTGTTCAATGCTCTATAATAATTCAAATCTATGCTCAGTCTGGCTTTGATAATTTTTCTGTACAGACATACAGCATCATGATCCAAGATCTGTCCTATCTTATTCCTCCTACTGAGATACACAGCCATCTTTGCTCTCCCTAAAATGAAATTAAAAAGATGACACTTGCTTTTTTCCCTTCTACAGTATTTAAAACCTAAAATGTACCTCTCTTTCGAGAACACTTCTTCACCTGACTGGAAAAGTCTCTCTAGTAACCCTAGCAGAGGCAGCAGCCTGGAACAGTCCAGAAAACAGTGGAAAACTGTTTCCCTTTGCGCACAAAAAGGACAGTCATGTGAGACGTTAGGGTTCAATATGGAAATAAAAGAATTGACAGCCACTATGCCATGTAAAACCCTCCACTGCAGATCGCCAATTCTTTTGAATAACGGTGGTTTGTACAGTGCTCGCCACTCTGGTTTCACCTCATCTGTTAGGGATGTGTTAGCAGAGGGCCCAGGCGCAAACAGATACGAGGGAGAGGTAGAGGTAGATTGTCAAATATGAGCACTGCTCCTTTAATTCGAGTCACTTGGAGCCAGGGGTGAAGTGTAACAAAAACAGCTTTACTTCAAAAGAGGAGCAGTAGCAACAAACAAGGATTCTCCAAAGGACAACAACAAACTCAGCAAGGCTGGCAAGAAAATGATTGCAAAATCTAACTACAAAATAAACACTAACCAAAAACTCGAACTGTAAATGCAAAAAACAAGGAAAGTCACAAAACAAACACTAATACTTGGGAACACTTACTATGAGGCAAAAACAGGATCACGTGAGACAGAGAGCAGAGCAACAGCAAACAGGAATCTCAAACATGGAACCGAAACAATGAACCGACAACAAGAGTAGGGAACACACACCAGATATAGGGGAAACAATTAACACTAGAGAGACAGCAGGGCAATTAGCAAAACGAGACGCACATGAGGGAAACACAAGACCAACACTCTGGGGAAATAAACAGGGAAGCACACAGAACTAACTACACAAGAAAAGACTGAACATTAGACAGAGTAAACAACAACCATAAAAGGAACTAATAATTAATTACAAAGGGAACGAGACTAAAGACAGAACACAGTTAAAAAACACAGGAGACAATAAAAACGCCAATAGTACAAGAATGTCCAAAGGTGGGGGCTGTTGAGGAGAGTAGGAGGCAGGGAAAAGTTCTCACAAGGGTGGGGGCTGTTGAGGAGAGTAGACAGGGAAAAAGGGTCCAGGGACAGGCGAATCCTCACATCATCACTGAGACCAAAGTGCACTCTCCAGGGAGTGTCACCTCTCCCGTTGAGCTTCTCCTTGTTGAGAACCTTGACTAACAGTCTGTACAAACATTTTCCATCACCCTCATCAAAAAACACACCAGAAACATCTCCCATTGCTAAAAGAGGCCCTGTGCAATTTTTTAAATCAGGCTGCAGCTTAAACGTAGGAAACATATCCTCATCACTAGGACGAAGAGACCCGTTTTTAAACTGTGTCAACATGCAACGTTCTATCTCACTGAGCCCCTGCTTCCATTTTCCCAGCATCATGCTGACCGTCCTGATGGATTTCACTCCCAAGCGTGAAGAGCAGCAGCATTGTCCATGTTCGCTCCTGTCAATTCCACAACATGGCCCAGTGTGGTGATCTTTGACCTGCAGAGCTGCCCGGAAAGTGTCAGACCTGGCCCACCAGCTACGTCCAAACGTGCTCCCAGCACAACTGGCTCCTTCAAAAGCCAGAACAGTGATTTTGAGTAATCCAGCGGTCCTTTATCGAACAAACTCCATGTTTTAAAAAGTACACGGTAAAAAACAGGCAGAACATTTAACCGAGCACCGCTAAAATCCATCAAAAACAGAGAATTCGACAGTCCCAGTCCTCCAAGCTGTTGCAGTATGGCACAAGCCACCGGCCTCCACACCAAGTCTTTTGAAGACACACACCCGGTCGCAGAGGAGGCAGGAGAGAGGGTACTGAAGGCCAGGGCGGCACCAAGAGAGAAGACCAGACCCCCGACGGAGCTGGCGTGTTGGCGATGCGGAGAAAAGGGTCACCGGAAAGATAACTGCACAAAGACTGTTTGGTGTTGTTTCTGTAAAAGCACAGGGCACACAGACAAAGCGTGCAGAAAGAAGCGCGACCAGAGCGCTCGGTACTTACCAGCATAGATTACTGCTACAGAGTAGTGAGTGGAGTACCTCAGACCTTTAAAGAGGCCATGGTGTCCCCTGAGTCAATAAAATGGGAGAGCGCAATGGATGAGGAGATGAGGTCCCTAGAGGACAATCATACCTATACTCTAACCAAGTTACCAGAGGGTAGACAGACAGTGGGATGAAAATGGGTGTACTCAATCAAGGAGGGTATTGAAGGCCACAACAAGTACAATGCCAGGTTTGTAGCTAAAGGTTACAGTCAGAGGGAAGGTATAGACTACGGTGAGACATTCTCACCCACAGCCAATCTGACCAGTGTACGGGTAGTGATGCAGAAAGCAGCTGAGGACAGTTTGATTTTACACCAGATGGATGTGAAGACAGCCTACCTGCACGCACCCATTGATAGGGAGATATATATGGAACAACCTGAAGGTTACGAGAAGAAAGGAGATAAGCTAGTGTGTAAGCTAGAAAAATCCATTTATGGCCTGAAACAGTCTGGGCGAAATTGGAACGAGATGCTTCATACCTGTCTAATTGAAGATCACTTCATACAGAACCCAGTAGACCCCTGTGTTTACTCAAATGAGTCAAAAGAGTCAGGAAAAGTGATAATTGTGATTTGGGTGGATGATTTAATCATCACAGCAGACAACACTAAGAAACCTAGAGCAGGTGAAAAGTATGCTCTCCACCAGATTCAAAATGAAAGACCTAGGTAGGTTAACGCATTTTCTAGGCATGGACTTCGAACAATCTGCCAGTTGTGTAAAAATATCCCAGAAGAGATATGTGGAAAAGATCCTGAAACGTTTTGACATTTGACATTTGACATTTGACAGAACCAGGGAAACACCATGTGATCAAAAGCTAGACTACCAAGAGGATGCTCAGAAATTGACAGATGTAAAAATGTACAGAGAAGCTGTAGGTAGCCTCATTTATTTGACAACATGTACTCGCCCTGACCTATGTTTTGTAGTGAGTAAATTATCACAACATTTAGCTGATCCCACAGAAAAGCACTGGATTACAGCAAAACATGTTTTTCGCTATCTCAAAGGCACAGCAGATAAACAGCTTTGTTTCAGAAAGAGCAGCGAGGGCTTAGGGCTTCAAGCCTAGAGTGATGCAGATTGGGCGGCAGACGCCACAGACAGAAGAAGTACCACAGGGTATTGTGTGAGTTTGGGTACAGACAGCTCACTGGTTTCATGGAAAACAAAGAAACAGCCCACAGTGGCACTATCAACTTGTGAAGCCGAATACATGGCTCTAGCTATGACAATACAGGAATGTATTTATCTAGAACAACTGCTCGAAGGAATGGATACCTATGTATATAAGAAAACTGTTGTTTATGAAGACAACCAGGGAACCATTGCACTCGCTAGAAACCCTGTGTGCTGACAGAGGTGTAAACATGTGGATATAAAATATCACTTCATCAGATCTGTCATCAGAGAAGAAAGGATAACACTTGTTTACTGTCCTACAGACGACATGGTTGCAGATGCTATGACCAAGCCTGTCTCCAAACTGAAATTGAGAAGATTTGCAGAGTCATGTTTGGTGTGTAAAATATTGCCTGTTATGTAATATTGACTGCCATATTCTTTGATGTTTTGAACTGTATTCTTTTCTTTGAAAGTTGTTTTTGGAAAAGTTGTACAGTATACACGTCATCCATAAGTGGGAGTAGTATGTAACTGCTTAACTGTTTCCACAAGAGGGGGGCGGCTAGGTGGTGTAGTGGGCAAGGCACTCGCCACCAGTGTGGAGACGCTAGGATTCGCGTGTTCGAATCCAGCTCTCCACATTGTTTTCAGTTTAGCTGGTCGTCCGCAGTAATACACATTGGCCGTATTACGGGGAGGGAAACTGAAGGGTGGGGATCGGGCGTTGTGAACAAGCGACTCCTACAAGTCGGTTGGTGCGCCTGCGCAGTAGAATCAGGAAGTGTCGGGGGCAGCGTGAGCCTCCCACGCGTTACTCCTCGACACTGAGAGATCGAGCTGCGCAGGTGAAAAGATGCGACTGCTGTTACCTCAAGTACCGGAGGGGACTTGTGCTATGTATGACTTAGTCCACATTGCAGCCGGCTTGTGGGAGGCAAGAAACAGCGTTCGTGACAGGGGAGGGTTGAATTGGATGATACGAAATTGGGATGGGAGAAAATATAGAAAAATGGGAGAAAAAGTGGATAAAAAAAAAAAAAACTGTTTCCACAAGAGGGCGCTATAGGCGCAAGGAGACGTAGCTATTGTAGCTGACGTCAGGTAAGAGGGTATATAAGGGATTGTTCCCTCCCCCTTGATATCTTACCCATCTTCCTCATCTACCTCTCACAGAGAGAGGTCTCATGGTGCATATACAATGTGAAATAAACCACACCGATTAAAGGCTAAAGAAGGACCTTGTCGACATGAACCCATTATTGTTGCTCCCCAGGTGACTCTGTCAGCACTCCCCCGTGCAGTGTGTCGAAGTTTCCTTGAGCAAGATACTTAACCCCATAACTGCTCGTGATGAACAGGTTGGCACCTTGCATGGTCGCTTCCGCCATCGGCGTGTGGGAATGTGTTGAGTGAATGGGTAAAAATGTGAGGAACACATTGTAAAGCGCTTTGGATAAAAAGCTGCTATATAAATGCAGCCATTTACCATTTAGGGGCCCCATAACACATCAAATAACTATTTATAATCAAATAAGTTCCAGCAGCAACATATGTCTCTCGCATTATGACCATTCTGCCTCCTGCCTGTTCCAGAGCTCAGTCACCTACTCTGGAGCATTCTGGGCTTGGAGAGATTTGTAAAGGGGACGCCATCTTGCAATGTTGGGAGATTGGCGAGAGAGAGAGAGAGAACATCCCATTTACAGTGAAATAAACACCTCTGAAGGGGTTTCCTCCTACACTAGCCCTCCCGCTGTCAGAAGGAGGATTGGAGGCGGGTCAGGGACTAGTATTTATCGGCTGTTTGTGAAGTCAGGAGGAGGCTTGGCTGGGACATCGTCTGCTACCCGCAGAGGCAGCAGTTTACCCAGCCACCCCCCTGACCATCAATATGAGGCATGTGAGGAAACAGCTCTCGAGGATCAATGTGAACAAGGCTAGAGGACAGTGGTGGAAAGTAACTAAGTATTTTTACTCAAGTACTGTACTTAAGTAAACATTTTAGCTACTTGTACTTTACGTGAGTATTTTCATTTTAGGGAACTTTATACATATTGTATTTTTTACTACATTTATCTGAACCCATCAGTTGTTTCCTTCCTGTCTGGTTGTACAAAACTTGTACGTCGCTTTGGATAAAAGTGTCAGCTAAATGACAAAATGTAAAATAATTTAAATCAGTTACTAGTTACTTTGAAGACAAATATTTAGTATGAAGATTATATACGTTCACATTTGAAGCCTGTCAACTTCAAGAGGACGTAATCAGAGCAGCATAACTGGACCACATACTAGGGCTGCACGATTTAGGAAAATAATCTAATTGTGATTTTTCTGATAGATATTGCGATTGCGATCAAATTTGCGATTATAAAAAAAAAAAGTAAGCAGCCCCACAGAGGTTTATTATAAAATGCGGCTTGCATCTGGCCTACGCGGTGGGTCTTTTCGGGACACAGAGCCTGAAAATGTTTCTTTTGACCTTGGAATCGATACCGGTACCCAACGGTACCTTTTTTCTGTACTTTACTCTCTCTCTCTGAAGTCTAAACTTCACAACACACAATCTAAAACCCATTACCTCCCTCTCCCAAACTTCCTGGTTAAATACATTTAAAAAAATAATAATAATAATTTATTTAGCGATTATTTTTTCCTTCTTTCGATTTGCTAATTGCTCATTCCAAATCGCGATTTCGATTTAAAATCGATTAATCGTTCAGCCCTACCACATACCATTTTAACACTTTAACACATAACCTCAATGGATCGAGAATTGGATGCTCCAAAGCACTGGAATATTAGTTTGTTTAAACTTCAGACTGAGGTATTTAGACAAAATTAATGGAAGTGAATGACACCTGGGAGGAATGGTGGTGTTGACAGCAGACGACAGGGACAGCGGCGGTTGCTAGCTTACTAGTAGAGGGCTTTAGATAAGAGGTACAGGAGACTGCTGAAACCTGACAAGTTCTACTGAAGTATCCCTTTAAATTATGTCAGTGTGCCAGTGCTGTGCCTTCGCACCGTGCCTGTGGGACATGAAGGGGGCGTCTGGCGTCTGAATGACGATACAAATCTGGTGGGTTTCCCGTCAAAGAGAGGCTCAGCGACAAAACATGAAAGCAGCTTGTTTGTTTCTCCACTAATTCGCCGGCTGGTAACAAAAACAGGCCTGATTTTCCAGAAAGCCTGCCCACAGTAGCCTGTCTGCCCCCAAACCCTCCTGTGACACATAAAAGCAGATGTTCTCCAAGCCGTCGTCTGTGGCTTAGTTTAGTTTACTCAGTTTATTTGATCAGGGACAGTGCATATCAATCAACAGTTATACATTTATAAATTAATACAAATTAAAAACTATAAATATGCCAACATTAGCAGGGTTGCTAGTTTTCAGATGTAGTCCCTGGGCTAGATGTTTAAGCCAGAAAGAAACATAAAAATAGAAGGACATTAAAGCTAATATAAAAACAATTTAAAACATATTCTGTACATTCACTCACTAGGCATTCATGCATCTATAAAAAAAAACATAGGCTGCCCTGTGACGTTACTTTACACGATCATGGGACAAAACAAAAGTGTTTCTTAAACTACCGTGGATATCGCTATATCTTAAAGGAACAGCTCATCAAACTACTGTGAAGACTGCTGCATCTTAAATGAACAGCGGCTCATCAAGCTAGTCTTAGAGGTCATATTGTGCACTGTGGTAGTTTAACCCCATATGGACTTCCTTTACAAACTGTGGTCTGATGGCTTGTTGTATTTTGTTATTGCATTTTCGTTTTATTATATATTCTTCCTGTCATTAATTGTTTTCTCTACCAGAAATCGTATGGCATGGGTGCCTGCTTCGGTGTCTATGTAGGCCTGCTTGTGTGTGTTTGTTTGTTTGGGGGGGGGGGGGGGGGGTGGGGGGGGATTTTATATTTTATCTTGATATAATGTAATTTTGCTTCCTGGTGAATGCCACATGCAAGCCCCTTGAGGGTTTTTAGGCAATTCTCCTACACATCCCTTGTGGATTATATTGTATTATATATGTAATTGTTTTTATATGTGTAAATAAACAAACAAACAAACAAACAAAGAGATTTATTTGTCACGGCATACAAGTATACAATGAAATGCGGGTGGTCTTGCCCGCAACGATGTGCAAATAACATATAATAGAATCAACATTGTGAATAAGCAAGTAACATTGTGCAATAAACAAGTAACATGTTAGGGCATATCGGTATATGTACATACGTTATTTACAGAGCATGGAGGACATGCTAGGTCCTTTGGTAGTGTCTTTCTGTACATGCTAATTTATACAATCTCCGGTTATACTATACTATTTTTAAAGTGACCTTTCCTTAGTGGCCATAAGTGTGGGCGTGTGCAGCATGAGTGTGTGCTTGCTCATGTTAAAGTGGCTGCTAGTGTGTGAGCGTGTACAGTGTGTGTGTTGTGTGTGTGCTCATGTGTGCTTGTGTGTGGAGAGTTCAGTGTTTAGGGCTCTGATGGCCTGGGGGAAGAAGCTGAGCCGAAGTCTCTCTGTCCTAGCAGCTGGTGTTCGCATGCGTCTGCCTGATCTCAGCAGCATGAACAGGCTGTTGTTGGGGTGGTGTGGGTCTTTCATTATTCTGCAGGCTCTGGATTTGCACCTCTTGTTGTATAGAAACTGCAGGGGTGGTAGTGCAATACCCGTGGTACGCTCGGCTGAGCGCACCACTCTCTGTAGGGCCTTCTTGTCCTGTGCCGTGCTGTTTCCAGTCAAGATGCTCTCTACAGCTCCGGAGTAGAAGGACTGGAGTATCTTCCCAGATACTCTGAACTTCCTTAACTGTCTCAGGTGGTAGAGGCGTTGCTTCGCCTTTTTTACGACTGAGTCTATGTGTGTTGTCCATGTCAGATCCTCTGCGATGTGGACCCCCAGGTACTTAAAGCTGCTCACCCTGTCCACGGTAGCCCCGTTAATCCTCAGTGGTGTGTGTGTCTCCTGCTGTCCTCTCCTATAATCCACGATCAGCTCCTTGGTTTTACCAATGTTCAGGAGCAGGCTGTTGTCCTGGCACCAGCGTTCCAGTACCTCAACCTCCTCCCGGTAGGCCTTCTCGTTGTTGTCCGAGATCAGCCCCACCACCACTGTGTCGTCCGCAAACTTCACTATGGAGTTGGAGCTGAACTTGGCCACACTGTCATGTGTGTATAGTGAGTACAGCAGGGGGCTCAGAACACAGCCCTGGGGGGACCCGATGCTCAGGGTGATGGTGTTGGAGGTCTGACCCCCCACCCTGACCGCCTGGGGCCTTTCACTCAGAAAGTCCAGTATCCAGGCGCTCAGAGCGGAGCTCAGACCTAGCTCGATCAGCTTGTCCACCAGTCTGGTGGGGACTATGGTGTTGAACACTGAGCTGTAGTCAATGAACAACAGCCTCACATAGCCCCCCTTCTGACGGTCCAGGTGAGAGAGGGTGCTGTGCAGTACTTGGGAGACCACATCGTCAGTGGACCTGTTTGGCCTGTATGCAAATTGCATAGGGTCCATATCACTGGGGAGGGAGGCACAAATGTGATCCTTGACCAGCCTCTCGAAACATTTCATGGCCACAGAGGTAAGTGCCACCGGTCTGTAGTCATTGAGACCTGCTGGGGAGGGTTTCTTTGGTACCGGGATAATGGTGGACATCTTGAAGCAGGCAGGGACCACTGACTCCTTCAGGGATCGATTAAATATGGTGGTGAACACAGGGGCTAGCTGGTTAGCACAGGACTTAAGTATGTGTCCTGTTATTCCATCTGGGCCAGCCACCTTTCTGGTGTTCACCTGCATAAATGCTCTTCTCACACTGTGTACCGTCAATGAGAGAGCGTCCCAGCCCCCCCGCGGATGCCCCCCCCCCCCCCCCCCCTCCACAACAGCCGGCGCGCCAGTGACGTCACTAGCTGCTGAGCTAGCGGCGCCACTGTTTGCACCAAACCGCACGTAGAAGGTGTTGAGCTGGTCCGCGAGGGAGGTGTCGTCGCTCCCCATTGAGGGGGCGCTGACTTTGTAGTCAGTTATCGTCCTCAGTCCCTGCCATAAGCCTCTTGTGTCATTCTGTGCCATTTGTGCCTCCATCTTGTCAGCATATGTCTTTTTCGCAAGTTTAACAGCCTTGCGCAGAGTGTAGACTGTTGTCTTGTACTCTTCCATGTTTCCTGACTCTCTGCCAAGGTTATAAGCAGTGGTGCGAGAGTTCAGAGCTGCTCTGATAGTACTGTCCACCCATGGTTTCTGGTTCGGGAACACCCTCGCCTTCTTTGTGGGGACAATACTGTCAGCGAGTGTTGTTATGAAGCTCACAACGGTGTCTGTGAACTCGCTGACGTCACTGGTGCTTCCCTGAGGAGATGGATCACTGTGGTAGTTTAACCAGAGACAGTCTAATGAGGAGATGGATCACTGTGGTAGTTCAACAAGAGACAGTCTATATAATCAGGAGATAGAGCACTGTGGTAGTTTGCCCAGAAGCACTCTATAAAATGAGGAGATGGATCACTGTGGTAGTTTAACCAGAGACAGTATAATGAGGAGATGGATCAATGTGGTAGTTTAACCAGATATAGTCTAATAATGAGAATATGTATCACTGTGGTAGTTTAACCAGAGACAGTCTAATAATGATAAGATGGATCACTGTGGTAGTTTAACCAGAGACAGTCTATACAATGAGATGGATCACTGTGGTAGTTTAACCAGAGACAGTCTATACAATGAGATGGATCACTGTGTTAGTTTAACCAGAGACAGTATAATGATGAGATGGATCACAGTGGTAGTTTAACCAGAGACAGTCTAATAATGAGGAGATTGATCACTGTAATAATACTCTATAATACTCAGGAGATATGTGTTAGAATGAAGAAATCTATAACACTAAAGATGGCGGCAACAATGAGACTAAACGCTACAAAACAATGCTTTCACTCGCCCGTTCAAATGAATTGTTGCGGTCCGCCATTTTGTGAATTATTACCGATACAAAAACATAAACACAAATTTTCCGTGGGATTGTTACCAACTCTGGACCTGTACTAGATACGACTTCAGGCTACGGAACCGGTATGTTTTCCAGACCCACGCGTTCAGCTGGAACTCTTTTGCAGGCATCTGTTTGCAAGTAAACAAAGACGTGAGTAAACAAAACTTGTATTCCAGTGTGTTCAAACCTCTGTAACTCTATTACATTAGCACTCAGAGTGATTATTCATGTTGTGGAAGAAATGTCAGAATGACAGAGACTCATCATGCATGTGGTATAAGTGGTTGAAGAATAAATCGCAAATGGCAAATCGTCAGGCGTTTTGTGCTAAATGTGCCCCGGGTGCACAAGTGGTTAAAGCCATAATACAGTAGAGCTATCACGTCTCACACAGAGGACTGGTCCTATTGATGCAATTGTCAGTTAGATCTGCCTTGCTGAGAAACTATCTCTCTCTCTCTCTCTCTCTCTCTCTCTCTCTCTCTCTCTCTCTCTCTCTCTCTCTCTCTCTCTCTCTCTCTCTCTCTCTCTCTGTGTTTGCCATGGCGATGCAGCATAATATGCACATCCCCAGCTACTCGCGATTGATCAGATCTGAGATGTTTTCCCCTCGCTGAGTCCTTCAGCCGTCTACAAAGCAACCTTCCACACAACTGGCAGCAGTAGCAGCTAACCACAAGGCTGACTAGACCTGTATATGGTTGTAAAAGATGTGTTTACATGTGATATTTTTGTAACAGAATAAAGCACACCTGTATTTTTGAGATATGATTATGCTCCAGAAATGCTAATTCTCCATCTGCCTATACCATTATACACATCATATAAACTTGACATTGTAGCTTTGGGAAGAGGGAGGGGACGGAGGATTAAAGGGATGAGAGCACAGGCTGCCTCTTACTCCCTCTCTCCCTCTCTCATTTCCTTCCAACATGTCCTGTCTCTCTGTTGATCAATATGCAGCTGGAGGGAGAGAGGGATGGAGCTTCAGATCAATCTAGCCACAGCTGAGAGCATCCAGACAGCAGAGAGACAGACATGACGAGAGAGAGGCAGGATGAGAGAGAGAGGCAGAATGAGAGAGAGGCAGGATGAGAGAGAGAGGCAGGAAGAGAGAGAGAGGCAGGATGAGAGAGAGTTCTGGGGGAAGAAGCTGAGCCGAAGTCTCTCTGTCCTAGCAGCTGGTGTTCGCAGGCGTCTGCCTGATCTCAGCAGCATGAACAGGCTGTTGTTGGGGTGGTGTGGGTCTTTCATTATTCTGCAGGCTCTGGATTTGCACCTCTTGTTGTATAGAAACTGCAGGGGTGGTAGTGCAATACCCGTGGTACGCTCAAGGATTTAAGAGAAGTTTTCTTTTATAAAATAAATAAAATTGATCCACAGTTTATCCATCTCCCTGATAATCAAAAGCTGTTATATATATGTGGGGAGAAAAGTCAGTGTACAGTATTAGCTGCAAAATATGTAGATGGTTGTCATACAATAAGAGAACAAGCCCTGTAAATACATGTATCTGGGTGGCTACATCTGTAAAATGACTACCCGATGGAATGTTTATTTTGTAATTTAATATGTTTCTGTTGATTGTTTTACTTATTGCTAATATTATGGTATGTTTTATTGCTTAATAATATATATGTTATTGTTTGTATGTTGGACTTGCTTTGGCAATAAGTATGTTGATATTTCATGCCAATAAAGCCTATTTGAATTGAATTGAATTGAATTGAGAGGCATGATGAGAGAGAGAGGCAGAATGAGAGAGAGAGGCAGGATGAGAGAGAGAGGCAGGATGAGAGAGAGAGAGATGCATAATGAGAGAGAGGCAGGATGAGAGAGAGAGGCATGATGAGAGAGAGATGCAGGATGAGAGAGAGAGGCAGGATGAGAGAGAGAGGATGAGAGAGAGGTATGATGAGAGAGAGAGGCAGGATGAGAGAGAGAGGCAGGATGAGAGAGAGATGCAGGATGAGAGAGAGAGGCATGATGGGAGAGAGATGCAGGATGATAGAGAGATGCAGGATGAGAGAGAGAGAAGATGATAGAGAGAGGCAGGATGAGAGAGAGATGATGATAGAGAGATGCAGGATGAGAGAGATACAGGATGAGAGAGAGACAGAATGAGAGAGAGAGGCAGGATGAGAGAGAGAGGCAGGATGAGAGAGAGAGACATAATGAGAGAGAGAGGCAGGATGAGAGAGAGAGGCATGATGAGAGAGAGAGGCATGATGAGAGAGAGAGGATAATAGAGAGAGGCAGAATGAGAGAGAGAGGTATGATGAGAGAGAGAGGCAGAATGAAAGAGAGAGGCAGGATGAGAGAGAGAGAGGATGATAGAGAGAGGCAGGATGATAGAGAGATAGGATGATAGAGAGAGGCATAATGAGAGAGAGAGGCAAGATGAGAGAGAGAGAAGATGAGAGAGAGAGAGAGGCAGAATGAGAGAGAGAGGCAGGATGAGAGAGAGAGAAGATGATAGAGAGAGGCAGAATGAGAGAGAGAGAGGCAGGATGAGAGAGAGAGGATGATAGAGAGAGGCATAACGAGAGAGATAGGCAGGATGAGAGAGAGAGAGGCAGAATGATAGAGAGAGGCAGAATGAGAGAGAGAGGCAGGATGAGAGAGAGAGGCAGAATGAGAGAGAGAGGCAGGATGAGAGAGAGAGGCAGGATGAGAGAGATAGAGGATGATAGAGAGAGATGATGATAGAGAGAGGCAGAATGAGAGAGAGAGGTATGATGAGAGAGAGATGCAGAATGAGAGAGAGAGGTATGATGAGAGAGAGAGGCAGGATGAGAGAGAGAGAGGATGATAGAGAGAGGCAGAATGAGAGAGAGAGGTAGGATGAGAGAGATAGGCAGAGTGAGAGAGAGAGGCAGGAGGAGAGAGAGAGAGGATGATAGAGAGAGGCAGAATGAGAGAGAGAGGCAGGATGAGAGAGAGATGCATAATGAGAGAGAGGCAGGATGAGAGATAGATGATGATAGAGAGAGGCAGAATGAGAGAGAGAGGCAGGATGAGAGAGATGCAGAATGAGAGAGAGAGGCAGGATGAGAGAGAGAGGCAGGATGAGAGAGAGAGGCAGGATGAGAGAGAGGATGAGAGAGAGAGATGTAGGATGAGAGAGAGGCAGGATGAGAGAGAGAGGCAGGATGAGAGAGAGAGGCAGGATGAGAGAGAGAGGCAGGATGAGAGAGAGGATGAGAGAGAGAGATGTAGGATGAGAGAGAGGCATGATGAGAGAGAGAGGCAGGATGAGAGAGAGAGAGGCAGGATGAGAGAGAGGCATGATGAGAGAGAGAGGATGAGAGAGATGCAGGATGATAGAGAGAGGTAGGATGAGAGAGAGAGGCAGGATGAGAGAGAGAGGCAGGATGAGAGAGATAGGCAGGATGAGAGAGAGAGGATGAGAAAGAGAGGCAGGATGAGAGAGATATAGGATGAGAGAGAGAGGTAGGATGAGAGAGAGAGGCAGGATGAGAGAGATAGGCAGGATGAGAGAGAGAGGATGAGAGAGAGAGGCAGGATGAGAGAGAGAGAGGCAGGATGAGAGAGAGGCATGATGAGAGAGAGAGGATGAGAGAGAGAGATGCAGGATGATAGAGAGAGGTAGGATGAGAGAGAGAGGCAGGATGAGAGAGAGAGGCAGGATGAGAGAGATAGGCAGGATGAGAGAGAGAGGATGAGAGAGAGAGGCAGGATGAGAGAGAGAGAGGCAGGATGAGAGAGAGGCATGATGAGAGAGAGAGGATGAGAGAGAGATGCAGGATGATAGAGAGAGGTATGATGAGAGAGAGAGGCAGGATGAGAGAAAGAGGCAGGATGAGAGAGAGAGGCAGGATGATAGAGAGAGGCAGGATGAGAGAGAGAGAGAGGTAGGATGAGAGAGAGAGGCAGGATGAGAGAGAGAGAGAGGCAGGATGAGAGAGAGAGAGGCAGGATGAAAGAGAGAGAGGCAGGATGAGAGAGAGAGAGAGGCAGGATGAGAGAGAGAGAGGCAGGATGAGAGAGAGGCAGGATGAGAGAGAGAGGCAGGATGATAGAGAGAGGCAGGATGAGAGAGAGAGAGGCAGGATGAGAGAGAGAGAGAGGCAGGATGAGAGAGAGAGAGGCAGGATGAGAGAGAGAGGCAGGATGAGAGAGAGAGAGAGGCAGGATGAGAGAGAGAGAGGCAGGATGAGAGCGAGAGAGAGGCAGGATGAGAGAGAGAGAGGCAGGATGAGAGCGAGAGAGAGGCAGGATGAGAGAGAGAGAGAGAGGCAGGATGAGAGAGAGCAGGGGTCTGCAACTCGTGGCTCCGGAGCCGGATGCAGCTCTTCAGTCACTCTGCTGTGGCTTCCCATTTGCTTTATTCTCTTAACGTTACTGTACGTCACGCGCGCACGTCGTGGCACCAGGCTGCATTTTTTGCCGATCATCCAATACACCAAAGCCATGAGGCTTGGGCACTTTGTGTGCATGACACAAAAATAAAGATTCTACCATTTAAATTAGGGAACCTTGAAGTGGATACTAATATTAATCACACCAGACCTTGAGAATAACATTTTGCTTGATCCGAATTTAAGATAAGCTTGTGATGAATCAAGAGCACACTGTAGGCCTACATGTAGTGGCCAGTTTAAGATTGTATCACCCGTGACTTCAAGTGACTTTTTAACACTTCCTCGTAGTAACCTTTTTACGAAAAAACCCGTTTACCACTGGTATTGTTTACAGCTTGATTGGCAGTGCAACGTCCAGGCGGTACAGTATACTCAGACATTTTAAACTTTACGATTTGACATCCATCTTATCTTATTAATTGGAGTCAGTTCAGCTTGTTTTATGATGTGAAAATAAAAGCTTAATTTAAAATGTGTAAATTTGTCAGCATTTTCCAAAAAGGTTCTGAAAAGTCTCCAACATGGAAGGTGTATTCCAAAGGCTCCACTGCATTTAGATGTGATTATTCTCCACTACATCCCTGCATGGTAATAAAAATGTGGGTTTAACCTCCACTACATCCCTGCATGGTAATACAAAGGTGGGTTTAACCTCCACTACATCCCTGAATGGTAATAAAAAGGTGGGTTTAACCTCCACTACATCCCTGAATGGTAATAAAAAGGTGGGTTTAACCTCCACTACATCCCTGAATGGTAATAAAAAGGTGGGTTTAACCTCCACTACATCCCTGAATGGTAATAAAAAGGTGGGTTTAACCTCCACTACATCCCTGAATGGTAATAAAAAGGTGGGTTTAACCTCTACTACATCCCTGCATGGTAATAAAAGGGTGGGTTTAACCTCTACTAGATCCCTGAATGGTAATAAAAGGGTGGGTTTAACCTCTACTAGATCCCTGAATGGTAATAAAAGGGTGGGTTTAACCTCCACTACATCCCTGAATGGTAATAAAAGGTGGGTTTACATCCCCTGATGTGTTCAGATTTTACACGGTTCAGGGTGAGAAGATGTGCAATGCATCGTTGTTAATCTACAGTTCACAAGGGAGGCGATTCCAAAAATGTACAACAAATACAAACACACCCGTGTCTGTAAGTCGGGAGGGTTCTCCGTCGTCGTGCATCGACTCCTCTCTCCGTCGGCCAGGAGAAGAGAAGAAGGAGAAAGAAGAAAGGGAGTGTTTTCCCGCCACAGACTCTATTGATGTGTTCAGCTGTGTGAGTGAAATGACACGGCCCTGATGTTGCTATCAAACGCCCCCGTGAGAGTTGGGGTTAAAAGCCTTTTCAGAAGCCGGAACGTCCCAGAGCGGGGGAGCCAGCCGTGAATACGAGGTTCTAAAATAACCTTCAGGAGAAAAGACCAGAAACTGATGGGAGCGATTAGAGACCTTTCACATGTTTCACAATGCTGTCACGTCACGGTCTGTCACAGTGGCTCGGGAGGTAGAGCAGACGTCTGGGTACGATTCCACGCTCCTCCCAGGCAGCGTGTCGAAGTGTCCTTGAGCAAGACACTTAACCCCTAATTGCTCCGGATGTGCAGGTTGGCATCTTGCACGATGTGTGAGTGAATGGGTAAAATGTGAGGAACAAATTGTAAAGGACTTTGGATAAAAGCACTATATAAATGCAGCCATTTTCCATTTAGAGGAAACAATGGTTTTCTATGTGTTGATATCTGAGAAATATATCAGTAAAATGTTAATGTTTGATGTTCTTATTACTGGATCTGCGAACAAGTCACCGTGTAACAGTGATACAGAACAAGTCACAGTGATACAGTATTGTGTTTTTCCAGTGTTTACCTGCTCTACCACTGCATAGAAGTTACATGTTCTTTTGGTAGTATGATGGGAGTTTCAGTTTCACCATGGTACCAGCGGCCATTGTATAAATAATCTACCATAATAATACCACGGTATATATATATGGTAACAGACAGAGAGATTCATGTTGGCCTTACAAGTCAAGCCTCCATGGACCCTGAGCAGTACTGCCAGACACACTGGATCAAGACACGCAAGAAATAAAGGAAATATTAATAAAAAATAATATCAAAGGACTATCTGATAACTCTCTCTCTCTCTCTCTCTCTCTCTCTCTCTCTCTCTCTCTCTCTCTCTCTCTCTCTCTCTCTCTATCTCTCTATATCCCTCTCTCTCTATATCTCTATCTCGCACTCTCTCTCTATCGCTCTATCTCTATCTCTGTCTCTCTATATTATGCCCTCTCTCCTTCCTCTCCATCTGTTTCGTTCTCACTTTTGTCTCTCCCTCATATCTCTATCCCCCTCTCACTGTATCCATCTTACTTACTCTTTTATTTACTTTCACTTTTTCACTTTCTTTCTTTCTTTCTTTCTTTCTTTCTTTCTTTCTTTCTTTCTTTCTTTCTTTCTTTCTTTCTTTCTTTCTTTCTTTCTTTCTTTCTTTCTTTCTTTCTTTCTTTCTTTCTTTCTTTCTTTCTTTCTTTCTTTCTTTCTTTCTTTCTTTCTTTCTTTCTTTCTTTCTTTCTTTCTTTCTTTCTTTCTTTCTTTCTTTCTCTTTTGTTCTTTCTGTCCTATTTCTCTGTAACCCCCCACCCCCATTTATCATCTGTATTAGAGATATGTGGGTTAGCTTCACTCTTAAAAAGCATGTGATACGGGCGGCCAGGTAGCACAGTGGACTAAGCGTCTGTCTACCACCGCAGATACACTGGTATCGAATCCAGCTGTCAGCAGTGCCTCCGGCTTGGCCGATCGTCATACAGACACAATTGGCAGTGTCAGCGGGAGGGAAGCCGGTGGGGTGGGTCCTGGTCGTTGTAAACAGCGACTCCTACAGGTCGGTCAGGTCGCCTGCACAGCGAGGGAGGGAGCTGGTGAAGGTAGTGTGACCCTCCCACACGTTACACTTCACCAATGAGTGTCCTCGCTGCCAGGTGAACAGAGGCTGCTGGCTGTCTCCACATGTATCGGAGGACGCATGTGATAGACTTCAGGGCTCCCTAGACCGGCAAGTGGGGGGCAAATGCGCGCAACAACCAGGAAGGGGAGGGAGGAATTGGCATAACGACTAAATTGGGATGGGAGAAAGAATACAGAAACATGGAGGAGGAAAAAAAGTAGATCAAAACGCATGTGATAAAAGAACACAGGACGTGTCGTCCCTAAGTCACCTGACCGCTCCTACCAAGTGTCATGGAGAGGGACCCTGTCGGCCACCCGCCCCCTGCGGACGGGTGTCCCCCAGGGCTCGGTTTTAGGACCCCTTCTCTTCTCCCTCTACACTAAATCACTGGGTAACATTATCACGTCTCATGGCTTCTCCTACCATTGTTATGCCGACGATACTCAACTCTTCCTCTCCTTCCCTCCCTCAGATATCCACGTCTCTGTGCGGATCTCGGCCTGTCTGTCCGACATCTCAGCCTGGATGACGTCCAACCACCTCAAACTGAACCTAAGCAAAACAGAATTGCTCCACCTGCCGGCCAAATCCTCCCCCCTAACCGACCTTTCAATCACAGTCGAGAATGCAGCTGTGACTGCGTCCCCGACCGCCAAGAACCTTGGTGTTGTCCTCGACGACCAGTTGAACTTCTCTGCTCACATCGCAGCGACGACCAGAACCTGCCGATTCCTCCTGAGCAACGTCAGAAGGATACGCCCCTTCCTGACAAAAGAAGCCACCCAACTCCTCGTCCAATCAACAGTCATCTCCCGCCTCGACTACTGCAATGCACTGCTCGCTGGCCTCCCGGCCACTGCCACTAAGCCTCTTCAACTCATTCAGAACGCAGCGGCCCGCCTGATCTCAAACCTACCGAAGTCGGCCCATGTCACCCCACTTCTTAGGGACCTGCACTGGCTCCCCATTGCTTCACGAATCCGCTTCAAGGCCCTCGACCTAGCATACCGTGCGGCAAAGGGAACCGCTCCCGCCTACCTCCGGTCAATGGTCTCTAACTACACACCCTCAAGACCCCTACGCTCTGCATCTTCTGGCCGCCTCAGACCTACTCCTATCCAAGCTCCGGGAGGGTCATCAAAGAGAAGTCGCCTATTCTCAGTCCTTGCCCCACAATGGTGGAATGAACTACCCACCCCAGTTAGGACAGCCGAATCACGTCCAATCTTTCGCCGTCGACTAAAGACGCACTTCTTCAACCATTATCTGAATAAAAAAAAAAATAAAAAAAAAAAAAATCTAACCCTAACTAACCGTACTGTCATGCACTTGTCCTAATAAACTAACCTACACTGTAGCACTCAACACTTTGATGAACATTGTTGCTCAGCTGATAGAGTTGTGCCCTTCCTGATGGCTTGTCGTACAGAACTTGTAAGTCGCTTTGGATAAAAGCGTCAGCTAAATGACTAAATGTAAATGTAAATGTAAATAATGACATGTTATAAAATGACAAAACCTGCATTAAGATCGTGTTGCTATTAACACACGTTATGTCGCTTTTCACCACAACTGTAACACACTTGATTGAAAATACATGCTACCGACCCCTGGTAAAATATGCCTGACAACCGGCGGGGCAACAGATATGATAGGGCATCATAAAGGTGACACAGACACCATGATTGGCAGAGATGACATTATAGAAACCAGGGCCCTCATTCATCAACGTGACGTAGACAATTTTCTATTTCCATACTTAAGCACAGAATTTAGAATCTGTGCACGCACAAAAAAAACGGGATTTATCACACGTGCGTACACAGGTTCTACGCACACCTGTCATGATAAATATCACCTTGGTCCTACGTTTGAGCTCGTGCACTGTTTTAAGTATTTGCATACCAGAACCGCCCCGATTAACCATATACGGTAATGGACACCCCCATGAAATGTGGAAGAATGGACTAAACCGAGGGAAGCGTGTTATGAGACAGGCTGACAGACGTGTACACGTACGGTGATGTCGGATATGATAGCTATTAACCATTGCTGCCTGGGCAGCGCAAACACTAATAAAGACCGTGCTGGAATATGAATATTTTTCCGTTTTGTTTGATTACCCAGGGATTAAAGTTCTCCTCAATTTTATTCCAAATCACGACGGATTTTCCGTCAATTTTCTACCTGCTGCATATGATTTCTAGAGGCATACAATCTATTTTGATGTCAGTATTGGGTAGCCTATATGAACAATAATACGAGAGCATATACAAGAACAATGAATCTCACTGCCATGTATGCTTTTCATTCATTTAAGACACATTATTTCAAGGGTTTTGTAATACACATACACCCTGGTGTCATTGCAATGCGTTTTTTATTCTTTCTTATACAGTAAAAAGGGGGAAGAACACTATATCGTGGGTGTTCATATGACTTGTATTCTGCTTACAGCTTCGAAATTCCACTTGTTTCGTTTAACGTAAAGCCTTTTAAATATAATCAAAACGTTCCCGTGTTTCTGCGGTCTGTGCGCAAAATAATAACGAGTTGAGCTACGCGGAACGCAGTCAGTCAGTACACCCCGTATATTCCGATAACGCTATATAAACCATGCTGCATTCATTCTGAGAGAAAGATCTATTATTCCAAATGCTATTTATAGGGTTTTGACCATAATTACACTACTGTTGCTATTTTACAATGAACTATACTGAATTACGGTTCATACAGAACATGCCAGTGTTGAAACTAATGCACAGAAGCTCATTTCTTGTTGTAATAATATATTCTACCAACGGGCTCCAGGTACGCATGGTCCGAGCTGTGCGTAAATATAAGCACAAAGTCAAGTTCAAGTTGAAATTGATGAATCCCACACTCTGCTTAGAAATGGTCGTACGCACAGCTTAAGCACATATCTGTGCGTAAATCAC
>NC_140179.1:59093404-59105904 GCF_963971535.1 Notolepis coatsorum | reverse complement strand
TGCGTTAGCATGTAAGCTAACAAAATTGGCGATATTTTTGTGAGACTAAACTATCCGCTCTTGGTGGTCAATTGTGTTGATGTTAGTTTTGTTTCATCAACAAATGAGAGGCAGCACACACAGTGAATGTATCCGTTTTGTTTATTGCACTTTTATTGCACTTTCTTTGCTAAAAAATAAATGCTACATTGGCTAAATGGCTCACGGAGGCATTTAAAGATGGTGGCTTGTTGATTTTTTTGCAGGAAGTGTATTGGCACATCCAACTTCTGATTGGTTGAAAATTGCCTTCATGTTCGCCACCTACTGCCACCTACTGCTTTGGCATTGTACTACATATTGTGGTCGATAGCTGTGTTGTTTACCTGTGGATGTGTGAGGCGGGTATGCGCTCTCAGGATTTGTGCGCAGGTAACTACCTCCCCGCGCATGCTCAGTGCTGAATTCGAGACGCGATCCGTTGCGGTCTGACCATGCCTGTGCTGCCTGTGTTGTTGAGTCGAGTTTAATGCGACCCTTCAAAGATATATGTGACCGAGCCCAGCAGGCGGTGGCACAAGTCTCAAATTGTAAGCTAAGAATAATATATTAAAAAAGTATATATTTTGTATGATCTCTTTTTACTACACAGTTCTGTATGTCTTGTATGTCATAAATTTCCTTATTAATTGAAAATGGGGGACCCTGATGTGAACAAGACGAAATTATTTTTCTGGTCTGCATCCTCTTAGCAGTTGTTTTGTATTGAGCCGTATTGTATTGTACCCATTCTGCAATCTGTTAATAACGTTTTCAATCAATCAATCAATCAATCAGCTTTCAAATTATATAAAATATTTGAAGAAGATAATGCTTATTTATGCTTTAAACCTTCATGTCTCAGAGCAGATAAAAACTGAGAAAATCCAATCTAAAGTTTGGCTGCATTTTTAACACCTGGGCCCTATTCCCCGTACCTGGTTCAACTAAGTCGATCAAAAGTCCCATTATCCAGTTAAGCATTAAATCACGAGACAGAGTGGGTTATATAAATTAGATCACGCCTATGGGTGGTTGTTAGGCCCAAGGCGCAGCCGAGGGTCGTTAGACCCCCATAGGCGTGATCTAATTTCTATAACACACTCTGTCATGTGATGTAATGCTTTTATACAATGGCCGATGTCATTCAACCTTATTGCTATACAATAAACACACATTAATTGAAGATTTATTGAAAAAATCATCCGCAGAAAAAGTAGTTCCAAAAAAAAGAAAGAGAAGTTGCCTCCGTGTGGAAGCAGCTCGGAAGTGCAACTGTCTCTCACTAACACATCCAACTGTTCTCAGTAACACATCCAACTGTCTCTCACTAACACATCCAACTGTTGTCACTAACACATCCAACTGTTCTCAGTAACACATCCAACTGTCTCTCACTAACACATCCAACTGTTGTCACTAACACATCCAACTGTTCTCACTAACACATCCAACTTCTCTTTTTTTTTTACTTACTTTCTATAGAACTTCCTTCTTAGATGCTTCTATAGAAAGTAGGCTAAACATTTTTTTTCATTGCCCTATAGGAGGTACATTTTTTTAACCTACTTCCTATAGAAGCAGCTGGGAGGTGTGCTGTTTTAAGTGAGCGTGGATTATTGAATTGATTGATTGATTAATTGCAAATTGTATTAATGTCCGCCTTGTTTCAAACTGGTTAGGCGTAGGCCCTCTTTCGAAGTCGCCCTCTTTCGAAGTTGGTTATGCTTAGAGTTTGGAATCAGGGCTGGTGGTCTATCGCCCTGCTCTAAAGATGAACTCTAAGCATAACCGACTTCGAAAGAGGGCCTAAGTCTAACCAGTTTGAAACAAGGCTGACATTAATAAAATTTGCAATCAATCAATCAATCAATTTGCGCGATATTTATTTTGTTCCACAATGACTCATGACCCACCAATTACATAATCCAACATTGTGTAAGAAACTAACACATTCGCCGTGACAGAATCGGTTTTGATTTAGTCGTTATGACGCTGTCAACATATCCATTCGTAACGATTATTGTCCGCCATCTTGCTTTCACTTCTAAATCCACGAGTGGTGGAGTGATTGTAATTCGGTTGTGGGCGGGTTCTAGGACCACGAGCGGGGGTTATGACAAATAACCATGTGTAACTTGACTGTTTCAGCCAATCAGAATCGAGAAATTTGCATGCCATTGTATAAATTAAATTAACCCGATGTTTGAACGCTGATTCAGTCTCGTTAATTCGAACCAGACTTGATACTCAGGATAATTGCACGCGGCCGCCTCACCTGAAAAGACAGCAGGTGTCGATCGCAGAAATCCTGATTTTCTAACGGCATTGATTAATTGAAAACTTTATTAACAGATTGTAGAATGGGTACAATACAGTACGGCTCAATAGCCTCGCCGACAAGTTAAATGCATAATCTATAGGCTAATTTTAAGTCCCTCATTACCCCAATCAATCAGATTATATTTATTTAAATATGCCTGCTGGCAGTAGGCTTAATGTAATGAATAATCGAATGAGATCTTGCTAGCGAAAATAAGTAGTTCAACTATTTCACAATAAGTAGATAAAAACAAGCCCAAAGAGTATATCTAATTGATACGAATTATATTATGAGGATATCTGTACTGTATGCGCTCGGCTTAGGTATCATGTACTATATAAATGCATGGTTCCCAAAGTTTTCAAGGCGCGACCCCCAAAATAACATGTCAGAGAGGCTTGGAGGGAGGCTTGCAGTTTCACTATTAATTAGGTTTTAATCTGTTTTGGACATCATCCATACATGCATTGAATTGATTAACATTTGGTTTATACCAGTGACACCTCATGTTCATCATCAGATAACAGTGCTTGAACAGATAAATGCATTTTCTCAAATTCATTCATCAAAACGTCAAAGGCTCATTCAATTGATCAAGTCACGTCACGTCATCAAATCCGTCAAACAGCGCATCTCATATATTTTAAACCCAGTTACAATATCACAATAACGTGTGAGTGACAGTGATACAATTCAACAATCCACAGATTCAGATTCCTCGTAATTCATATATCCACAATCCACGCATATAAAGACGCTTCAATTTATGCTTGAATGAAACACAATCCGGGCGCTCCATTAACTGTTTGCTGTGAGGCGATTCCACGGCAAGTCAACTATTTGGTGGATGAGGGGATGGAGTCCAGCAAATGCAGCAACGCAGTGATAAGTTACCTACACCACTTCTTCAAAGACCATGGCATTGGGGAGACAGATGCTGACCTTCACTGTGACAAATGCAGTGGCCAAAACAAGAACAAGTACATGTTGTGGTACTTAGCGTGGCGAGCGCTACATGGTCTTCACCATCGTGTCAATCTCCACCTGCTGATTGCAGGCCACACGAAGTTTTCCCCGGACTGTTTCTTTGGGCTTCTCAAGCAGCATTTCAGAAAGACCAAGGTGAACACTCTTGATGAGATTGCAGCAGTCGTAAGGGACAGCTCAGTGGCTGGAGTCAACATACCACAGCTAGTGGGGAAGGAGGATGGCACTGTAATCATGCAGTCCTACAACTGGCAGGAACATATGGGGCCTTACTTCAAGCCACTGCCACAGATCAAGCAGTACCAGCACTTTAGGTGGGTGTGGTCACTGTGTGTTGTGTATTTACTGTAATTAATTATTCACACTTTAGTGCAAAGAATGTCATTGGCAAATGATACAAATGCATTGATATTGTTATGTGCCCTGTACTAACGTTTCACTTTATTATTGCAGCTTTGATTCCAAGGAACCTGGTGTGGTTGTGGCAAAGATGTCTATTGATGGCACGGACACCAGATTTTTTAGAAACGTTTTTGTAATGTGTGTACCGCAATAATTCCAAAAGTGATTATCCAAAATGGCTGTCCACTTCAATTCATTCAGACACGCTAGTCAAAACAAAGGTCTTCTTCTGTCACCTTCCCCCACCTTTCCCCACTCTCACCCGCCCTCGGATCGCTTCCGGAGCAGACGCTCCTTGGCTCCTTGGATATTTCGTCTTGTAACCTGAGACCCGAAGCACGCAATAGCTTGAGTGTGATGGTGATCGAAAGGCGGCAAATTCAACTTTCGACCGGTGTATTGGTTGATCGGCGAAAAAGGCAGCTAGGTCGGAGCCGGCAGACAAGACTAAAGTTCCGCGACCCGCACACGGGCGTGACAGCCCTTATACGGGCCGCCAAATGTTTAGAGGTTGAGATCTTACTAGTGACATGTTATGTTATGGCTGCATTTTACCCTTAGATTCCGTTTCAGGGTGCATTTCCTCCTTATCTCAGGCCACTCATCTGACTTGTCTAACGCTCTTAGTAGGAACACGTTAATTCTCTTTTTAGGGTGCATTTCCTCCTTATCTCAGGTCATTGCGCAGGGGGACGATAAGATGGAGGCTGTTTTTAGAGGCGCACGTCATGGAACCTCATTAAAATACCACACACCGACTACACCCCTCCACCCCCATCAACCCTGTGAGTGGAGCGATCCGCTTTGTACATTTGTACAACAGGAAGGCAGGATGGCATCATTCCCGGGGAGCTGTGGAGGGAGGGAGGGGGGGGGGGTGGGGGAGTTCTGAGTGCTTTATTGATATGACACACTGTCTGTGGAGTAGCAGAGAAACACACTCTCCACCGCGACCAAACATGGACATGAGAGCCTCCTCCGCCCGGATGACACTCCTGACATAGACCTGCACACTCTCAAGAGCATGTGTGCCCACACACACACACACACACACACACACACACACACACACACACACACACACACACACACACACACACACACACACACACACACACACACACACACACACACACACACACACACACACACACACACACACACACACACACACACGTAAACTATCCCTCTCTCTCTGGGCAGAGCTCGGCAGAACACCAGGAAGTAATATGGCGAGTTTGTTATGCTATATTATTGAACTAGCGTTAGCAGATAACAAGCCTGCTCGAAGGGCAACGTCACTGTTAGCTAGCTTGCTGGTAAACAATACCATCACCATAGCAACAGGCTGTCCTGTCTATCCTACTTGAATCTATGTGAATGCAGCATGAAACCCATTTTCAAACAAACCACACCACACCACACCACACCACAGCATACCACCCCACACCACACCACACCACACCACATGACACTATACCATACCACAACATACCACCCCACACCACACCACAGGACACCATACCATACCACAACATACCACCCAACCCCACACCACAGCACACCACACACCACGCCACACAGCACACCACACCACACAGCACACCACACCACACTACACACCACACCACACTACACCATACCACACCACATCACACCACACCACACGCCACCATACCACACAGCACACCACACTATACTACACTACACACCACACCATACCACACCACAACATACCACACTACAACATACCATACCACACCACACCACACCATACCACACAGCACACCACACCACACCACACTATACTACACTACACACCACACCATACCACACCACAACATACCACACCACAACATACCATACCACACCACACCGCAACACACCACACCATACCACACCACAACATACCACCCCACAACATACCATACCACACCACACCGCAACATGTTAGCTAATGTTGACGCTGCCATTTTGGTCTTGGGGGATTTCAACAGCGCGTGTCTTAAAACGGTGCTGCCGAATTTCTATCAGCATGTGACCTGTCCCACCAGAGGCGAGAACATATTAGACCATGTATACTCGCAATTTAAGAATGGGTACAAGTCACAGGCTCTTAGTCCATTCGGTAAAAGCGATCACGCCGCCATTTTTCTTTTGCCTAAGTACAAACAGAGTCTCAAGCGAACGCCGGTGGTCTCGCGAGAGGTTAAGCGTTGGGCCGTGACGTCAGTGGAGTCACTCCAAGCAGTGCTGGGAAGCACAGAATGGAGTGTATTCCGTGATAACACAGCCAATATTAACGAATACACCGAAACGGTGATTGACTATGTCTGTACTCAGGTAGAAGTAATAATCCCCACCACCAAAATTAATATCTACCCAAATCAAAAGCCCTGGGTAGACAAATCCGTCCGTGAGGCTCTGAAAGTGCGCACATCAGCATACAACACCGGGCTGGTGACAGGCAACATGGAAGAACACAAGATGGCAAGATACAACGTCAGGAGAGCAGTAATAGAGGCAAAACGGCGTTACAGGGATAAAGTTGAACTTCAGTTTGAACAGGCTGACTCTAGAGGCATGTGGCAGGGCCTCAGAACAATGACAGACTACAAAGGAACCCCCCTCAAACTGAACAGTGACATCTCCTTAGCAAATGATCTCAACTCCTTCTATGCGAGGTTTGAGGCTGTGAATAACAACACCAGCCTACAAACCACGGCAATGGGGGGGGGGGGGGTCTGCTGATGGAGACTCAGTGTTCAGGGTAACAGAGCATGAGGTGAGACGGATCTTTAAAAAAGTGGATATCAGGAAGGCAGCAGGACCGGACGGCATCCCCGGCCGCGTCCTAAAAGTCTGTGCCGACCAACTGGCCCCGGTATTCACTGACATCTTCAACCTGTCCTTGGAACAGGCCGTCATCCCCACCTGTCTGAAGAAGTCCACCATCATCCCTGTACCCAAAAAATCTACGCCCGCTTGCCTCAACGACTACCGCCCTGTAGCCCTCACCTCCATAGCCATGAAGTGCTTTGAGAAGCTAGTGAAGGGCTACATCTGTTCCTCCCTCCCCATCAACCTGGACCCTCTGCAATTTGCATATCGCCCCAACAGGTCCACGGAGGACGCCATAGCCCATGTGCTGCACACAGCAGCATCACATCTGGACAAGAGGCAGGGGAACTATGTGAGAATGCTGTTCATCGACTACAGCTCAGCATTCAATACCATAGTCCCATCCAAACTCATAGCCAAGCTCAGGGACCTGGGCTTGAACTATGACCTGTGCCAGTGGGTCCTGGACTTCCTGACGGGCAGACCCCAGGTGGTAAGAGCCGGCAACTGCACCTCCTCATCCATCACGCTCAACATAGGGGCCCCCCAGGGCTGTGTTCTGAGCCCCCATCCTCTACTCCCTGTACACACATGACTGCGTAGCACAGCGGAACAACAACACCATCATCAAATTTGCTGATGACACAGTAGTGGTGGGCCTGATCTCTGCCAACGACGAAAGGGCCTACCTGGAAGAGGTAGAGAACCTGTCACAGTGGTGTCAGGAGAACTGCCTCTCCCTGAACGTCAGCAAAACAAAAGAGATGATTGTGGACTTCAGGAGGTCGGGGGTCAAGGACTACAGCCCCCTCAGCATCGACGGGGCACCAGTTGAGAGAGTGAACAGTTTCAAGTACCTCGGAGCCCACATATCCGAGGACTTGACATGGACCACACACATTGACAGTGTTGTGAAGAAGGCACGACAACGCCTCTACTTCCTCAGGCGCCTAAGGAAGTTCCAAGTCAGTCAGAAGATCCTTAGGAACTTCTACTCATGTACAATAGAGAGCATCCTGACCGGCAACATCACCTCCTGGTTTGGGAATAGCACTGCACAAGACCGTAGCAGACTACAAAGAGTGACACGTTCAGCCGAACGCACAATTAGAGGGGGGCTTCCCACCCTCCAGAACATTTACAACAAGCGGTGCAAGGGGAAGGCTAAGAGAATTATTAAGGACTCGAGCCACCCGAACAACTGCCTCTTTGAACTGCTGCCGTCAGGCAAGCGATACCGGAGTCTTATGGCGAGCACAGAAAGACTCAGAAGGAGCTTCTATCCCCAGGCCATCAGGCTGCTAAACGAACAATAATCGCTAAACGAACAATAATCACTATGCAACAACCATCAAATGCACACAGCACACACACCCACACGCACACACTCACTCAAACAAACAACACACTGCAGCACCCACTCTCCACACTTTAGATCACACAAACACACTTACACTTTATATTTATTGATAAAGGATTTGCACTACAACTCGTACACCTACTGTGAATTGTACCTAAACTGCACCTCGTCCATTTATGCCTTGCACTATATAGTATTGTATATTAGTACACTGCACAGTATTGTATATTGTATGGTAACTACGTCTACGAACATTGTACATATGTCTAAACTGAACACTGTGACCTCTTTTTTTACTTCTAATTTTTACTATGTCTTTATTTCATACTTATCTTGTCATGCACAGTCTCTGGAGCGCAACAGTAAGAAGCATTTTGTACAAAAGTATTCTGTACTTCTGTATGACAACTATTAAAGAAACTTGAAACTTGAAACATACCACAACACACCACACTACAACATACCACAACACACCACATCACACCATACCACACCACACCACACCACATGACACTATACCATACCACAACATACCACCCCACACCACACCACAGGACACCATACCATACCACAACATACCACCAAACCCCACACCACAGCACACCACACACCACACCACACAGCACACCACACCACACAGCACACCACACCACACTACACACCACACCACACCACACTACACCATACCACACCACATCACACCACACCACATGCCACCATACCACACAGCACACCACACCACACCACACTATACTACACTACACACCACACCATACCACACCACAACATACCACACCACAACATACCATACCACACCACACCGCAACACACCACACCATACCACACCACAACATACCACCCCACAACATACCATACCACACCACATCGCAACATACCACACCACACCACACCACACTACAACATACCACAACACACCACACCACACGATAACATACCACACCATAACACACCACACACCACACCACAACACACCACAACATACCACACACACACACACACACACACACACACACACACACACACACACACACACACACACGTACACACACAAACAAACACACACACACACACACACACACCACAACACACCATACCACACCACAAAACACCACATCACACCACACCACATCACACCACACCACATCACACCACACCACACCACACCACACCATACCATACCATACCACACAGCACACCACACCACACCACACCATACCATACCACACAGCACACCACACCACACCATACCACACCACACAGCACACCACACCACACAGCACACCACACCACATCACACCACACCACACCATACCATACCACACATCACACCACACCACACCATACCATACCACACAGCACACCACACCATACCACATCATACAGCACACCACACCACATCACACCACACCACAACACAACACACCACACCACAACACAACACACCACAACAAACCACAACATACCACACACACACACACACACACACCACCACACACCACAACACACCACAACACACCACAACACAACACACCACAGCACAACATACCACACCACAACACAACACACCACAACACACCACAACACACCACACCACAACACACCACACCACAACACAACACACCACAACACACCACAACACACCACAACACACCGCACCACGACATACCACACCACAACATACCACACCACACCAATACACCCGTGCAGACATGGACAACCTATTTGCACCACAGTGGTGAATGCTCCAGTCCATGTCACTGGAAAATAAATAGGGCTTTTTCATCCAATGAATTAGGGACTGCTGGACAGAGCCATGCAGGTGTGTCTGTATGTCTGTCTGTCTGTCTGTCTGTCTGTCTGTCTGTCTGTCTGTCTGTCTGTCTGTCTGTCTGTCTGTCTGTCTGTCTGTATGTCTGTCTGTCTGTCTGTCTGTCTGTCTGTATGTCTGTATGTCTGTCTGGCTGTATGTCTGTCTGTCTGTCTGTCTGTCTGTCTGTCTGTCTGTCTGTCTGTCTGTCTGTCTGTCTGTCTGTCTGTCTGTATGTATGTATGTCTGTCTGTATGTATGTCTGTCTGTCTGTATGTATGTATGTCTGTCCGTATGTCTGTCTGTCTGTCTGTCTGTCTGTCTGTCTGTCTGTCTGTCTGTTTGTATGTCTGTATGTCTGTCTGTCTGTCTGTCTGTATGTCTGTATGTCTGCATGTCTGTCTGTCTGTCTGTCTGTCTGTCTGTCTGTCTGTCTGTCTGTCTGTCTGTCTGTCTGTCTGTCTGTCTGTCTGTCTGTCTGTCTGTCTGTCTGTCTGTCTGTCTGTCTGTCTGTCTGTCTCTGTCTGACTGTGTGTGTGTGTGTGTGGCTCTCTGTCTGTCTGTGTGTGTGTGTGTGTGTGTGTGTGTGTGTGTGTGTGGTGTGTGTGTGTGTGGTGTGTGTGTGTGTGTGTGTGTGTGTGTGTGTGTGTGTGTGTGTGTGTGTGTGTGTGTGTGTGTGTGTGTGTGCGTGCGTGTGTGCGTACGCGCGTGCGTGTGTGTGTGCGCGCGTGCGTGTGTGCGCTCACAGTGTGTACCTCTGCTCCGTGTCACTAAGTGTGATCGCACGTGCATCACTACCGCCAGTCTTCCGAGAATCATCAGTGGAGAAATCATCAAGTTATTTATGAACGCGAGGCGTGTGAGTGATGTCTAAAGTACACGGATCTAGTGTACATCCCTTCTCGGACGCTCTGTCATCTCCGAATCTTCACCATGTCAATCAGCCCGAAAAGGTTTACATACACAAGAGTGAATCTGAGCGTTTCATTGTCGCGCGTGTGGGTAATTAAGTCAGGAGGGAGTGCATTCATTCTCTCCCCGGCATCAACACGTTGTAATCCTGAGAACACAAGGCTAGTTTCTGTGGTTGATGTAATACCGCCTTGCCGAGCCAAGAGCACTTAAACGGCTCTGTGACAAAACAATAGTGTTTGTTGTGTAAGCAGATTAGGCCCAATCCTTGTGTCCTGAAGTCGCCCCTCTGTCGCCTCCACCTCTTAGGGAGGAGAGCAATCCACGAGGGCTGTGAGCTGGAAACACCAAGTGTAATGCGATGGAACCAGGGGTGTAAAGTACTTGAGTAATTGTACTTTGTTACAATTAGGGCTGTCAGTTTATCGTGTTAATTGAACTTAATTCGATTAATTAATTACACAGCAAATGATCGCGTTATAAAAATGTACACAGAATTAATAAAAAATATATATATATATTTTTTTTTTATAAAAAAAAAAAGATTTTTAATCTCATTCATTCCATAAGAACATAGAATAAACATTTACAGACTTTTTTTTAAATGGTCCATTTGCTATCTAGGGACATCTATGGATCTCAGGGAATGTATTCCCAGTGTCAGAAATACTGTGTATGTTACTAGGCTTGAGTCAATTGTAATGAACCAAATGAGAATATCAATTCAATTATTTTGTGTATCTTTGACTGTGAATAACACCATGATAAAATTGACCAGACCTGAAAAATCTAAGCAAATGAATAAAGGGAAGATGATTAAACAGAAGGTTTTGTAGATACAGTACTGAATTCTGCCATCCGGACACATGCAATTTGAAATATGATTATAGTATAGAATATCAATTGTTGCTGCTGTTGTTGTCATGTGAAGTCCTGTCTATTATTGCTGTTTATTATTGTTATTACTGTATTGTGTGTTGTCTTGTTATGAAAAAAAAGAAAAGGCAATAAAAAGATTTGATTAAAAAAAAATATATATAGAATATCAGGCCTAAAATGGTATTTGATTAAAATGTGATTAACCTGTTCCACCCGACGGGACCGGTACCGGTCCCGAAATGACATCTGGGCCCTATTCCCCGTACCTGGTTCAACTAAGTCGATCAAAAGTCCAGATTCAATTAACCCGATGTTTGAATCCAGGCTTTCCCTGTTCCTCGAACGCTGATTGTCTCGTTAATTCGAACCAGACTTGATACTCAGGATAATTGCGTGCGGCCGCCTCACCTGAAAAGACAGCAGGTGTCGATCGCAGAAATCCTGATTTTCTTTTTTTTATGACTTACAGTATCCTTTATTGAGTTTTCTTTTTTCTTTTTGCACACAGTACTTCAGGACAATACAAATTAATGATGACATATCTTGTGAATCAACATGGGTCAGTCCTGAAGGACAACACACACACCTAGACCACTAACGTCCAGGCTACAATGACACCCCCCCACATGTGGGGAAGACTGAAAAAAATAAACAATACAAATAAATAAAATAAAAAACACAAACGAAAAATTCTAAAAAATAACTAAACCCGAAAATTGAAGAAAAGTAACAACAAAACAAAAAGAAACAACACAAAACTAGAAACAAATAATTTGATTACAATACATCGGAAATAAAGCTACATTAATACATAGAGCCAATCTTGTCGACATAAACATGGTGCATTTGTCAGGTATTATATAATTGTGTGCATCGAAATCCTGATTTTCTAACGGCATTGATTGATTGATTTAAAACTTTATTAACAGATTGCAGAATGGGTACAATAC
>NC_140179.1:59048404-59088404 GCF_963971535.1 Notolepis coatsorum | reverse complement strand
ACTGTACATTACAGTAGATTTCATTATCTGTTCTCATGCACGCCTGGTGATACTAAATCCAAATTGAACTCGGGCATTTGAAAATAATATAATGTATATATTAGTGCTGTCAGGCGATTAAAAAAATGTATCTAATTAATTACAGGATTTGTAATTAATTAATATAATTAATCGCATTTTAATCGCATTACCATTTTATGCCTCATATTCTATATTCTATAATCATATTTCAAATTGCATGTGTCCGGATGGCAGAATTCAGTACTGTATCTACAAAACCTTCTGTTTAATCATCTTCCATCTATTAATTTGCTTAGATTTTTCAGGTCTGGTCAATTTGAGCATGGTGTTATTCACAAAAAATGTATTGATATTCTCATTTGGTTCATTACAATTTACTCAAAATAAAATGTTCATTCAATCAATCACCGCGCAGATTGATTGATTGAATGAAAATGTTATTAACAGATTGCAGAATGGGTACAATACAGTACGGCTCAATACACACAATTGTTAAGGGAATGCAGACCAGAGAAAGACTTTCGTCTTGTTTACATCAGGGTCCCCCATTTTCAATTCATAATGAATTGTAAGTAAGGGTGCAACTTGCACCGTGCAATCCATTCTTTGTGGATCTAGCCCACAGTATTTCTGACACTGGGAATACATTCCCTGAGATTCATAGATGTCCCTAGAATCAGATACCAAGAACCTGCAAATGGACCATATTAAAAATAAAATCTGTAAATGTGTATTCTACATGCTTATGGAATGAATGAGATACAAAAAAAAAGTATTATAAAAAAAAAAAAAAACTTTTTGTAATTAATTTTGAGTAAATTTTCATAACGCGATTATTTGCTGTGTAATTAATTAATCTAATTAACGCGATAAACTGACAGCCCTAATATATATATAAATGTGCGAATTGGCTATAATAAGGTAATTTATAAGACTCCTATTCTTTATTCTATAATAATATTTCAAATTGCATTGATCCGGATGGGAGAATTCAGTACTGTATTTACAGAACCTTCTGTTTAATCATCTTCCCTTTAATAATTTCCTTAGATTTTTTGTACACATGATCTCAAGAAGGTACTGGACGAGATCAGTGGCAGTTGTTGATGTTTGGTCATTATTAGCATGGTGTTATTCACTGTCAAAGATGCAAAGAAAAATCATAATTCATGTTCTCCTTTGTTTCATCACAATTTAAGCAAGCCAATAATAGACACACTATGTCTGACACTGTGAATACATTCCCTGATGTCCATAATATGTCCCTAGATACCAAAAATATGCAAATGAGCCTTGTGGAGCAATATTCCATTTACCTAGGTATATATTTTAGGCGGATTTTCACCACAGGTGGAAGAGGTTAATTAGATTAATTAATTACAAATCACGTAATTAATTAGATAAAAAAATGTAATCGCCTGACAGCACTAGTTACAATACTTAAGTACTGTTTTGGGGGATTTGTACTTTACTCTAGTATTATTAGGTTTGTATACTTGTACTTTTACTCAATTACATTTCAGAGAAAGAAAACATACTTTTTACTCCTTACATTTAAAATGCAGACCTACAAAGTACAAATCTCGCAGGTCCAACCATTTTAATTAGTATATTTGTTTCTCTGGCCGAACTAATGTTAACGTTATTAATCATACGGCTGCACTTTATTTAAAAACAGCCAATCAAATCCCCATCAATGGAAAATGAACCCGCCCATACCAATGCTGATTGGTCCTTGGTCAAGACTAGAAAGCACCTTTAAACACCTGCTATCAGAAAAAACACTTTTTAGTACTTAAGTACATTTAAAAGTAGAAACCTTTTTTTACTTTTACTCAAGTGTGTTTTTAGCCAGATACTCAGACTTTTACTTGAGTAAGATTTTGAGACGGTACCCATACTTTCACTTAAGTATCATTTCGGGGTACTTTCTACACCCCTGGATGGAACTCAACACAGCACAGTGCAGTGTGATATAACTCAAAACTAGGGATGAACCGATCTGATATTGATATCGGATATTGGCCCCGATATGACTAAAATAGCTGGATCGGGTATACAAAAATAAAAATATATATAGGCCTTTATCGGATTATTTTGTATTATAATAAAAATGTTATAATAATAAATAAAATAATAAATAACAATTCAGTACATTTATATATGTGTGTTAATTTGTTACATTTTGTTTCACTAAGTTAGGAAAGTAATGTTTTAAGTCAAGCCTGATGTTGCCTTGCACAAAATAATGATCCCAGTCTCTTCCACACAGTGAGGCATACAGTTTATTAATTGAACAATGGGTATCGGATCGGTACTCGGTATCGGCCGATACCCAAAGCCCAAGTATCGGTAGCGGGACTGAAAAAGTCGGATGAGTGCATCCCTACTCAAAACAACACAATGCCATGTGATAGAACTCAGTACAATACAATTTGATAGGACTCAATACAATCCAGTGTGGCATCATGGAGAACTGCGTGATGACTCTGAACCCCCCCCCCCCTCATGTGTTCACCCTTGCCAGCTTTTTCTCATGACGGTAACTCTCATTTCCAACGTACCCCCCCCCCCCCCCCCCCCCCCCCCCTCACTGTCACCCATAATGGACTCTCCCGGGAAGATGGAGGCAGGGGAACAGGCTGGGCGCTCTCTCACTCCATGTTATTCCAGAGTGTAGAGATGGAGATCACGTGAAAAGAGAATTTTCCCAATCAGTTACGCCCCCCTCCGGAATGAGTAGACTGCACCGGAGTATATGAAATTAATTTGTAATAAACTTCAAATATTAGATGAAGTCCTCGCATGTGGAACAGAGTACACATGGCCTGGGAATTGAGAGGCCCAAGTATTTTGTCCTCGTGTGTAAAGGCTGCAATTAGCCAGGGGATTTCATCCCTTGTACAATTATAATTGCGTTTGGGATGAGAGAGGCGCGAAACGTTTCAAATCCGTCTGAGCACGCCGTTAATCATTTCCTGGCATGGTGAGAGAGAGAATGAGAGAGAGGGAGAAAGAAAGAGAGTAGAGAGAGAGAGAATGAGAGCAAGATAGGGGGAAAGAGACAGAGAGAGAGACAGATAGACGTCATAGAAGAAAGGTTCACAGTGTGTGTTTGTGCAGTATGTGTGAGTTTTTGTTTATATTTTTCTTCTTCTTCTTCTTCTTCTTCTTCTTCTTCTTCTTCTTCTTCTTCTTCTTCTTCTTCTTCTTCTTCTTCTTCTTCTTCTTCTTCTTCTTCTTCTTCTTCTTCTTCTTCTCCTTCGGTCTTCTTCTCCTTCGGTCTTCTTCTCCTTCTTCTTCTTCTTCTTCTTCTTCTTCTTCTTCTTCTTCTTCTTCTTCTTCTTCTTCTTCTTCTTCTTCTTCTTCTTCTTCTTCTTCTTCTTCTTCTTCTTCTTCTTCTTCTTCTTCTTCTTCTTCTTCTTCTTCTTCTTCTTCTTCTTCTTTTTCTTCTTCTCCTTCGGTCTTCTTCTCCTTCCTCTTCTTCTCATTAAGGCGAGACAGTACCCCCGAAATCGCATTTTTGCTTTCCCCCCCCCGACGATATTGAGATTTAGTTATAGTTTGCTTCCTAAACATGTCTCCTATAAAACTAGTGACAATAAAATGTCAATAACACACAGTTAGTTGTTTATTTTACTTAATTTTGCCTGATTTCTTCATACATTTCGTCACACAACTGTTCTGAAGCGGCTACTGCGTGCACCATGGCAACATTGGTATCGTTGGAAACCTCCATTTGTGACGTACAATCTTATCGCATCCTTTGTATCAGCAGCCAATCACTAAAATAGATAGGTAAGTAGCTAATTTGGCATTTTACAAAGAAAACTAGTTTTTATGTATTGTACTTATACACAAAGAAATGTCCCTAGTACCTACACACACCACATTTCTTCCTATCCATATCATGCTTCGATTTTACAGAAGGGTTTGATGATATATCATTCTTAGCAGGATTTATAGTACATTTTATACCAAAACTAGGTGAAAGTAAAATTATTTATGACCGTAGACAGGATTTCCTGATGTATGGGCTGATAAGAGGACATAGCCACAATCCCTTCTGTAAAAAGTTTATTTTTGAATGTATCAACAAAATGAAACCAAGTTTTTGAATCTGGCATTATCCATGTTGGTGATTCGTGTCTTGGCGATATAATTATGCAAATGTAGTAAGCATATTTCAGTTCAGTTCAGTTTAGTTATTTATTTTTTTCGGGTTTTGGACACATAACAATGGTCATTCCATAAATCGCCAAACGTTTTACCAGCTGCTATTGCAGCATTGTCCAATTGTCCGAAAAGGGCTAGGACGTGCCTCATTTGCATGTATAAACATAAAATTCTGAAAACTTGCAATACATTTCTTTTTTGTTTTTATGTACATAACAAACTGGGAAAGTGTCATAGTCATATCTATTAAAATATTTGTTTGCGTATTAGGGGGTACTGTCTTGCCTTAATCTCCCCTTTCTTCTTCTTCTCCGAGTTCTCCTTCTTCTTATCTATCTTCCTCTTCTTGTTATTATTATTCATCTTCTTCTTCTCCTTCGTCTTCTTCCTCTTCTCCTTGATATGTTGGTATTTTCTCATGCAGTTCATGTGTAGTGGTCAGATGCATTGCTCTTAAAACAGAAAACAAACAATAACAACGTGTCCCTGACTCCCTGCAGCCTTGTCCTATTGACGTCTATGTGAAGTGATAGATGTGATGCACTCTCCTCTACACCTCAGGCAACGTCCATTTCTCACCGTTGATACTCAACCTCCCTAGTCCCCTCAATACGCCGGAGCGAGAGGCCCATCATTCTAGTATCCAGTGATGTCTTTTGAAATGCAACAATATCACCTTACCCACCATCTCCTCCATCGGATTACTATTGACTGTTGTCTGACTCTGAGTAGTCTGCCCTATTAAGCCTGGAGTAATGTTTCAGACTTTCTACACGTCCGTGCTTTATTTATTTATTTATCCATCTGTGTGTTTATTATTTCATCTGGTGGATCTATATTTTCTAAGTGTATTTTCTTCCTCTCAACGCAAAAACTAAATTCAGGGGGAAAACATCTCAAAGCAGTCAATGTTTTATTCAGCTCTCTTTCCATTAGTGGAGTCATAAAGGCTTTTGGCAATGTGTCATTTTCCCTCTTTGCTTCCTTTCTTCAGAATAATAAGATGTTGTGCCATTGATTGGCTGCTTTTATCCAAAATGCTTTTGTAAAAGATTTGAACAGGAAGTGTGGTTTACTTGCCAACAAGCAAACATGTATTTGCATGCGCTCATCGATGGGTTGGACAGTATGTCCTTCTTCTCTAAAGAATAGAAAAGCATCCAGTCCTAGCCATCAAAGTAAACAAAAGTAAAGTTTAGAGCCATACTTTTTTTTGCTTTTCATTCAAATTCAATAGCTAAGTGTATCTCCGCAAAACTGGCCAGTAAATAAACAGTAAATAAACATTTGCTCATTCATCATTAATCATTCATCATCCATCATTCATCATTCATCATTCATCATTCATCATTCATCATTCATCATTCATCATTCATCATTCATCATTCATAATGTTTATGAAGAGGTCTGTGTGAGGATAGGGGTTTTTGCGGAGCCCAATAGCGAACAACAGGAGGAGAGAGAATGGAGCGGTTTAGGGTTCTTTAATTGTTCTTCCCCAAACAGGCAGAGTTATAACAGGAATGTGCGATAGACAGGGGTTATAATGTTCTTGGGGGGGAATGAGAACAGGTGCACTTCCAGTGCAGCTGTAGGCAGAGAGAACAGGTCTTGCGTTGAGAGAGAGAGCAGGGGGGCTCCTTGTTAGGCTCGAGACGTCCAGGCAGGAAGGGCGCTGGAGCGGGGGTCCTGGGGCACAAGAGACAGGAGGTTAGAGAAGGGATACAACAGGAGTAGATACAACAGGTGGAATCGTCGTACCTAGGTAGGCAGTTTAACACTGCGACGCCGGATGACAGGATCTGCCAGGTGATATAGGGACCGCTTGATGAGGGAATCCCTTGCAGCCGTGCTGATTGCTCCTCATCTGGCAGCGCGGGAACGCTCCAGCAGGAAGCCCATGTATGGGCGTGTCAGGCTGACGGCAGAGGAAGGCTCGAGCCCCGATCGTGACAGTATGTAGGTCTATAGCGGATGGAGTCTGCATGGATGTGGTAACTGGACCAAATTAGATTAGAGATGAGGGATAAATGGACTTCTTCAAACATGGAATATAGCAAACAACATACTTCACTTCATGTCTGTCTGTCTGTCTGTCTGTCTGTCTGTCTGTCTGTCTGTCTGTCTGTCTGTGTGTATGTATGTATGTATGTATGTCTGTCTGTCTGTCTGCCTGTCTCATGTATGTTTGTCTGTATGTCACCTGCCTGCCTGCCTGCCTGCCTGCCTGCCTGCCTGTATGTCTGCCTGCCTGCCTGCCTGCCTGCCTGCCTGCCTGCCTGCCTGCCTGCCTGCCTGCCTGCCTGTCTGTCTGTCTGTCTGTCTGTCTGTCTGTCTGTCTGTCTGTCTGTCTGTCTGTCTGTCTGTCTGTCTGTCTGTCTGTCTGTCTGTCTGTCTGTCTGTCTGTCTGTCTGTCTGTCTGTCTGTCTGTCTGTCTGTCTGTCTGTCTGTCTGTCTGTCTGTCTGTCTGTCTGTCTGTCTGTCTGTCTGTCTGTCTGTCTGTCTGTCTGTCTGTCTGTCTGTCTGTCTGTCTGTCTGTCTGTCTGTCTGTCTGTCTGTCTGTCTGTCTGTCTGTCTGTCTGTCTGTCTGTCTGTCTGTCTGTCTGTCTGTCTGTCTGTCTGTCTGTCTGTCTGTCTGTCTGTCTGTCTGTCTGTCTGTCTGTCTGTCTGTCTGTCTGTCTGTCTGTCTGTCTGTCTGTCTGTCTGTCTGTCTGTCTGTCTGTCTGTCTGTCTGTCTGTCTGTCTGTCTGTCTGTCTGTCTGTCTGTCTGTCTGTCTGTCTGTCTGTCTGTCTGTCTGTCTGTCTGTCTGTCTGTCTGTCTGTCTGTCTGTCTGTCTGTCTGTCTGTCTGTCTGTCTGTCTGTCTGTCTGTCTGTCTGTCTGTCTGTCTGTCTGTCTGTCTGTCTGTCTGTCTGTCTGTCTGTCTGTCTGTCTGTCTGTCTGTCTGTCTGTCTGTCTGTCTGTCTGTCTGTCTGTCTGTCTGTCTGTCTGTCTGTCTGTCTGTCTGTCTGTCTGTCTGTCTGTCTGTCTGTCTGTCTGTCTGTCTGTCTGTCTGTCTGTCTGTCTGTCTGTCTGTCTGTCTGTCTGTCTGTCTGTCTGTCTGTCTGTCTGTCTGTCTGTCTGTCTGTCTGTCTGTCTGTCTGTCTGTCTGTCTGTCTGTCTGTCTGTCTGTCTGTCTGTCTGTCTGTCTGTCTGTCTGTCTGTCTGTCTGTCTGTCTGTCTGTCTGTCTGTCTGTCTGTCTGTCTGTCTGTCTGTCTGTCTGTCTGTCTGTCTGTCTGTCTGTCTGTCTGTCTGTCTGTCTGTCTGTCTGTCTGTCTGTCTGTCTGTCTGTCTGTCTGTCTGTCTGTCTGTCTGTCTGTCTGTCTGTCTGTCTGTCTGTCTGTCTGTCTGTCTGTCTGTCTGTCTGTCTGTCTGTCTGTCTGTCTGTCTGTCTGTCTGTCTGTCTGTCTGTCTGTCTGTCTGTCTGTCTGTCTGTCTGTCTGTCTGTCTGTCTGTCTGTCTGTCTGTCTGTCTGTCTGTCTGTCTGTCTGTCTGTCTGTCTGTCTGTCTGTCTGTCTGTCTGTCTGTCTGTCTGTCTGTCTGTCTGTCTGTCTGTCTGTCTGTCTGTCTGTCTGTCTGTCTGTCTGTCTGTCTGTCTGTCTGTCTGTCTGTCTGTCTGTCTGTCTGTCTGTCTGTCTGTCTGTCTGTCTGTCTGTCTGTCTGTCTGTCTGTCTGTCTGTCTGTCTGTCTGTCTGTCTGTCTGTCTGTCTGTCTGTCTGTCTGTCTGTCTGTCTGTCTGTCTGTCTGTCTGTCTGTCTGTCTGTCTGTCTGTCTGTCTGTCTGTCTGTCTGTCTGTCTGTCTGTCTGTCTGTCTGTCTGTCTGTCTGTCTGTCTGTCTGTCTGTCTGTCTGTCTGTCTGTCTGTCTGTCTGTCTGTCTGTCTGTCTGTCTGTCTGTTTGACTACATCCCAGTCTATAGAGGCCCTGCACGGAATATTGGTAACTAACCACTTTAGAAAGAAAATGCCTAGTTTCCGTGCAGTAGGGTAGAGTAGACATTGTAAACGCATGATCTCACTGTTCCACTGTGACATGTTCCACGGTGTGACTTTCGTCTGTTCCGCCGGCGGGCGCACCGGGTCGTATATACCATAAAAAATATACCATATAAAATAATAAACCAACGGGCAAAATGGACCAATGTAGCTGCAGCCGTAGTTAGTGGATCACACAAACATACTGGACCCGGTCCTCTGATGTTCCTCTCCTGTCGAGCTTTCACTCCTTTTAATAATCTGAAATATTTACGAATCCTCCGCTATCATATGTGTATCGTCTCTAGAGCCTTCTTTTTCTCTGTCATGAAGTGAAGTTAAAACTAAGTGAAAGTGAAACCTAAAAATAACCACGCTGTCCACAATGTTGTCTGATTTTACGCACTTGAACACGTTCAGCACCCTTTTGGTCGCACTACTGAGACAGTAAAGACTCAGAAGAAGCTTCTATCCCCAGGCCATCAGGCTGCTAAACGAACAATGAATGAACACTACACAACAACAACCACCAAACGCACATAGCACACACATCCACACGCACACACTCACTTTAAACAAACACACTGTAGCACCCACTCCACACACTTTATAGCACACACCCACTTTAAACAAACACACTGTAGCACCCACTCCCCACACTTTATATTTATGGATGAAGGATTGCACTACAACTCGTACACCTTACTGTAAATTGTACCTAAAATTGTACCTCATCCCATTTCTGCTTTGCACTAGATAGTACTGTACATTAGTACACTGCATAGTATTGTGTATTGTATATTATATGGTAACTCAGAACATTGTACATATGTCTATACCGAACACTGTGACCTCATTTTTCTTCTTCTAAATTCATGCTATATTATGTTATTATGTTATTTGATACTATCTTGTCTAGCACAGTCTCTGGAGCGTAACAGTAAGAAGCATTTTGTATGAAAGTATTCTGTACTTCTGTATGACAACTATTAAAGAACTTGAACTTGAACTTGTAAAGGAAAGAACGGAAGGGAGTGTGTTTGTTTGTGCACTGCCCGCACTCTGTCGGAGCTGCTCAGAAGAACATGTGGTGTGTGTATTTTTGTGTTTGCACATAATTGCTCCATCACAATATTTTACAAATTAGCGTTTTTTTAGGGCTGGGACTTTATCGCATTAATTTCAATTAATTAACTACAGAAATAATTTAATTTAAAGTAAAAATAATGGATGCATTTAATCGCATGATGATTTTTCTTTATTGTGTAAGAATGTTACCTTTCAAAGGAGACCCGACGCATGCATGTGCTATAAGTATAAAGTATAATAAATCGCAAATAACTTTTTTTCTTAGTCTGGTTTGTTCATAACAAAAATAAAAGAAGAGAAATTGAGATCAATCAAGAGGTTTTTTTAATGTACTTGAAAGTACTGCGTTTTACTTTTACCTCGAAAGTGCTTGAGTTTACAAAAGGTCCTTTGCGCTATATATATATTATTCCTAAAATGTCTGAACTTTGTTAAAAATTGTAAACATATGTATAATGTATATTCATTGATTCACTCGTATACCAAAATTCATTTGAATTGAACAATTTAGCTTTTCGCATCAAATATTGATATGCGATTAAAATGTGATTAATTTCGATTAATGAACTATAAAGTCTTGAATGAATTTGATTAAAATGTTTAATCGAGTCCCACCACTAGTTATCTTTACTTGAATGTGGGCACTGATATTAAAAATTTTACTAAATGCATTTTATGTCTATATTAAGGCTGTCAAATATATCGCGTTAATATCGCGTTAACTCCCGATTCTATTAATGCCACTAATTTTTTTAACTCAAGATTAACTAATTTTTTTTTTTTTTTTTTTTACTAGACTTCACTCAGGTGTATTATTGATGCTCTCATTGATACTATGTTTGTTTCTGAAGTGTGTGTGTGTGTGTGTGTGTGTGTGTGTGTGTGTGTGTGTGTGTGTGTGTGTGTGTGTGTGTGTGTGTGTGTGTGTGTGTGTGTGTGTGTGTGTGTGTGTGTGTGTGTGTGTGAGATATAGAGAGAGAGGGGGGTGAGAGAGATGAGGAAGGGGCAAAAGAGAAAAAGAGCTGGGAGAGTGTGTGTGTGAGGGAGAGAGGGGGGTGTGTGATTAATCAGCCCTTGTGTGTGTGAATGTAACAAGTTCTTAACGTTTTCTTTCCCCTATTATTTCATGCACACTTTATTCATTGTTTTAAATTATTATTTTCTTTTAAGTTATTTTGTGCATCACTCTGTTTTGAATTTGATGCAAATTTGCAATGCATGAGGGTCATCCTTTTGTGTTAAATGGCTGCATAAAGCAAGCATTTGTTGACTCGCATGTTGATAAGAGTATTACAACTTGGAACTTGAAAAAGATCTGTTTAAGGTAAAAAAAAAAATTTTTGCGATTAATCGCGAGTTAACTATGGACAATCATGCGATTAATCGAGTTAAATATTTTAATCGTTTGACAGCACTAGTCTATATATATAAAAAAAGAAGCATACACCAGTGGGGGGCTGAGGGCAAGTAATGTACTCTGAACGTCTGTTAGCCCAGGTCCCACACACTAATATTGCTAATATTAGTGTACACTCACAGCCGGTACACAGTCACAGCACCATACAACCTTTTTTACGGTGGACACCACTTGCCACAGTGTGCTCTCGTCTTCTTCTGTTAAAAAGGGTCGCTGGCGGGAAAAATCTTGCAAACGGCTTCTTAAATGACGGAAGAAAAAGATCGCAGAAGAGTAGAACTGAAATCACAATGAGTCGCTGAATAGTTTGACACATGCAAATGTACCGCGGTTTGCAAGAAAGCGAAGCAAGTCGTGGCAAAGTATAAGCGGACCTAAATCACGAATTCACTAATTCACTTGACGTTATGCCCCCTCTTTCTTTCCCAGAGGCCTTCACTTTCAGCTTTCTTTTATCATCTCTGAGATTCCTATCATTCGCCGTGCCACTCCACGCTCTTCTTCTCCTCTCGTCCTCCTCCCCAGCCTCTGTGATTTGGTGATGTACAGTAGTCTCCTGTCGACCCTCGTTTCCGAGGTGGCGGTGACCTTGGAACGTGCTTGAATGCCACCTTTTGTTGCATTGAAAAGTGCAATTTTAAAACCAGAGTTTGGTTTAATTGGGCCCACGTGTTCGTCCTAGTTCCACGTCTTCTCTCCGCCTTCCTCACTCCGGGGTCCTTTCTCCAAACTGTGCCTGAGCGAATCTGGACATTTTATGAGAGTTTGCTAATTACCCTTAAAAGTATTGAAAGCCCTGAGGTGACTCCGTTGCCCTCCTCCTCTGCTACTCAATTCGGTGCTGCTGCAAGTCTAGGGCAGTAAAATGGGTTCTGTCTGGGTCTTCTCTTCCAGGTTAGGCTCACCGGTGTGGCTGTATTTCAAAAAACTATTTTGGGAATGTTTTCTTCCAAGCGGCTATCGTTAGATCATCGCAATGTTAAGTTCTCAACATGGTCAGCATGTTTAATCTCTAGTCCCTAGTCTCTTGTCTCTAGTGTACCTGGAACAGTTAATATGGTTAACATCAGTATCTCTAGTCTCTAGTCTCTAGTCTATAGTCTATAGTATCTAGTATCTAGTCTCTAGTATCTAGTCTCTAGTATCTAGTCTATAGTATCTAGTATCTAGTAGCTAGTCTATATTATCTAGTATCTAGTCTATATTATCTAGTCTCTAGTCTATAGTATCTAGTATCTAGTCTCTAGTATCTAGTCTCTAGTATCTAGTCTCTAGTGTATCTGGAACACTTAATATGCCGTGAACATCATCATCTCTAGTCTCTAGTCTCTAGTATCTAGTGTATCTGGAACAGTTAATACATTGTGAACATCAGTATCTCTAGTATCTAGTCTCTAGGCTCTAGTCTCTAGTGTACCTGGAACACTTAATATGCAGTGAACATCATCATCTCTAGTCTCTAGTCTCTAGTGTACCTGGAACACTTAATATGCAGTGAACATCATCATCTCTAGTCTCTAGTCTCTAGTGTACCTGGAACACTTAATATGCAGTGAACATCATCATCTCTAGTCTCTAGTCTCTAGTGTACCTGGAACACTTAATATGCAGTGAACATCACCATCTCTAGTCTATAGTCTCTAGTCTCTAGTGTACCTGGAACACTTAATATGCCGTGACCATCAGCATTCAGTCTCCAGTATCTAGTCTCTAATCTCTAGTGTACGTGGAACACCTAATATCAGCATTCAGTCTCTAGTGCAGGGGTGGCCAACCCGCGGCTCGGCTCTTTGCCCATCAATGTGTGGCTCTTCCATCCAAAAAAATTAAGAATAAAAAAATTATAATACTTTTTTTTTTATGTCACTCATTCCATAAGGACGTCGAATAAACATTTACATATTTTTTTTTAAATGGTCCATTTGCATGTTCTTGGTATATGAATCTAGGGACATATATGGATCAGTGTCAGAAATAGTGTGTCTGTTACTAGGCTTGAGTAAATTGTAATGCACCAAAGGAGAATATCAATTATATTTAAAAAAGAAAAAAAATGTATCTTTGACTGTGAATAACACCATGCTAAAATTTACCAGACCTGAAAAATCTAAGCAAATGAATAAAGGGAATATGATTAAACAGAAGGTTTTGTAGATACAGTACTGAATTCTGCCATCTTTTTTATAATGTAAATTTCTCCACCATTTTTCATCGTATTGCAACACCGTTTTTTGCAAGACGTTCACAGAAAGGTAGAGAAACAAACTGCATTCTGTTTTCTGGCAATACCGTTCAGGTTTGTGGGAGATAATCCCAAAAAATAAGAGAAATAAAAAGGTTAATCGAGAAGTCAGATGATTGACAGGGGCTGGTGTGAGCTGGGTAGGGTAGTTTTTCAAAATTCGAAAGCCCTGAGTCTCTTCCTTCAAAAGACTACACTCACTTTTGGCTGTGCCACTTCCTCCTGTCAATATTCGCCGGTTTCCGACTCAATGCCCTGAGATTTCTATAATCTTATATTTCACTAATAACAGTTAAAATCATTGGTAAACAAACATAATGCTGAAAATATACACTTTTACTGTATATCTCGGGCTTAAGAGGTTCACTCTGTGAGGCCCAAATTAAAAAAGACATTATAACTTCAGAGGCCAGAGGGTGGGACATATACACACATTTACTATCAAATAGCATTGTGAGGCTGAACAACAGGACCAATTGACTATACATGTGCTTAAAAATGTTTAAATAAACATTATTTTTTTAAATGGCTAAAAGTGATTTTGTAATTTTGCAACCGTGGGTCTCACAGGGTACTTTTAACCATGTGAGGCCCAAATAAAAAAGACATTAGCAACTTCAGAGGCCAGAGGGTGAGACCTATAAACACATGAAGGGTGCCGTGACTGAAAAAAAAGTTGAAAAACGCTGGTATATGGTGTGGCTCTTTGTGGTACCACAGTCATTTTTGTGGCTCTTACTGTAGTCTCTGACTGGTTGGCCACCCCTGCTCTAGTGGGTTGTGTAGGGTGTTTGTTTTCTCTACCACTTGAAAGCCACTCATAGTGAGATGTTTCAGATTACTCGTATCTCAACTAGATCTGCCCACATACCTCTCCACACCACAAACTAATTTATTATTTTACACGTGGCTTCCATCGAGAGAGCAACCTCTCCTACAAAGTTGGAGTATCTGCGAGTGTGTTCCTCGTTCAAGAGAGTATATCTCTCAGTGATATTATTCCTCGGCTTTTGTCTTTGACTTCTGATTATCCGAGGCTGAAGATTTACAACCGCAACGCAGCTCTCCACACACACACATTGTTTAATGGAATCGAAGAGTTAGACTACGTTCCAACAGATCTGTTTAGGGAAGATAAACCGTATTCTGTAGCCAAAGTTATTTCATTAAAAAAATAATCCACTCTATTTTAACCCTTTGAGGTGCACAATGTGGTGAAAACTAAGACAACCATTGCATTCATTGTCTTGTTTGTAGAGGCCGTACTGAATTTTGCCATCCGGACACATCCGATTTGAAATATGATTATAGAACATAGAATATCAGGCCTATAATTGACCTTATTATGGCCAAGTCACACATCTATGGATCGGGCCAAATCTCCCCTTTCCAATGGCAGAGTTCAATCTGGATTTAGTATCACCAGGCGTGATTCACAAATCATGAATGCAATCTACTGTAAGTACAGTTACTTTTTTCAAATGTAAATTTCATCAGATTGCAACGCCGTTTTTTGCTAGACGTTCACATAAAGGTAGATAAACTAACTGTTTTATGGCAATAACGTTCAGGTTTGGGGGTATGGGCCAGAAAGATAAGAAAAAAAAGGTTAATCTAGAAGTCAGATAATTGACAGGGGTTGGCCTGAGCTAGAAATTGTATTATTTCTAAATTTGAAAGCCCATCGAAAGTCCTGGGTCTCCTCTCCTCATAGGTCTACAAACAAAATGGCGGCATCATTTCCTCACGTCAATCCTCACCTTTTTCTGAATAGATTTATATAACTAATATTTCACTAATAAGACTTAAAACCATTGGTAAACAAACGTAGTGCTGAAAATAAACAATTTGACTGCTGTTTTGACAGGGTTAGGGTCTTTACTCTTGCCTACATTTGAAAGAAAAAAACCCGCAACATTACATACATTCTGTAGATATGGATTCATGGCGTGATGTCATTGTCAGTCCGGTCCAGGTAAACTCACTCTTGCTAATTTCTCCCAAAGTTGACTACTGCAGCTTTAATGCCTAATCAATTACCTTACAAATTGACATTGTCTAACTGCTAATCAAAAGCCAATAGTTGCACACGGTCCACATGAAGCAGCTGATGAGTATCCGGGTGGGATCAGCTTGCAGAGCGGTCTCGAGTAAAGGCTTGGTCACATGGGAGAAAACTATAATCAGAGGATTTCTTTTAATTAACTAATGATGTATGAAATATTACAGTATGTGGTTGGGTACAGAAAATTATGTAATCAATGTTCATCATATTTCACCGCACGGTAATTGGAAATGTACCGGAACCTACAGTATATTTTCAATTGCCAAACGTTTCAGAAATAATTATAATTACAAAATAATGATGAACATAACTTGATACAAATAAATGTTGACAACACATTTTCTATCATAAAAAAAGAACGATATCTCTGACCGATGATATATCAATATAATACCCAACCTCAAGTCAGCGGCTCGCCGGCCTGTGGTTGAATGAGCAACACGCGCACACAGTCAGAAACACACGCACACACGTGCAGCACTGTGTACAGGCATGAATGTGCACAGCCTCCCCAGAGAACTCCGCTCATTGATTTCCCCCCTCTTTGGGTGGAATGTCAATTTGCTACTGCTACTTTCAATTCGTCTGTACACCATTACCGAATCCTCACAGAGTTGGAGGCGAAACACGTCTCCTTTCATGTTTGTTCCCGTTTTCGAAATGACTATACCATCGCTATCGACGTGAGCGCACGTGGAACCAGAGAGATCCATCGATTCTCGTCCGCCGACTCCACGCGGAGGACTTTCACCTCCTCTCCCTTCCCAAGGTGTTCTCTGCAAATGTTTATCTTCAGAAATTCAGACGCTTTTGGGGGGGGGGGGGGGGGGCTGCCGGATGTGAAGCTTTTTATTCGCTCCGCAGCACTCTGGGAATACCTGTTTGGATTTGTGCCTCTCGTGGGATTGTTGTTTCATTACTTCCTTCAGCCTTCATGCAGTACCCATACTGAGGTTTATTCCTTCCCCCCGGCTCAGTAAATCTAGTCTCTGCCAGGCAGCCACACCACGGAATAGTGCAATAAAAAACGCTCCGTCTGCTGTAAGTGTTTTCTTTTTTTTGTTGTTTTGTTTTGTTGTTGTTTTTTCTTCTCCCTTCGGGGAGCCATTTTGTTTTTGGACAGACGCGCGATCAGATGGCACAGTTGTGACCAATATAGCGGCCCCGCAGCATCTGGGCAGAGTGAGAGAGAAGTGGGGATGAGCCTTGTTGCTTAACCCCGGTGCATTTCAAGGCACATTTGCCGCCCTGCCAGACCTGGCCTATAAAAGAGCAATGGCAAATTCACACACGTCGTTTATGGGGACACGTCGTTTAGTGGTTGAGATCCGTCTCTATTCCGGAGAGTGGCCTCTGACTCCTCAGCCATCACACCGACACTGCCAAGAGCGACTCGTGGGGGGAGGGGGGGCTCTGGCAAAAAAATAAAACCTCGGAACTCCATTTTAAATTTCATTATTTTAATTTGAAATGTTTTTTTAATCAACTCAGTAGATCATCCTCCATATGTGTGTGTGGTTTTACAAAGTTTAAACAATGGGAAAGCATTAAACCGATCATCTGTCTAAACCCCGTAACTATATTTGACCTCAAATCTGTTTTAGTTTTTTTCATCTCCTGAAAAGTTGGGTTTTTGGAGTTACAAGGTTTTCTTCCGCCAGTGACGATATCAGCCCTACAAATTACCTTATTATGGTCAAGTCATACATCTATGGATCGGGCCAAATCTCCTCTTTCCAATGGCAAGAGTTAAATCTGAATTTAGTACCACCAGGCGCCCCTGACAGGGCAGCAAAGACCGTGAATGAAATCGACTGTAAGTACAGTTACTTTTTTATAATGTAAGTAGCTCCGCCATTGGGGTGCTCCAGTAGCACACCATATTTGCTGAGTCGCAAAGCGGTCGTCCCGGGTTCGTTTCCCAGTCCCGGCGACCATTTGCTGCATGTCCTCCCTACCTCTCCTCCCGTTCTCCCTCTCTCCTCTATCGGTCCTGCGTGGCCAGAAAAAGCTGCAAAAACGCTAATAAAGATAATAATAAAAAAGAAAAATAGCTCCGCCATTTTCCATCAGATTGAGATGCGTTTCTTTTCTAGACGTTCACATAAAGGTAAAGAAACAAACCCCGTTCTATTTTATGGCAATAGTGTTCAGGTTTATTCGACCCGTGAGATATAATCATCATCATCATCATCATCATCATCATCATCATCATCATCATCATCATCATCATCATCATCATCATCCCCATCATCATCATCATCATCATCATCTCTCGCCCCCATCAAAACCCGGACTGTCACCTACACCCGTCCTGCCCCCTGGTACACCCCTGAACTTCGCTCCCTGAAGGCTGTCGGTCGCCAATTGGAGAGACTACATAAAAGATCTGGCTTCACTGTCCACCTCGAGGCCTATAAGGACCATGTGCAGACCTACAAGCTAGCTCTCACCAAGGCCAAACCAAATTACTATTCCACCATCATCGGCAACCAGCAAAACCACCCCAGGACACTCTTCTCAACCATCAACCGGCTACTCCGCCCCCTTGACCCCCCCCGCCCATCTGGTGCCCACGACCTCTGCTCCAGGTTCCATGTATTTTTCCAGGACAAGGTCAATACCATCTACCAGCAGCTAGTAGTGCCCCCCTCCTCCTCCTCACCTGCTCCTCCCCCCGGGTGTCCCCCCCCCCCAATGCAGCCTCTCCTCCTTCTCCCCGGTAAATGGTCCCCAAGTTGTCAAGCTCATAGCCTCAGCCAAAGCCTCCACCTGCTCACTTGACCCCATGCCTACTACCCTGGTCAAGATCTGCCTCCCTGCTCTCTGCCCCACCATGGTCAACATCATCAACTCCTCACTAGAATCTGGTCTCGTCCCCCCCTGCTTCAAAACAGCCTACGTCACCCCCATCATCAAGAAACCCGGCCTTGACCCAGACGAGCTAAACAACTACCGTCCGATCTCCAACCTTCCTTTCCTTAGTAAAATCTTGGAAAGAGCAGTGGCCGCCCAACTCCAACAATACATGTCCAACCATGAGCTCTATGAGCCTTTTCAATCCGGCTTCAGAACTCAACACAGCACAGAGACCGCCCTCATCAAAATCACCAACGACCTCCTCCTTGCAGCTGACTCTGGCCACATTAGCATCCTCATCATCCTGGACCTTTCTGCAGCATTCGACACAGTCTCCCACTCCATCCTCCTCAACCGTCTATCCAACAACCTCGGAATCACTGGCTCAGCACTCTCCTGGTTTCAATCCTACCTCACCACCCGGACACAGTTTATCACCATCGGCGACTCCAGTTCCACCCCGGCCCCAGTCAACCAAGGCGTCCCCCAATGCTCCGTACTTGGCCCAATCCTATTCACCATTTACATGCTCCCCCTCGGTCAGATCATCCGCCGCCATGGCCTCAGCTTCCACTCCTATGCCGACGACACTCAACTCTACCTCTCCACCAAACCATCCACCCATCTCCCCCACACTCCCTTATCAACTGCCTTCACGAAATAAAAACCTGGATGTCATCTAATCTCCTCAAACTCAACAACAATAAAACCGAGCTCATGGTTGTGGCACCCAAGGCCCTGCTCCGGAAGGTTGGGGATCTCACCCTCAACATTGACGGCTGCTCCATCTCCCCATCCCCTAAGGTCCGCAACTTGGGCGTTATCCTGGACTCCACCCTTTCCTATCAATCCCATGTCAATTCCCTCACCAAATCCGCCTTATTTCACCTCAGAAACATTTCCAGACTCCGACCATCACTTTCCGACACCACAGCTGAGACCCTCATCCACGCCTTCGTCACCTCCCGCCTGGACTACTGCAACGGGGTCCTGTCCGGGGTACCAAGCAAAACCCTGGACAGGCTCCAGTATGTTCAAAATTCAGCTACCAGGGTTCTAACCCGCACCAAACCCTGGCAGCACATCACCCCCACCCTCATCCACCTCCACTGGCTCCCCATCAAATCCTGCATCACCTACAAAACCATCCTGCTCACCTACAAATCCCTTCACGCCCTGGCACCTCAGTACCTCACTGACCTCCTCCACCCCTACACTCAGTCACGGTCCCTGCGATCCACGGACACTGGTCAGCTCTCCATCCCCCGAACCAGACTACGGACGTTCGGGGACAGAGCTTTCAGTGTGGCAGCTCCCACCCTCTGGAACTTCCTCCCCGCAGAACTCCGCACCGCCCCAACTCTGGACTCATTTAAAAAACTGCTCAAAACCCACCTCTTCAACTTGGCCTTCAACCCCTAACTTTCTCACTTTATATGTATATGTTGTGTCTGTCCACTATGTTTGTTAATTTGTCATCTCCCCCCACCCCCCCCCCCCCCCCCTATGTAAAGCGACCTTGGGTCCTCTGAAAGGCGCTATATAAAACGAAGTTATTATTATTATTATTATTATTATTATTATTATTATTATTATTATTATTATTATTATTATTATTATTATTATTATTATTATTATTATTATTATTATTATTATTATTATTATCATCATCATCATCATCATCATCATCATCATCATCTTTGTTTTATGTACCTATTTTCCCACTAGGAAAGGTTGGACTGGCGATGACTCCACACCATGTCTCCATGTATCTCCAGATCCCTCATATCATTCTCCACACATCCCCTCCATGTTTGCTTCGGTCTCCCTCTCGGCCTCTGCCCATCCACAATCGTCTCCTCCACCCCTCTCAACATCCCCCCTCATCCGATCTTCTCACATGTCCAAACCACCTTAGACGTCCATATCTCACCTTGAAATCAATTTCCCTGACCCCACAGATCTCATCCACCTTGGCACTGGTCCTGCCATCTGACTCCCGCCACACACCTCAACATCTTCCGATCACAGCTTCTCAACACTACAAAATATAATCACAAAAATAACATCTAAATATACAGTATAAATAATATTTTCAACAGCTTTGACAGAGGCTGGTGTGAGCTGGCCTAATATTTCACTAATAAGACTTAAAACCATTGGTAAACAAACGTAGTGCTGGAAATATACACTTTGACTGCTGTTTTGATAGGGTTAGGGTCTTTACTCTTGGCTACATTTGAAAAAGAAATGCAACATTAATTAATACGGACTGTATGAATCACAATATTTCTGACACTGGGAATACATTCCCTGAGATCCATACAGTAGATGTCCCTAGATACCAATAACATGCAAATGGACCGTGTAGAAGTGGAGAAATCTTCCATTTACTTAGGTATGTATTTTTAGGCACATTTTATTTCCTTCCCCCTGTCTGGCTACCCCACACCCAATAGTAAAACACTTTTTCAAACTGGGCTGTAGTTTAGGTACATTAGGCAGTGTTCCAGGCTCCAAAAAACACAGCTAATTGATTAATTAAAAGCTACTTTATGGTTCGTGTTACCCGCGGTTCGGAGCAGCGTGTTTAGGCTTGTCATTACTTCAAACCCTGGCTAAACATTGTAGACTTCCAAATCCATTCAAAGACTAATGCGGATAAGTTTCCCCCCAAAACTCAGACTTTGGACATGGCTATTTCCAATCCACATTACTGACACATACACTATACAGTATGTTCATGCACAGATATGTGGTTATGTGTTCTCTTTTTTTTAACCCTTTCACTACCACACTACAGAAGGTTAAAACCTTTACTATCACACGTATACACTTAACCTATAGTAAAGGGTTAACCTTCTGTAGTGTGGTAGTGAAAAGGGTTAACCATTTGTCACGTGGCAGTGAAAAGGGTTAACCGTTTGGTAGTGTGGAAGTGAACGGGTTAAAGCTATGTTATTGACATTTTCCATTTTACACAAAATACACAAAAGACATTGAAATTAAAAGGTTGAAATTAAAATAATACTAATAATAGTACATTTTTTTCTTTTTTTTTATTTAAAAGCGACACAAACAGGCACAAAATGTTCTATGTAGATGCCCAAAGGTCCAGGGTTCGATTCCCGCTTGGGGACCAGGTTTCCATGATGCCAGGTACTCAGGTGGGCTATCTCCCAGGCCTTTCTGTGTGGAGTTTGCATGCTCTCCCCATGTGCTCGCAAGGGTTTCCCCCCCGATAAGATAAACCCAATGGAAAAACATGCACAACAGATCGCTAACGCTGTGGCGTCCTTGACGAAGACGACGGGAGCACTTGGATTGGTCCCCGGGGCGCGGCTCACGTTGACGCCCTATCTGCTCCCGGCTGCCCATGGGGGGAAGGACGACGGGATGGGAAAAGTGCTGAGAGACATTTCATCAGTGACTCAGTGAATGTGTGTGTGTGTTCCTGTGGGTCACCCATCTCGCGTGTGTGTGTGTTAAAACTGCATGACAAATAAAGACTTCTAGTCTAACAATTAAATTAAAATTGAAGGCTTACATCTCTGTGACGGATTACAAAAATATAAACAAACATAAGACTTTAAATAAATGTGACTCACATCTTAGGTACTGTTCTCTACTCACCTGTGTGAGCTGCGGTGATGTGGCCGTTGTTACGCTAATACTAAAGAGAGCCCCGTGTGGCAGAAACCCAGGACAGACAGACACAGGAGACAGACGTAATACAATAATGATACTTTAATAAATAAAGACAAGTAAAAAATAATCATCAAACGTACTAAACTAACAGGGCCTAAGTGGGGGAAGTGTGTGTGTGCCCACAGTCCATGTGAATGAGATGTGTGTGTGTGTTTCAATTACAGTATGTGTATGGATGCGTGTGTCTAGCATGCAAAAACTCATATGGTGTTAAATGTAAATGTTAGAGACTGTTGTTTACATGTGCGTGTACGAACCAGTCCAGGGGAGCAAGAATGAGACAATTAACGGGTAGCGAGGCAGGGAATTCCTCGGGTGGAGGTACGGTTCCACAATGGTCAGTACGATCAAGCACTGAGAGATGAGTTGTCGGGTCTTTTATGCAGCAGGTGCCTCTATCTCAGGACGCGTCCAGCTGTTCCGCATTGCGCCTGATTAGTCTCCACGGGAGGTGATGAGGTGGAAGCCACAACAGCCGCGTGGTTATTATGTGTTCTCTAAACCAGCACCCTGCTGCTGGCGGCGGCTGATCCCCTCGCAAGTCACGGCCGGCCCCCTTCTTTTCATCCAGGCTTTTTTTGTGTAGAGACTCTGAAAAGAAGTCCATTAACGGCTGGCAGGCCTTTTGTGTTTCACCTGAGCGCAGGTGTTAATTACAAACCGCTAATGGACTCCCGCTTCCCGCGGCTTTGTTTTTCCGACGGCAACCTTCGCAGCGTTAATTGAAAGTGTGTGTGTGTGTGTTTGGATAGAGTCACATGCTCCTATTAAATGCCTTCATTTCTCATTACAGTGTGATGCTGATCCTCAGGTTGACATTGAGTGCCAGTCGATTTCAATTCCCTGTGTACTTCACACACACACACACACACACACACACACACACACACACACACACACACACACACACACACACACACACACACACACACACACGCACGCACACACACACACACACACACACACACACACACACACACACACACACACACACACACACACACACACACACACACACACACACACACACACACACACACACACACACACACACACACACACTTGTGCCAGTTGTCCTTCAGAGAGAGATAGAAAGAGAGAGAGAGCGAGATAGATAGAGAGAGATAGAGAGAGAGAGAGAGAGAGAGAGAGAGAGTGAGAAAGAGAGAAAGAGAGAGAGATAGAGAGAGAAAAAGGGAAAATGACAGAGATGCAGATAGAGAGAGAAAGAGGAAGAGAGGGAGAAAGGAGATGGCGGTATATGGAGATATATATCGATATAGAGAAAGATATAGATAGGCAGATATAGGGATATGCATAGATAGATATGGAGAGTGATAGAGAAAGTGAGAGAGGGATAGGGAGATACAGGGAGGGAGATATAGAGAAATAGAGATATATAGGTGGGGGATAGGGGGATATATATATATATATATATATATATATATATATATATATATATATATATATATATATATATATATATATAGAGTGGGAAAGAGAGATATAGGGGAAAAGGGATATATATAGAGAGCGATAGAGATGGGGAGATAGGGAGAGACAGATGAAGAAATAGATAAAAAGAGAGAGATAGTGAGGAAGAGAGATAGAGATGAAGAGAGGGATAGATGGATATATATATAGAGAGATAAATAGAGAATGGGGAGAGATAAAGAGAGACATAAAGAGGAAGATATAGAGACATAGAGAGAGGGAGAGATATAGAAAGAGAGAAATAGAGAGATGGATATGGAGAGATATGGGTGAGAGAGGGAGATATATAGAAAGAGTGAAAGAGAGAGAGGGGTAGGGAGATAGATGGGTGAGAGGGGGAGATAGATAGACACTATCTGCAACACTACTATCACCCACATCTAAGAAGGGAGATCCCCCTTGAAGGTTTCTCTCCTCCACATTGCCTGCGGTGCATTTTTTCATATTGCTACAGTAGGTTTTAGTGAGTTTTTCCTTACCTTTGCGTGGGGTATGTCTGCATTTATTTTGCATTTATTTTACATTTCTTGGACTTTCTGGTGTTTTTGTTTTGTTCTTGACTTATTGCGATGTTTCTCCTTGACTTGTTTAAAGAAGACGTGTCCGGCCCATGGGGACATTAACGTGTGTTGTCGGGCCTTACAAATACATTTGATTTGATTTAGAGAGAGAGAGAGAGCGGGAATGAGAGATAGAGGGGGAGATATAGAGAGATATAGGAAGAGAGAGAGATATAGGAAGAAAGAGAGATACAAAGAGAGCGATACATAGAGAAAAGTCAGATTGGCAGAGTCCTGGTGCATCAGGCTGCAGAGAGTAGGACATCCAGGCCCTGTTGATGCATCTGTGGATTTCATGTTCTTTCAAATGGATAAGTACTATAGGCCCAATTTGTGTAAACAGTAAACGTAATGTAGTATCTTGATAAAGATACAATGTTCTATGTACCTGCTGTTGGGTATTAACCCAACTGTAAAAATGGATGTCCAAACATGCGCTCCTGATTTGTGGCAAGTTTATTAACAGAAGCAAAACGATGGCGGCTTCATAAAAACTCTTGCTGTTGCTCAAAAACACTATATAGTTACAATAATTCAAGATTTGCATTGGATCTCCAGACTACTTTAACAAAAAATGTCAATGGCATTGTCAACACCGTCATCCGTGATCTCGTTCTGTGTATAGCGGCGTAGATATGTAGAGTGGTCGAGGCTTTGTTCAATCTTCTTCTGCAGTCTCAATGATCTTCCTTTTCACAGTCCTGGGGCCCCATTTATAGCAGGCCAGATTCCAGGGTGATGACATCACAGCCAGTGACCTCATCTCAGGTTTTCCTCCAATCCACAACCGCTTCGGTTTGACTTTGAAAAAGTAGGCGTGGCTTACCTAACTGCCAGGCTACAGACAGTAATTATTTACAATTAATTTTAAGACTAAAACATTGTTATTATTACATTCATAACACATAATATATGATTTTCCAGCTTCCTCTTTCAAGAACACACATTTCAATATAATACATTCCTTATTAGGCTCAGAATAAGGCATCTCCTTACATTTCACATGATTGCTTCCTAGTTTCAGGTATTTGTACTATTTTACCTTATTTGATTTATTCATTACTTATTTACCTTAGTTTCTTTAAAACAGATCTTTCTAAGTAATTATCTTAAATGATATTAATTCAATCAGTTATCATGAATACTCAAACGTTAAGTAGTTTGCATCAGTTTTCTTGTACCTTGGTAAAATAATCCTGTACATTTGGCTATCCTATTCCATGTTTTCTCTCAAACTGTTTCCCAGGTAAAACACCTCATTTCAGTAATAATTGTGCTTTAGTTTTGTTCAAATAGAATATGAAAAGCTACATTTCTAACATCCAAGTTCTGAGCATTTTCTCCTCCTTTGTGTTTACACAGCTGTGTGGCCACCTAACCATGTGACTTGGACTTTAACACTTCCTGAAGCCAAATCATTCTCTGTGTCCCAGGAGGCCCTGGACCTTCACATTCTAACCTGATCAATGATTTTAATTGTGTATGTTCCTTTGAAGCTGTTGGCAACACAGTAGCTACTATTGTCACAAGACTATGTCATCTCCTGTGGTCGGTCTAGCGATCTCAGTTGTGACTCAGTACTGTATTCAAATGAACCATGTGTTTCTTGTGAGTTCCGCCACCTGGGAATTGTACCTTAAACCTTATCTTGAGTTCCAAAATGGAAGTTAACACTGCTTATTTAAGAACAGTATAATTTAACACAGGCAAATTATACCACAGTAACCACATGTGTATCAAAGATAAAGAGTTAGGAATACAGATGTGTTTTCATTCTCTTGTCGGTTAACTTACTGTAACATTAGACCACATATAGACAACAGATACATAAACGTATGTATTGTGTGGCTGCAAAAAAGAGGGGAGGGCACAGTTTTCACCCTAGGAGGCTGATATTTGGCATTGAGAGGCACGGGTTACAGTGGCGTCACATGGGTAAAATAACAGAGGATGTCAAATTTTTTTTACTAAAAAAAATAGTAAAAAAAAATATATATATATATATTTTTTTTGAAAATAATTATTATATTTAAGCCAAATAATATTGTGACAAAATAAAAATGCACACTAAATAAAAATACACATTTCAAGTGTAAACAATAGATACAGCTGCACTATACACTATTCCATCCATTGCAAGCCAACTCCCCCCCTCCATCCATTAACTCAACTGGACTGTCACTGTACTATTTATTATTTGCACTAGCACTATTGCACTTGGGACATTGATGTTATATTATTATTATTAAGGACATTGAGACATTGATATTATATTATTATTATATTATTATTATTATTGACATTATTATTTTGCACATGCTATATTCAGTATGTTTGTATGCCAGTGGTGATGCTCCAAACTCAATTTTGTTGTACCAACAATGACAATAAATATTATATTCTATTCTAGCTACTACTGACATTATCACAATGTCAGTAGCCTACCTATATCTATTATATTGTGAGGAAATATAGTAATGCATAATTTATGCACCTTTAGTTTAATTTATAAAGGACAGTGTGCACTGACAATCATTTGCATTAAACAATAGATGGGATATATATACCGGATCTCCTCTCTGGTAAACAAGAATACCCTGAAGACTAACAGGAGCACTCATTCAAGGGTACTACGACTATGCGTGCACCTCATGGTACCAAAGCACCTCAAAGGCGCTAAAAACAAGATTACAAACATCACAAAACAAACTGGCCAGACTACTACTTGACCTTACTCCTGCCTGCTTCAAGATGTCTACCATCATCCCTGTACCGAAGAAACCCTCCCCAACATGTCCAAATGACTACAGACCGGTGGCACTCACCTCTGTGGTCATGAAATGTTTCGAGAGGCTGGTCAAGGACCACATTTGTGCCTCCCTCCCCAGTGATATGGACCCTATGCAATTTGCATACAGGACAAACAGGTCCACTGATGACGCAGTCTCCCAGGTACTGCACAGCACCCTCTCTCACCTTGACCGTCAGAAGGGGGGCTATGTGAGACTGTTGTTCATTGACTACAGCTCAGCGTTCAACACCATAGTCCCCACCAGACTGGTGGACAAGCTGATCGAGCTGGGTCTGAGCTCCGCCCTGAGCGCCTGGGTACTGGACTTTCTGAGTGAAAGACCCCAGGCGGTCAGGGTGGGGGGTCAGACCTCCAACACCATCACCCTGAGCATCGGGTCCCCCCAGGGCTGTGTTCTGAGCCCCCTGCTGTACTCACTCTACACACACGATTGTGTGGCCAAGTTCAGCTCCAACTCCATAGTGAAGTTTGCAGACGACACGGTGGTGGTGGGGCTGATCTCGGAAAACGACGAGAAGGCCTACCGGGAGGAGGTTGAGGTACTGGAACGCTGGTGCCAGGACAACAGCCTGCTCCTGAACATTGGTAAAACCAAGGAGCTGATCGTGGATTATAGGAGAGGACAGCAGGAGACACACACACCACTGATGATTAACGGGGCTACCGTGGACAGGGTGAGCAGCTTTAAGTACCTGGGGGTCCACATCTCAGAGGATCTGACATGGTCAACACACATAGACACAGTAGTAAATAAGGCGAAACAGCGCCTCTACCACCTGAGACAGTTAAGGAAGTTCAGAGTATCGGGGAAGATACTCCAGTCCTTCTACTCAGGAGCTGTAGAGAGCATCTTGCTCGGAAACATCACTGCCTGGTATGGAAACAGCACGGCACAGGACAAGAAGGCCCTACAGAGAGTGGTGCGCTCAGCCGAGCGTACCACGGGTATTGCACTACCTCCCCTGCAGGTTCTATACAACAAGAGGTGCAAATCCAGAGCCTGCCGAATAATGAAAGACCTCCACCACCCCAAGAACAGCCTGTTTCAGCTGCTGAGGTCAGGCAGACGCCTGCGAACCCCAGCTACTAGGACAGAGAGGCTTAGGCTCAGCTTCTTCCCCCAGGCAATCAGAGTCTTGAACAATGAACATTGAGTACCACAGAACACTGAACTATCCACACATAAGCACACATGAGCACACACACGACACGCACGATGTGCACGCTCACACACTAGCAGCCACTTTGACACTTTAACATGAGCGGGCACACACTCATGCCGCACACACCCACACTTATTGCCAAAAGGAAAGGCCACTTTAAACTAGTATTAGCAACAGTAACAGTGTATTGCACTACCAAAGCTACCTAGCATGTCCTATATGCTCTGTAAATAACTATGTACAAATGCCGAGATGTCACACCATGTTGCCTGTTACCTGTTATTGCACAATGTTTTTTGTATTGGATTCTATTATATGTTGTACCACTGTATTGCACATCGTTGCGGGCAAGACCACCCGCATTTCATTGTATACTCGTATGCCGTGACAAATAAAACTCTTGACTTGACTTGACTTGAACCCGCCTCACCCCTGCCCATTTTGACTACCTAGGATGGCTTAGAGTAGAAGACAGAGTATAGCAACTTGCAATGGGCCTGGTCTACAATATACACAACTACACCACCAATGTAGTTCCCCCCACCCCACCTACCTAACCTCCTCCAATGTACAGTTTCTTCCCCCTCAAATGTATACACTCAAATGTATATAATGTATATACTCTCTTTTTATAAACTATGTATATTAATCAGAGTTTCCAACGCCAGGGTCTATATGACATGCGTTGTACTCTTAAACAATACTGTATTTGTAAATCTGGTATGTCATAAATGTCTGGATGTAACAGTACTGTCTATCTGTATGTCATGTATGTTATGATGAATTGAAAATGGTCTGCATCCCCTTAACAATTGTGTGTATTGAGCCGTACTGTATTGTACGCATTCTGCAATCTGTTAAGAAAGTTTTCAATCAATCAATCAAACAACGCTGTTTGTTTACACAGTCATTAACGTTAGTTAGCTAGCAGGCAAGCTATGCAGGCTTACCTTTGCCAATGGACCGGACAGATTTGAAGAAAGATTCACAGAATATCCAATAATATCCAGGAGAAAATTAAAAAAATAATTATAATAACACAGAGATAATTTTCTTTTATTATTATTGTAAACTATAAAAAATAAATAAATAAAATTAATATATTATTTTATTTAATATATATATATATATATTTTTTTTTACTTTTTATATTTTTGGGGAAGCTTGGCTTCCCTTGGCTTCCATGAATATTCGCCACTGACGGGTTCACGTGTGTGTTTGCGTGTGTGTTTGCATGTGTGTTTGTGCGTGTGTAAATGCATGCACATACAGAGTCACAGCTATTGCAATATTATTATAATTTTTTCCCACATTGTAATGTTTAAAACATATCTATATTCTGAAGGATGTGTTAGGAAAGATCAAAAAAGCTTATTTTCCACATACAGATCAAACTGTACAATAATATGAATATATCCACATGTATCTCTGATTATATGTTAAGATTCCCAGATTGGCCTTTGAAGGTTGGATATGCGTTGTCTTTGTAGCAGACATATTTTTCTCCTCTCCTCCCCTCCTCTATCCTCCCTCATTCACTCTCCTCCCTCCTCCCCTCTCCTATCATCTTATTTAATCTCATAGCATTTAACCTTTCCTCTCATTTCTGCTCCTCTCCTCTCTCCTCTATATTCCCTCCTCCCCTATCCTCTCCTCCCCATCTCCTCTCCTCCTCTCCTCTCTTCTCTTCTCCTCCTATCATCTCCTCTTATTTCATATCATCTCCTTTACACCTATCCTCTCATTTCTGCTCATATCCTCTCCTCTCTTCTCATCATCTCCCCTCCTCCATATTTTATCCTCCTCTCCTCCTCGCATCTCCTTCCATCATCTCATCTCCTCCCCATCCCATCTCCTCTCCTCCCTCCTCCCATATCCTCTTATTTCATATAATATCCTTTACACCTCTCCTCTCCTCTATTCTCATCATCTCCTCTCCCATCTCCTCTCCTCCCCTCCTCTCCATCCTCTCCCTCCTCTCATCTCCTCTATTCTCATCATCTCCTCTCCTGCCATCTACTCTCATCCCCTCCTCTCCTCCCCTCCTCTCCCCTCCCCTCCCCTCCTCTCCTCTCCTCTCCTCTCCTCTCCTCTCCTCTCCTCTCCTCTCCTCTCCTCTCCTCTCCTCTCCACTCTCCTATCCTCCTCTCCTCCTCTCATATCATCGCCTCTTATTTTATCTCATCGAATTTACGCATATCCTCTCCTTTCTGATCATATCTTATCCCCTCCTATCATCCCTTCTCCTACTCTCCTCTCTTATGTTCCTCTCATTTCATCTCCCCTCCTCTCCGTTCCTCTCCTCTCCTCTCCTCTATTCTGCTCCTCTCCCCTCCTCTCATTTCCTCTCCTCTCCTCTTCTTTCATCTCATCTCCTTTACACCTCTCATTTCTGCTCCTCTCCCCTCCACTCCTCTCTTCTCATATCGTCTCCCCTCTCGTCTCCCCTCATTTACATTTACATTTTACATTTAGTCATTTAGCTGACGCTTTTATCCAAAGCGACTTACAAGTTCTGTGCGACAAGACAGCAAGAAGGGTATAACTCTATCAGCTGAGTAACAATGTTCATCAAAGTGTTGCGTGTTACAGTGTAGGTTAGTTTATTAGGACAAGTGCATGACATTAAGGTTAGTCGGGGGTTAGATTTTTTTATTTTATTTTTTTTATCATTTCAGATAATGGTTGAAGAAGTGAGTCTTTAGTCGACGGCGAAAGATTGGACGGGATTCGGCTGTCCTAACTGGGATGGGTAGTTCATTCCACCATTGTGGGGCAAGGACTGAGAATAGGTGGCTTCTCTTTGATGACCCTCCGGGAGCTTGGATAGGAGTAGATCTGAGGCGGCCAGAAGATGCAGAGCGTAGGGGTCTTGAGGGTGTGTAGTTAGAGACCATTGACCGGAGGTAGGCGGGAGCGGTTCCCTTTGCCGCACGGTATGCTAGGTCGAGGGCCTTGAAGCGGATACGTGCAGCAATGGGGAGCCAGTGCAGGTCCCTAAGAAGTGGGGTGACATGGGCCGACTTCGGTAGGTTTGAGATCAGGCGGGCCGCTGCATTTTGAATGAGTTGAAGAGGCTTGGTGGCAGTGGCCGGGAGGCCAGCTAGCAGTGCGTTGCAGTAGTCGAGGCGGGAGATGACTGTTGATTGGACGAGGAGTTGGGTGGCTTCTTTTGTCAGGAAGGGGCGTATCCTTCTGACGTTGCTCAGGAGGAATCTGCAGGTTCTGGTTGTCGCTGCGATGTGAGCAGAGAAGTTCAACTGGTCGTCGAGGACAACACCAAGGTTCTTGGCGGTCGGCGACGCGGTCACAGCTGCATTCTCGACTGTGATGGAGAGGTCGGTCAGGGGGGAGGATTTGGCCGGCAGGTGGAGCAATTCTGTTTTGCTTAGGTTCAGTTTGAGGTGGTTGGTCGTCATCCAGGCGGAGATGTCGGACAGACAGGCCGAGATCCGCTCAGAGACGTGGATATCTGAGGGAGGGAAGGAGAGGAAGAGTTGAGTATCATCGGCATAACAATGATATGAGAAGCCATGAGACGTGATAATGTTACCCAGTGATTTAGTGTAGAGGGAGAAGAGAAGGGGTCCTAGGACCGAGCCCTGGGGGACACCCGTCCGGAGGGGGCGGGTGGCCGACAGAGTCCCTCTCCATGACACTTGGTAGGAGCGGTCATTGAGGTATGATGTCAGCCATGTCAGCGCAGATCCAGCCACTCCCATTCCTGCGAGGGCCGCGAGGAGGATCTGATGGTTGACTGTGTCGAAGGCTGCAGATAGATCTAGGAGAATCAGGACAGAGGAGAGGCCTTTCGCTTTTGCTAAGTGAAGTGCCTCTGTGACCGCAATGAGGGCCGTTTCTGTGGAGTGGCCAGTCCGGAAGCCAGACTGATTGGGGTCTAGGAGGTCATTCTGTAAGAGATAAGCAGTAAGTTGGTTGGATACAGCACGTTCAAGTGTTTTAGAAAGGAAGGAGAGAAGAGAGACAGGGCGATAGTTGGCTATGACGGTGGGGTTCTGGGTTGGTTTTTTTATGAGGGGCGTGACTCTGGCTTGTTTTAGGGAGGTGGGGACCACCCCCGAGTTGAGTGAGGAGTTGATGGTTGCAGTTAGGAATGGGAGGATGTCCGGTGCTATGGTCTGGAGGAGTGGGGAGGGTAGCTGGTCCAGCTGGCATGTAGTCGGACGGTTCGACGTTACCAGTGTCAGGGTCTCGGCTTCTGTAATGGGAGAGAAAGATGACAGAGTGAAGGATGAGGTTCTCGATTCAGCGTTTGGAATGGGTGGGGGTTGGGAGAAGGAGCTGCGGATGTTCTCCACTTTTTCCTCAAAGAAGATCGCAAAGTCTTCGGCAGAAAAAGATGAGGGAGGAGGAGGTGGGGGGGGGGAGTGAGGAGGGAGGACATGGTAGCATGCAGTTTGCGAAGATTCTTGGCAGAGGCCTCGATCCTATGGTGAAAGAAAGAAGCTTTGGCATTAGTAATGGTTTTGGAGAATGTTAACAAGAGGTTGTGATATGTGTCGATGTCAGCAGTGAGGCCTGACTTTCTATACTTCCTCTCAGCCGCTCTCAGGACCTGTCTTTGTTCTCTCACTGCATCCGTCGTCTCCCCTCATCTCCTCTCTTCTCCTCATCTCCTCTCCCCTTATATCTCCCCATCCTCTCCTCTCTTCCCATCCGCTCCTATATTCTCCTCTCATCTCCCCTTATGTCTCCCCATCCTCTCCTCTCTTCTCCTCTCCTATCCCCTCCTCTCCTCTCTACTCATCCTCTCATATCCCCTTCTCTCTTCCCGTCCTCTCCTCTCCTCTGATGCGTGGCCAGCTCTCTGTAGTGTCTTTAGCAGAGCCGTCTCCAATATGCCTGTGTGCATGCCCGTCTGCTAAACACCTCTGCCCAAGAGAGACAAACGTTGTACCAAATAATGAAAACATATGGCTGTGTTCATCATCGTGTCCATAGAAAAAAGGCTGCATAATTAAATTATAACAAATGTTGAACTCACTCATTTATAAAAGGGATCAAAATAATGTGTTGAATATGGTAATGAAAGACAATATGAGTAAAGATAGCACCGGTTATTTCCTGTTTGGGCAGCGATATTTGACAGTGTAATGTTATCCAATTCTCTTTGTAGGAGAATTCTAGCAGAGAGCTGTTGCATATTCCCATCATGACTGCACAACCAAGACACACACACACACAAATACACACGCACACATACATGAATGCACACACACACACACACATAAATGGACACACGCATACACACAGACATGCATGCACACACAAACAAACACAGACACACACTGGCGCCTACGTAATGTAGCAGTCGAAGCAGCTGCTCCCCCACTATTGAACTTGGGTGAGCAAACTTATGTTTTTGCTCCCCCACTTTTTGATCATATGAAAAATATGATAAATCCCCCCCCCAATATATAAATCTAACCATAACTACGTAATTTCAATCAAATTAATAATACGCAATGACACTTAATAGCAAGTTTTTAAGTTTCCAAAGATTGAGACCCCCCCTGCCCCATATGGTTTGATTCAGTGCACACGCTGAGGCACAGGCTGAGTCAGTGTAAATATCAAAGCCCACCGAGTGTGTCATTGGTGGCAGGCAGGATTTTCCAGTAAGTCGTTCAAACAAAGGATTATGTTAGACATGTCTTTACTATTGAGTGGTAGAACTTCTACCACGCGATACAATAAAAAGTGTTTCACAGTCCCGAAATGCCATCTGGTCATACCGTAAATCCTCTAATAATAATAATAATAATAATAATAACAATGTTTCCCTCTGGTTGGCGTTAGCTTTAGTGTTAGCCGCTAGCTAACGTTGTCATATTATCTAGATATGTGGTGTCAGCTGGATGACGTTGACTTCGTTTGCAAACATTAACATTCGCTATCTACAGATGAAGCGTTTAGTTTTCCTGGGCGCTTTGCCGCGACGTGAGCACGGTTATATCACGTCGGAAATGAATTAGGAACCCAGGCTGCTGTTCTGTTTTATGCCGCCAGGAGGCGCAAAGTCGCCCGGCGCGGCGGCGGTCTATTGATTATTGACTTCCTCATTCAACACTGTGTATCCGCGTCTGTGATTTGCCTAAACGTTATTATTTTGGTAACGTCTTATTTCTGACTACAGTACAGTATGTATTACTATCTATTACTACCTACTATGGGCCAGCCGTGTATAGGTGTAACAGAGTTATAATAGTTCAATGGTTGTGATGGCGGAGTTACAGTAGCGACGCGTCACGTTCCTTTGCATATCGTTTTATTTACTACTACCTACACTATGCTGCTATGTCTACTATCTACTACTACTTTGTATCACAAACAGTACTGTATTTGCAAAACTGATATGTCATAAATGTATAGATGTACACTAGCAGTACTGTCTACCTGTATGTCATGTATGTCATTATGAATTGAAAATGGGGGACCCTGATGTAAACAAGACGAAAGTAAAAATAAAACGTTCAAACTGTTCCAACTTGTGTATTGTTTTCATAAAAGTTGACTAAGATTGTACTCTTGTATTTTGCACTGTACAGTATGTCACAGGTGAGCTTGCTAGCCATTTGATTGTTAACGTGATATAAAAAAAAAATCAATAATTGATTGATTGAAAAGTTTATTAACAGATTGCAGAATGGGTACAGTACAGTACAGCTCAATACATACAATTGTTAAGGGGATGCAGACCAGAGAAAGACTTTCGTCTTGTTTACATCAGGGTCCCCCATTTTCAATTCATCATAACATATATGACATACATGACATACAGATAGACAGTACTGCTACATCTATACATTTATGACATATCAGATTTGCAAATACAGTACTGTTTGTGATACAAAAGTGTCCAGAAAAAGAGTGTATATACATTTGGCATAGAAACTGTACATTGGAGGAGGTTGGGTGGGTGGGGTGGGGTTGGGTGGGTTGGGTGAGGGCTGTACATTGGAGGTGGGGGGGGGGGGGGGGGGGTGATCATACGGGTGATCATACAGAAAGCATCCTTGAAGCTGTCATTACAAACAAAGTTTTAGTTTTGAATCACTTCTCTTGTAACACAACTCCTTGTCTACAGTTCTCCTGGTACAGTGTGTAAACCCATCTTAGGTCCCGTCATCTATTAACAGTCTATACTGTAGTTGAGGGGAACCTGTGTCAGAAACAAAAACAAAATTACAAACATCTCAAAACAATCTGGTCAGACTACTGCTTGACCTTACTCCTAGAACCCACCTCACCCCTGCCCACTTTGACAACCTAGGATGGCTTAGAGTAGACACAACTTGCAATGGGCCTGGTCTACAAGATACACTACACGACCAAAGTACCCATGTACATGTCAAAATACTTCCCACTTTCAAAAACACTCTCAAAAAACACCTACGGGAGACTGCAATTCTAAACTGGCCCCTGTAAATGTCCTAACACAACCCCCCCCCCCCCCCCAATGTACAGTAAATGACCAAGTATAATAATAATAACTTCGTTTTATATAGCGCCTTTCAGAGGACCAAAGGTCGCTTTACATAGGGGGGGGGGGGGGAGATGACAAATTAACAAACATAGTGGACAGACACAACATATACATATAAAGTGAGAAAGTTAGGGGTTGAAGGCCAAGTTGAAGAGGTGGGTTTTGAGCAGTTTTTTAAATTAGTCCAGAGTTGGGGCGGTGCGGAGTTCTGCTGGGAAGGAGTCAATATTCCAATGTACAGTTTTGCTTGTTCAGTTGTACAGTGTCCCCCACCCACTCTTCCTACCCAACCTGTGAACCTGATGTAAACAAGACAATTTTTCTGTTTGATATCTCAATGTTTTGTAATAAAAAAAATATTCTGATTGGACAAGAGATAACAATTATTTGCATCTTTATTGTAACAAATGTATGAACAGTCAGCAATAGATGTCAAATGATTTACAGTAATATCAAGTAACAAGTGACTTATATCTCGACCATTAGCCAATGGAAATGCATCTTCAGAAATAAGATCAGATAAACAAGACTGACACAAAACTGATGAATGATGAAATGAGCACATAAAGTGCAGACATACTATAAAATCCTATCTACATGGGTGTTCCAGGTTAGTGTGTTATCGACAAAAATCCCAAGATATTTATATGAAGAGACCTGTGAGATGGACTGTGTGTGGATGACCACAGGCCTGTGGTCCCCAACACCTCTGGGGTCAAACACCATCTCCCCAGTCTTCTTAACATTTAAAACCAGACAGTTATTGTCGCACCAGTTTTTAAAACCTCTGGATTTCCAAATAATAGTCAGCTAGGTCACTGTCATTCTTAATTAGAGCTAAAACTTTATTTAACAGATTGCAGAATGGGTACAATACAGTACGGCTCATAGATAGATAGATAGATAGATAGAAGAAAAACAAACCTGTGCGAGTCTTAATTCTTTATTTTTGTCAATATACTATGCAGTATACTAATATACAATGCTATATTACATCTGTTCTAGCAATGTTGTACCAATGTTTACCATATGTTACTGTTTTACCAATCGTATGCTACAGCAGTAAAGGTGTTAATAATTGGAATGGTTTGAAATATTTTTTTTTAGAAATCATGGAATTAATGTAAAAACACAGAAAGTATATTTAGATTCAAAGGCAATTTTAATAGCTTTCAATGAATACAGTTTCTCTCCTGTGAAATACAGTTAAAGCATTCACTTTTGACAGCCCTAGTATTTACAGGACATAACATTGTTCAAATAACAATGAAAACATGACAAACTGAATTTAAATAATCCACATCAGTAAAACTAAGAGGCCTTGATTTTCCATTTTAGCTTTAGCATAACAGATAACAGATAACTCCGTCTCTCCCTCACTATCTGGTAACGCATGGTCTGGTGGTTTCATAACAACACTGTGGCACATATTCGTTAAGGCACAGCACACAGTCACAATCTTGTCAATGAAAGAAAAGTCCTCGCCTTCAAATGGAACCAGCAGTTGGACTGGTATGGTATTATGTAGCATGCGATACTTATTGCGTACCAAACCGATCACTCTTTCAACATGGACCCTGAGGTGAGCTATTTGCTGTGTCTCTTCTACAGATTTTGGATCCATCTGGGCACGTCCGCTTGTGAATCCAGGGATTTTCACCGATGCACACATTAATGAAACATGGTCCCCAATGTCAAATCCACGGTCTGCTAAAACCAAGTCTCCAGGCAACAGTTTATTGAGGAGACCACTGTTCTCGGTCAGATGCTTGTCACTTACACGCCCTCCCCACCCTTTGGAAATGAAAGAGATAGACCCCTGTGGTGTAATGCCAATCAGGTACTTAACAGTGTGCTTTTGCTTGTAGTGGGAATATGTCTGTGCCTGCGCTTTCAGATTTGATGGTCTCAGTGCCAATTTCAAAGCAGTCCAGAATAACCGCAACACGATTGCCAAAAGCCTCTACAAACTGATGTGGCATGGTTAGTTGGAGGCAATGTCTTGGGCCAGGCACGTGGGGGCATCATTTGAGCTGTGGGCATCCACTGTGGTGCCGGCGGGGTCTGAGATTGAGGCAATATGGCTCTTGCAAAAGTCCCCATCATCTGCAGGAAGAGTTGGGTGGTGGCCTGCTGCTGCTCCTGCATGGACCTACTTGTGCTGTATAATGACAATACATTTTAATCTAATCTAATCTTTAGACAAGGTTTAATAAGGTGCAAGGTTCAAAGTAATCTATTATTAGTATCAATTTATTTGTCTAAAGATGATCCATGATCCTTTTTGATGACTGCTATGGTAGAGTGTGAACTCTCAAATGGCAACGATAAATACTAGGTGGTGGACAATTAGCATTTCAATGGTGTGGGGGTTGCAGCCATCGCATTCCAATGTAAGTGTCCTTGAGCAAGACGCTTAACCCCCTTAACCCTCCTGCAAGACTGGGTCTCGGGCTGCCTGTCTGTTCTCCTCCTCCTTCTCCTTCAGCTGAGCCTGTAGCAGTGAAGGGCTTGGGGTAATATGTGGACTGTATGAAGGCATCTGAAATTCTCTCTCTTTAGTATCTTGCCAAATTCTGATGCAGTCAGCCTGCCCTCTCGCTCCTTGTGCCACAGTGGACATGCAGCCTGTCCCGTCATTTGCAGTTGTAGTTGTCTTGCTTCCTCAAGATCAAAGCTCTGGATGTGCTGTGGTGTTGGTATGCCTATGTCTGGAGAGAGGGGCATGGGGATGGTCTTGGTACAGTGAGAGGATACAGGCAGGGATGTTGTTGGGTTGGTCTGTGGTCGCTGCAACAGTGGGAGCTGCAGCGAAAGAAAAAAGAAATAGATTAGAAATAATTTGTCTCATTTCTTTCTCTCCCCCAGAACCATTACCATTGTGGTTGGAGCCCAGGCTCAAAACGGCTTAAGATCTTGAGGTAGAAAAATGCTGTTTTTGAGGACTTGATTAGAAATACAAAACACTGAATAAAAAAAATATATATATTACAGAGGTGTTCCATAGACTCACAGGAATTGTGTAAAAGTGCCCAAATAGTGAAAGAAATAGTAAAATAGTTCCCCTTTAATATGATCTATGTCTCTAATTCTCATATTGGCGCATTCTTCCAATTCTCCTCTCACAATATTCACCCTCACTGAACTGAGTCATCTGAAAATGTGCTGATTTGTGATGTCAGAGACTCAGCTGCATGTTGAGACTCACACACTAAGCACAGTTACCATTGTGGTTGGAGCCCAGGCTCAAAACGGCTTAAGATTTTGACAACGGAACAACATATGAAGTAGTGCAGTGTTGTAGTACTCGGGTCCAGGACTTGGACTTGAGTCCGAGTACTGGACTGATTTTCAGGACTTGTGACTCGACTTGGACTTGTGCACTGAGGACTCGGACTTGGACATGGACTCGAGCATTGACTGCATTCGGACTCGGAAGGTGCAGACAAGGACTTGTGAATTGATACATTTATTTTAGTTTTTATTTTGTTATTTATTTAGTTATTTTTTGGTAATAGGCCCTAATCATTTGTAATAAGATATTGATGGCTAGTGCATTTGTTTGGCTATTTACATTTACATTTAGTCATTTAGCTGACGCTTTTATCCAAAGCGACTTACAAGTTCTGTACGACAAGTCATCAGGAAGGGTACAACTCTATCAGCTGAGTAACAATGTTCATCAAAGTGTTGAGTGCTACAGTGTAGGTTAGTTTATTAGGACAAGTGCATGACAGTAAGGTTAGTTAGGGTTAGATTTCTTTATTGTGTCTATTTATTGTGGCTATTGTGTGACAAAGTAAATAAACTCCATTTTAAATGGTGAACGCTGTGTCATTTATGTATAATGTAGACCTTTTTTTATTTGTATGTCAGCTCTTCGACTGCCAGAATGGAGTGGACTCAACCTTGATGACTTGGACTCGGACTCGGGTAATGGGGACTCGACTTGGGCTCTTCTTTGGTGACTTGGACTTGGACTCTGACTCAAACACTGGGGACTCGACACTCGACTCAGACTCGATATTTAGTGACTCGACTACAACACTGAAGTAGTGATGTACTGACTGTACACAGTACCAACGGAACAACATACTGTATGAAGTAGTGATGTACTGACTGTACACAGTACCAACAGAACAACATACTGTATGAAGTAGTGATGTACTGACTGTACACAGTACCACCAGAACATATGAAGTAGTGATGTACTGACTGTACACAGTACCAACAGAACATATGAAGTAGTGATGTACTGACTGTACACAGTACCAACCGAACAGAATACTGTATGAAGTAGTGATGTTTTAATGATTACTCTACATAAAGCAACTTTGATATTTCAATTCTTACATTTTCCATCTCCTTACCTGCACAACCATAAATTCTTTCTTTTCAAAATCCAGCTCCAAGGGTTTTTGGACCATGAGTTGAACTTGAGTTGCGCTTTCTGCAACGGTAAACACAGGAACTACGGCGAACACATCCTTGACGTCTCCAGCCAGGGTTAGCTTGATTTGTCCTCCCTGCACAATAAACATAATGATTCATACTTAATCACAAGTAACCACTCAGGTCTTGTAATGTGTCATACAGTTGGACAGTACAACAGGACAACATGGTCTCTGCTTTTTTCATTGAAGTGTTTTGAAACAGTGATAATAATTATATTATACAGTATATACTGTATATATATGTATCTATAATTGTTGGATATGTCTGCATATATCCCTCCCTATTCACATACCTGTATAATAAAATTTAATAATATGTACAGTATATATTATATCTATATCTGTATATATCCCATACCTACTCTCAATAGTTATACCACTGGCCAGCATGGCTTACCACCATATTCTTATATTCAGAGTT
>NC_140179.1:59033404-59043404 GCF_963971535.1 Notolepis coatsorum | reverse complement strand
CAAATCCTTTATCAATAAATATAAAGTGTAAGTGTGTTTGTGTGATCTAAAGTGTGGAGAGTGGGTGCTGCAGTGTGTTGTTTGTTTGAGTGAGTGTGTGCGTGTGGGTGTGTGTGCTGTGTGCATTTGATGGTTGTTGCATAGTGATTATTGTTCGTTTAGCGATTATTGTTCGTTTAGCAGCCTGATGGCCTGGGGATAGAAGAACATTGAGGAATATGTAGTGTAATCCAGTCCTGAGAGCAGGTTTTATAAACTTCTACATTGAGGAACATGTAGTGTAGTCCAGTCCTGATAGCAGGTTTTATAAGCTCCTACATTGAGGAACATGTAGCGTAGTCCTGAACGCAAGTTTGATGAGGCGCACGTTCATTCGCTTGCCTACAGTACGCTTTTACCACTTCTCTGTCTCAGAAAACCAACTCAAGTAAGATGTCATTCTATTCAGAATTTCATTGGCTACACAAACGGTCAATAAGTGTCCACGTCAGTGGTGATGTGTCCAGTCATTGAGAGGCAAAGCCGGAGGTGGTAACTTTTTTCCAAAACTGACACTCGTTGGCTGTTTGGTTTTTTGGGCTGCATCTCAAAAGGCGACGAGACCGCGTACCGCGATGAGGTAGAGCAACTGTCAGCCCTGTGCAAAATCAACAACCTGCAGCTGAATAAGCTAAAAACCCAGGAGATGATCGTGGACTACAGGAGGAAGAAGACCGACATACAGCCCCTGTACATCGACAGGGGATGCGTGGAGAGAGTCTCGGTCATCAAATTTATGGGCGTCCACCTGGAGGATGACCTGACCTGGAGAACCAACACCAAGGCGATCGTGAAAAAGGCACAACAGAGACTCTACTTCCTGAGAATACTCAGGAATTACCACCTCAGACAAGACCTGCTTGTGTCCTTTTACCGCTGCTTCATGGAAAGCATCCTCACCTACTGCATCAACGTGTGGTTCCTCAGCTGCACAGCCGCAGAGAGGAAGGCGCTCCAGAGGGTCGTCAATTCGGCCCAGAAAATCATCGGCTGCCCTCTCCCCTCACTGGAAGGACTATACAACTCCTGCTGTCTTAAGAAGGCAGTCAAAATACTGAAGGACCCACACCACCCGGGCAACAAACACCTCATACGGCTGCACTCGGGCAGGCGTTTCAGCGTCATGCCCACCCGGACTAACAGACTGAAGTTTAGTTTTGATCCCAGGGCCATATGTGCACTAAACTCAGCTAAAACTTAAAACAACAATCTCCCCTGCACCCCCCCCCCCCCCCCCCCCATGCACAGGCACACACACAACACTAAGGGATAGTGCAATTATCTTTTACACCCCCCTGTTTATGTTTATGTTATGTCTATTTATGCCTTACTCTTGTTTTTATATTTAATACTGTGTTTAGGACTGTGTTTTTATGTATAGGACTGTGTGACGGCTAGCACCTATGGCTGCATTTTAAATTTCGTTGTAACACTGTAACAATGACAATAAAGATCATTCATTCATTTATAACCCGAGATTGGAAGCACACAATAGGTCAAGCGGTGTGCCAATCAAACGGCTGTCATTTAATCTTTCAAACAATGTGTTGGTTGAGGGACAATAACACAATACACAACCTCTCTCCGGCGCTGGCACAGTGCTAACGTGTGTATGTGTGGATAGCGGTCTGGTTTTATAGACTAACATCGTGTGGAGAGCGGTCTGGTTTTATAGACTAACGTCGTGTGGAGAGCGGTCTGGTTTTATAGACTAACATGGTGTGTAGAGCGGTCTGGTTTTATAGACTAACGTCGTGTGGAGAGCGGTCTGGTTTTATAGACTAACGGCGTGTGGAGAGCGGTCTGGTTTTATAGACTAACATGGTGTGTAGAGCGGTCTGGTTTTATAGACTAACGTCGTGTGGAGAGCGGTCTGGTTTTATAGACTAACATGGTGTGTAGAGCGGTCTGGTTTTATAGACTAACATGGTGTGTAGAGCGGTCTGGTTTTATAGACTAACATGGTGTGTAGAGCGGTCTGGTTTTATAGACTAACATGGTGTGGAGAGCGGTCTGGTTTTATAGACTAACATGGTGTGTAGAGCGGTCTGGTTTTATAGACTAACATGGTGTGGAGAGCGGTCTGGTTTTATAGACTAACGTCGTGTGGAGAGCGGTCTGGTTTTATAGACTAACATGGTGTGTAGAGCGGTCTGGTTTTATAGACTAACATGGTGTGTAGAGCGGTCTGGTTTTATAGACTAACATTGTGTGGAGAGCGGTCTGGTTTTATAGACTAACGTAGTGTGGAGAACGGTGTGGTTTTATAGACTAACGTCGTGTGGAGAGCGGTCTGGTTTTATAGACTAACGTCGTGTGGAGATCGGTCTGTTTTTATAGACTAACGTCGCGTGGAGAGCGGTCTGGTTTTATAGACTAACGTCGTGTGGAGAGCGGTCTGGTTTTATAGACTAACGTCGTGTGGAGAGCGGTCTGGTTTTATAGACTAACGTCGTGTGTAGAGAGGTGTGGCTACACACAGTGCTAACATAGTGTGGAGAGAGGTCTGGCTACACACAGTGCTAACATAGGGTGGAGAGAGGTCTGGCTACACACAGTGCTAACATAGGGTGGAGAGAGGTCTGGCTACACACAGTGCTAACATAGTGTGGAGAGAGGTCTGGCTACGCACAGTGCTAACATAGTGTGGAGAGAGGTCTGGCTACACACAGTGCTAACATAGGGTGGAGAGAGGTCTGGCTACACACAGTACTAACATAGGGTGGAGAGAGGTCTGGCAGTACAATACAAGACACGCCTCACTGGTGACATCACCATCCATCACAACCTCTTGTTAGCTTTCTCCAAAAACAGTACTACTGCCAAAGCTTCTTTCTTTCACCATAAGATCAAGGCCTCGGCTAAGAACATTCACAAACTGCACGCCACCATGTCCTCCCTCCTCACTCATGGAGATGGACCCTGTCGGCCCCCCGATGCCCCCTTCAGATGGGTGTCCCCCAGACCCCTCCTCTTCTCCCTCTACACACCAACTCTCTGGGTAACATAACACGTCGCTGGCCGCCAAGAACCTTAGTGTAGTCCTTGACGACTGGCTGAACTTCTCCGCTCACATCGCCGCAACAACCAGAACTGGCCGATTCCTCCCGAGCAACGTCAGAAGGATCCAAATTTCCCACCAGTTCCTCGACTAAAAACACATTTCTTCAATCAATATCTGAAATTAAAAAAAACACTAACCTTCTTACTGTCTTCTACTATCATGCACTCTTTTTACTATACTAATGTGACTCTACTACTATGCACTTAACACTGCAGCACACAAGTTTCAACACAACACTCAGCTGAAAGAGTTGTACCCCTCCTGATGATTTGTCGTACAGAACTTGTAAGCCGCTTTGGAATAAAGTGTTCAGCTAAATGACAACGTATGTTAAATGTAAGAGAGAGAGAGATAGAGAGAGAGAGAGAGAGCGATAGAGAGAGAGAGAGAGAGAAAGATAGAGAGAGAGAGAGAGAGAGAGAGAGAGAGAGAGAGAGAGAGAGAGAGAGAGAGAGAGAGAGAGAGACATGCATACAGAATAATATTGTTTTACATGTGTTACATTCTCAAGAATGTCAGAGAGAGAGATGCAGAGAGAGAGAGGAATATAGAGAGATAGAGGCATATAAAGAGAGAGAAGCAGAGAGAGAGAGGAATATAGAGAGATAGAGGAATATAGAGAGAGAGAAGCAGAGAGAGAGCGAGTCCCAGCAGAACATTGTTGATATGTGAGAGCGGCTGCTCCGTGTGTCATGTGATGGTGGATGTTGGTTAGTATTAGAGGCTCTGGTCCGACACAAATTCCAAACATCGAACATGATTTGCCTTATTTGGCAGCCGACCTGGCGAACGTACGGAGGAGGAGTGTGAGCTTCTTAAGACTCTGTTACCATTTTGGGTCGGAACACAAGAGAGTGTGTGTTGGAACGGCCCCCAGCCAGGCCTCCTTTCCAACATTCTCCAGGCTTTGTTGAATCATCAGATAAAAAGCACATTTCCTCTTTGCATGACCTCGCCGAGACGTCAACAACATGCTTTACGAGGGACGCCTTGACATTTTGGTCTTTTTTTAGTCCGTTAAGATTCCTTCCACGAATGCTCGACACGCTGCATTTGGAGCAGGGGGAACGCTAGATGGCAAGGCAGATACCGTTATTTCTCAGTGACGGCAACAGTGGAATCTGCTGAGGTAGACGTTGAAGTGTTTCAAATATTGTCGACCGGATATTCAGCCTGGCAAAATTTGGCTGTTCCTTTTATCTCGGAACAACAAAGCAAGGACACGGATAGTTATATTATCATCGCCTAATGACCGGCTGCTTCTTAGGGTTCCCCCAGTTTGCTCTGAACTAGGAAACACTGCTTTTTCCTTTGATGCTTCCAACACCTGGAATGGCTTATTTTGCTGCATTTAAAAGCATGATCTCTGACCACTGTGTGTCGACTTGTATATAAGTGTATACTCACTTGGAATATTTAGTAATTTACATCATCTGAACACGCACACACACACACACACACACACACACACACACACACACACACACACACACACACACACACACACACACACACACACACACACACACACACACACACACACACACACACACACACACACACACACACACACACACACACCTCACCCCCAAAACGGATATTTCAATATAAAGGCTGGCATATAATTAATCACTATTGTACCTACTCAGTGTCAATGTGTTTTGATAGTGTGGAGATGATGAATTGTGTTTTAATGAACTCTCTCTCTCTCCCTCTCTCTCTCTCTCTCTCTCTCTCTCTCTCTATCTCTCTCTCTCTCTCTCTCTCTCTCTCTCTCTCTATCTATCTATCTTTATCTCTCTCTTCGTTGCTGACGCCTCACCCTTGGACACATAACCAGGTAATTAATGATTTTTTTAACTTTACTTGCTGTTTACCTCATTCTACTTTTGTTCATTCATTTCAATTCACGTGGGGAGCTTAACCCTTCGCTTGCTTTGAAACTCTAAATGTGTTTTCACACACACACACACACACACACACACACACACACACACACACACACACACACACACACACACACACACACACACACACACGCACACACACACACACACACACACACACACACACACACACACACACACACACAGACAGACTCACATACACAACAGTGTTTCCCCTAGGATTTTTTTTCAGGGGGGGGGGGGGGGGGGTAGCCACCCCGCAACTACTAGTGTTGTCGCGGGGCGCATGCGTCACGGATGCGTGGTGTCAACAGTGTCGTCATAGTACCGTTAGTGTTAGTATCAGTGCATTTCTCTACACTGAGCTGAAATTAAACGATTGCACATAAATGAGGTAAATAAATATTAACAATATTTATTTACAACACATAAATTAACTTATTACACTTATACATACAGTAGTTACAACACACATATGCACTACTGTATTTACAATACAGGGAGGCACATACAACACTCATAACTATTTACAATCTTTACAAAGCCAATGGTTCAATGGCACATTGCACAGTTGTGGTCATTGCACTTGGTTTTCCTAGGTCTCCTGAAAAATATTTCAAGGGCCTCCTGGTAGCGGAAGTCCCCAACTGGGGGACCATTGATGGAAACCCTCATGCAGGCTGCAAGATGCTCCCCCTGCACATAACACATTAATTTTAACATAAATGAGCATGTTTTTTTATTTTTTTTAATCTAGAAGTCAGAAGGTATTGGATTTATATAAATGTTTTACTGCTACAGTAGTTAATGTATTGGCAGGGGTTTTATTTAACATTTGACTGTATGTAAATAAAAACATGCATTTATAGCTAGTACACAGACTTCCAAATACAGTTATGATTGAAATTAAAACAGACGTGACATACCTTTCATCAACTCCATGTGACATTTGCCTGGCAGCTCTATGGTTGTCAGATAATGCGTGTCTGTCTAACTTGTCCTTTCGGTAGGACTGGCAGGGAGACTCAATTAACGCACGTGGCTGGCTACTGTTACAAGGGAATGGGGAATGTTGTATAACCCCCCACAGTGGTGTGTTCAGTTGGTACGTCCCAGCAGGATGTAAGCTATGATGCCCATGTTATTGGTTGCAATACAGATGCACAGTTGACACAGGCTCTAGTCTCCTGTCTGGTTATTTCACACAAACAGCTACCCCTACTAGCTGGCTCCTTATATTGCCGACATATCCTACAGAACATTCCTTAAAATAGAAGGAATTGATTTGCTTGTTTTTAGCCATGTTGATCACAGCGAAACCACAGCTCCGATGCATAATGACGTTAGCTAAACAAACGATGTTCTCCCCTCTTTTCTCCTCTCCTGTTCTCTCCTCTCTCCTGTCATCTCATCTTATCTCCTCTTCTCTCCTATCCTGTCCTCGCCTCGTCTATCCTATCCTCTCCCTTCTTCCTCTCTCCTCTTCTCTCATCTCCTCTTATCTCCTCTTTTATCCTCTTTTGTTCTCTCCTCTCACCTCTCTCCTGTCCTCTTCTCTCCTCTCTGCTCTCTCCTCTCCTCCCTCTCATATCTACTCTTATTTTGTAATTTGCTCTGATCTCATGTCCACTCTTCAGTCTCATCAGTCAGGGGGACGAGCAGGGAACAACTTAACAAGCAGTTATAGTTGCCAGTGACACATTGCACTGGAACTAAATAGGAGACCTTTGACCTGCTCTCTTCTCTTCTCTCTCAGCTCTCTCCTTTCTCTTCTCTCTTCTCTATCCTCTCTATTCTCTATTCTCTCTTCTCTCTTCTATATTATCTCTTCTCTCTTCTCTCTTCTCTATTCTCTCTTCTCTCTTCTCTCTTCTCTCTTCTCTCTTCTCTCTTCTATCTTCTCTTCTATATCCTCTTCTCTCTTATATCTCCTCTCTCCTCTCTTCTCTATCATCTATCTTCTCTCTTCTCTCGTATATCTTATCTCTCCTCTCTCTTATCTCTTCTATATTTTATATCCTCTATTCTCTCTCTGCTCTCTTCTCTCTCCTCTCTCTTCTATCTTCTCTCTTCTATATCCTCTCTTCTCTCTCTGCTATATTATCCCTCCTCTCTTCTCTCTTCTTTCCTCTCTCTTCTCTCTTCTCTCTTCTTTCCTCTCTATTCTCTCTTCTCTCTTCTCCCTCCTCTATTCTCTCTGCTCTCTTCTATCTCCTCTCTTCTATCTCTTCTATCTCCTCTCTTCTCTCTCTTATCTCTTCTCTCTTCTCTCTCCCCGCATGAAGAGAGCCAATCAGAGTCAGTCCTGTGCAGAGCTGTATCTGCGTCTGCTGACTCAGCGATCTCTGTACTTGTTGAAGAAGTACAAGGAAAATGTGTGTGTGTGTGTGTGTGTGTGTGTGTGTGTGTGTGTGTGTGTGTGTGTGTGTGTGTGTGTGTGTGTGTGTGTGTGTGTGTGTGTGTGTGTGTGTGTGTGTGTGTGTGTGTGTGTGTGTGTGTGTGTGTGTGTGTGTGTGTGTGTGTGTGTGTGTGTGTGTGTGTGTGTGGGTGGGTGGGGGTCGTTTTCAATATTCACATAAAAGAAGCCCATATTGGTGTGAAAATGCAAGGCAAGCAGTCTGAAGACTTCCAGAAGTACGAGTGATTGTGGTGTGTGTGTGTGTGTGTGTGTGTGTGTGTGTGTGTGTGTGTGTGTGTGTGTGTGTGTGTGTGTGTGTGTGTGTGTGTGTGTGTGTGTGTGTACGTGCGTGCATGTGTCCGTGTGTGTGTGTGTTGTGTGTGTCTGGAATGTGGAAATGTGGGCACTGTTTATGTGTCCTGGTTTCAAGTGGGTGGTGGTGTGTTTGTATTACTGGCTTAAGGCAGAAATTGTGGGCGTCTGTGTGTGTGTGTGTGTGTGTGTGTGTGTGTGTGTGTGTGTGTGTGTGTGTGTGTGTGTGTGTGTGTGTGTGTGTGTGTGTGTGTGTGTGTGTGTGTGTGTGTGTGTGTGTGTGTGTGTGTGTGTGTGTGTGTGTGTGTGTGTGTGTGTGTGTGTGTGTGTGTGTGTGTGTGTGTGTGTGTGTGTGTGTGTGTGTGTGTGTGTGTGTGTGTGTGTGTGTGTGTGTGTGTGTGTGTGTGTGTGTGTGTGTGTGTGTGTGTGTGTGTGTGTGTGTGTGTGTGTGTGTGTGTGTGGGGGGGTGCATGCGTGCGTGTATCTTGCCGGTGTGTGTGTACATTGCTGGGGTTCCTGTGGTGACAAACTAGTGAGCTGCGTTCAACAACGACATCTGTAACTGTGACAGAAGCCAGCCGCTTCCCAGAGAGGAAGACAGTTGCTCAACGTTTGTCTCAGACTGTTTATGTTTATGCTCCAGGGTTTTATTGTCTCGACTCATAGCGGTCACGACAACTTGAGACGGTTTAGCAAGACAGAGGGAGGGATAGAGAGACGGTCTTAGAGTGAGCTGGGCAGAAAGAGAGAGAGGGAGAGAGAGAAAGATATAGTTATAATCTGTCCTCTCTTGACCCAATGAGCTATATTTAGGAAGTGGTAGACAAATGTGCCCAGAAATACACTAACAACCAAAACCACTGTATGTGGAAATAATCTCTATCTCTATATATCTCTCCCTCTTGCTCTCTCTCTATCGCTCTCTCTCTTGCTCTCTCTCTTTATCGCTCTCTCTATCGCTCTCTCTTTTGCTCTCTCTCTTGCTCTCTCTCTCTATGTCGGTCTTTTTATATATCCTTCTCTCCCTCCCTCTCTCTCTCTCTCTCCCTCCCCCTCCATATCCCTCCATCTAACCCTCTATTTCCCACCCATCTCTCTCCCAATTAACCCCCATCATCCCCTCTATTTATCTCTCTCCCTCTATATATCTATCTCTGCTGGCAGGATACTAATAAACACAACACATATAACTAAAACGGTTGCAGTGCAGGTAAGCAATTGTGAGTCCAGTAGAGGAGGAAATAATACGAGTCGGAGAATGATTGCTCTTTCTTAGTGGTGCCTTTTTAATGTAAGAACACAGAGCACAGGGAATCCAGAGAAAGACGCCGGGCGTCAACTTGAGAGCAAGGTAGATACAGGAGAATAATCAAGAGCGAGAAGGTCAGCAGTATTTCCAGCTCTTTCCACACGAAACACGGTCTGAAGCCTCGACAGGGATAGAGAGGACAACAAGTGAATATATAGTCAAACACCAACATTCCAATGCGTCAATAGTGACAGGGTAATTGACAGCAAAGTGACAGCGACCAGTGGTGACAGAACAGGGAGTGACAGATCAGGAATGGGGCGTGACCAACAGTGAGTAAAGGTAGTAAAAACAACACAAGCAGTGTAAACAAATAAGTCAATATAATTTACTATCTAACTAGCTGAAAAATACATTCACAGTATTCACAGTGTCACATAGGGTGCAGTATGCATAAGGTAGTGTTATAATTTACTATCTACTGAAATATACATTATTCACATTATCACAGTATCCACTGAAATATACATTATTCACAGTATCACAGTTAGACTAGAAGACTAGAAATCTTTATTTGTCATGCAGTTTTAACACACACACGCGAGATGGGCGACCCACAGGAACACACACATGCACTGAGTCGCCGATGAAATGTTTCCCATCCCGTTGTCCTTCCCCCCATGGCCAGCCGGGAGCAGATAGGGCGTCAACGTGAGCCGCGCCCCGGGGACCAATCCAAGTGCTCCTGTCCGTCTTCGTCAAGGACGCCACAGCGTTAGCGATCTGTTGTGCATGTTTTTCCATTGGGTTTATCTTATCGGGGGGGAAACCCTTGCGAGCACGGGGAGAACATGCAAACTCCACACAGAAAGGCCTGGGAGATACCCCACCTGAGTACCTGGCATCATGGAAACCTGGTCCCCAAGCGGGAATCGAACACTGGACCTTCTTGCTGTGAGGCGACAGTGTTAACCACTACACCACTGTGCCGCCACACCACCGTGCAGTAGTATCCACATAAGGTGGATATT
>NC_140179.1:59014975-59028204 GCF_963971535.1 Notolepis coatsorum | reverse complement strand
GACGCGGGCGTGAGCGGGCGGGCGATCAGCGCTACACTTTCGTTCCCATGTTAATGGGCGTTGCTCGCGGGCGGTAAGCACATTTTTTCACTTTGGTTGCATTTTCACAGAAATACACTCAATATCTGCATTATTACCACACATATAGATGTTGTAAATAAAGGCAAAATAAAAAAATTTAAACTGATTTCATTATTCTAAAATGTATTCTAACATTCTAATTAATTAGATGAATGAATGAATGAATGAATGAAAAAGTTTGAATGAATGAATGAAAAAGTATATTTTGAACATGTATTCTTTAAAAAAATTTAAATTAAAAAACATTAAAAAAACATTAAAATATAGGAATTATTATTATTAAAAAGTCAAGAGCAATGCATTTAGTTAGCAGACATGTCCAAAAAAGGAGTAGAGGGAAGCTAAGCATATTGATCCTACCCCTTACATTTACATTTGTTCTTCCATAAATTTTACTAGATATAACATAATTAGTATATTACAATATAGAATATACTTTTACTTATTGTACGAAAAGAAAAAAAACGTGATTCACTTGACAGCAGTGAATACAGTACAGCACTACATACACAATATAACATAACTTTGTTTATCCTCATTACTCATTTCTGTATTTCTCTAATGTGTATTTTTTTTGCTGCTTTTTAAATTGTGCCATATGTTATACTCAGTTTGATGTATTCAGGTAAATTATTCCACAACTTCACTCCACACACAGATATGCACATGCTTTTCAGCGTAGTGTGTACCATTGGTTGTTTAAGATTCCCTCTCCCTCTTAAGTTATATTCTCCTTCCCTGTCTCTGAACCATTTTTGAATGTTGCCTGGGATTAGTTTGTATCTGGCTTTGTATACAATGAGGGCAGTTTTGAAATCAACTAGGTCCATAAATGTCAATGTTTGTAGCTTTATAAATAAGTTATTGGTGTGATCATAATCCTACATTGTTGATTATTCTTATTGCTTTTTTTGCATGGTGCATATTGGCTGTAGAGTGCTTTTGTAGGTATTACCCCACACCTCCGCACAGTAGTTCATATATGGTAAGAAGAGTGTACAGTACAGTGTATACAGTGTTTTTTTGGTTTAGAATGTGTCTTATCTTGCATAAAACACCAACACACCATGCCAATTTATCCTGACCTATTTGACTTGAGGTTTCCAATTATTAGTAATTAATTAGATAATAACTGGTTATACATGCAAAATGGACAATAGAACACTGAACTGGAAATCTTTAAAAATCTTCAAACGGGGACTATCTTTGCATATAGACTAGGCATTTACAGCTGTTCCAATGTAAATGTGCCTTCCTTCGTGCACTTTCGCCCGCTCTGAAGCCGGACTCGGTGTGACGGCCACACGCGCTGTTCTCGCACGAAACCTGCGCATGCTTGCGCCCACGCCTGGTGGGATCCCGGCGTGGATGTGTCTGAGTGAGCGACTGTATGAGTGATTTCTTCTATCTTTACTTTCTTATATTTTTTTTTATTTGATTTTTGATATTTGTTGGGTTTTTGTTAGTTTATCTTAGTGTTAGGCTGGTATGTACAGGTGCATCGGCAGCATGACAGCTGATTTTAAACAAACTGAGCAGGAGACATTAAGTTATTAAAGTTAAAGCACCGCGTTTCCCTGCTCAGTTGAGGATGTTAAAAAAGTAGAGTTGAGAAAGTTAACGAGGTAATTGAACGCGGTATTATTGTTAAGGACCTGCACGTTCCCGTTTTGCCACTCGCGCAACGGTCAAGTAAAATAAGATAAGATAGGATATTCCTTTATTGATCCCTTTGGGAAATTCAGGCATCATAGCAGCATGGGGGAGGGGAGGTGCAGGTAGTAAAAAAGCAGTATAAACAATATAACAAATCAATATAATTAACTCTGGACATGTGCATTATGGGCAACACGGTGCAAGATGAGGGTATGAAAAAACTGCCTCTGAGGTTACCGAATTACGAGTTAGTTAGTAGTTAGTAGTTTTTGGTGTTACATTATGTAACGCCAGTCAGCAAGCGAACGTAGGGAACAACAGGGATGCAGGGATTATACTAGGATATAACTAGTCCAGCAAAGTACATCATATTCATCAAGTATCACAATATTCGCTAACATTAGACAGATGGAATACATCTAAAAAAAACATAACTGAAGACGTACCACAGTCAGTGTTTCACTTTCTCCTCTCTGTGCGATGCAGATGGATGGGATGGCCATATCCTTCAGAAAACGTTGCATGGTTGTTTCTAGGTAGCATTGTTTCATAATAGTCCTCTTGTGCAAAGTCGCTTTGGGTAAAAGCGTCAGCTAAATGACTAATGTAAATGCTCTGAGCAAACACGCGCATTCTTGATTATTTCCATTGGTGTGTTGGAATCTATGTTCAGAGCAAGTAGGCATAGCTTCAATTTATCTAGATATTACTACTATCTGATGATATCCACTTCACTCAATGAAAGCGTGCCCTGTCCCTACAGTACAGGGCGTAATTAAAAGGGGGGGGACACGGGAGACAATGTTACACGATAATAAACGTGACGCGGTGCGGCACTAAGACCACACGGAAAACGGCTGCTTGTTCCATCTCTGAGCTCAGGTCTCTGACGACCTGACTGAGCCATTGTCATGCAAAGACAGGTAGCCAGGTGAGCATCCGGCGAGGCGGGACAAGTCGCATTTCTGTGTGCACGCGCTAAGTACCGACCACAGCTGTCCTTGCATAACAACAGCCATGTTGTGAGGTGTGCTCAATAGCACCCTCCCCTCAAAGTTTGGTGTGAAACTGTGAACGATGGTCTGTGTGATTGCCATGAAATGCAACAGCATTGCTTTGTGTCTGTGAAATATCTGTCTATGACCTCGCCCTCCCCCCACCCCCGCGCCGTACAACTCTACGCAACAGACCACGCCCCAAATGTGTCCCTCCACCATTGAAAACAAAATTACACCCTTGCTACAGTAGGTACCAACGTTAGTCACATTGGATGTGTATCGACGTTAGAAGAAAGTAGCGTGAAATCACTGCGCCCAGACAGCAGTGGTTCAGCAAAAAAAATTATCTGAGTATATATCTGCTTAGAAAACGGAGATGTCTAATTAAATCTTTTTATTTCTCCACGTGGTAAATACACAGGTCACAACATGTTTACAGGAACGTTTTAGAGTTGTATTTTGAGTGTATTTGGAGTGAGTGAGTTGAGTCTTGGTCACCCAGCCGCAGGCCTCTTTGTCCCTCTCCCGTCAGGCAGACACTACCGCTCTATCACATGCTCTACCTCTCGGTTTACTAAGAGTTGCTTCCCCAGTGCTGTGCGCAGCATGAATAACTCCAAAGGCTAGATTTGTATATTATCCTATTTTATTTTGGTGTGTTATTTAGTCAGTTGTGGAAGTGCTCCTTAACCAACTTAGAAAGAGTGCCTAAGCTTAAAGGGGAGATGAAGCATATAGCGATATAAACATAGTCATAGCATCAAATTAGTATTTAGATAAGCCACAGAAAAAAATCACGTTATAAAAATAAGCAGTTTCTAAGAAAAAACGATTTGTTATGTGAAGCGCTTTATCAACATGGGCGCCGCCATTTTGTTTGGTGACATCACCGTCGCGGTGCATTTAGCTAGCTGGCTACCTAGCCGCAGCCGGGATTCAAAGCCAACTAGCCGGCTAACCCAGCTCGCTAAATACTGCATGTAGCTAGCAGAACTGTAAAATTAGTTTGAACAGCCAGGAGCAATACAAAAAGAAACACGCGGTCCCGTTGTCTGGTAGGCAACGTTGCATTTACGGATCCACGTGTTTACTAGGCCAGCTAGCGCGTGCTTCCTTGACTACTTCCTGTTCACCCAATAAGCATGCGTTTGATTGGCTGAGTCGCACAACGTCATTCAGTACCAACGCACGCAATTGGAGCACGCAATTTCTGTTCGTTTGGTGCTAGAATAATTACATCGAAATAATAAATAACTGGTCTTAAACAACCGTACGATTCCACTTGCACACTCTCCAGAGTTATATTAAGCACACGCTAACGAATATTCATGAATATTTATCTTAGTTGACGTATATATATATTTACCTACCAAACTGCAGCATAAGCACATGCACAACGCCGTCAAGAGTACACCGGTCACACTCACAATAACGTTATTTTTCACAGAACACAGTTAAGATAAAAGTAATATAGCCAAAACTTACTGTAAAGCACTCAGTAGAATCAAATCCGGGGGATCCAGACGTTGCTGTTCTGTTGCCAGTTCAATTGAGAGAGTGCTGCATTAGATAGTGGAAGCTAGGATATGTGGCTGGGACGTACCATATCTGTTTAAATTGGGGGGGGGAATTCGGATCGGTCCAACTTAATGACGACAAACATCATACGTTGAACAGCATACGTTGATTCAACATTTATTAGATATTGGCATTTCAATCATTAAAATGCAACCACAAAACAATATTGATTCAATGACATGTTTTCAACATTGGTCAATTGCTTCATCGGTTAATGGGTGATTCACCATCAATCGTCGACCTTAACCAAAAATCAAGCATTTTGACCATAAATCAACATTGAATTAACACCTTTTGCTATCTGGGCTGTTTCTGTGTCTTTGATTATGCACTTTTACTGTAAACTGTGCCTCTATGGATTATGCACTTTACCACTTTAGGGGATGTTGATATCAACCATAGCATTTGTCCTTTTATACTATCTGTGTTTTTTTTATTTCTTATTTCTGTACTGTTTCTACTCTGCTCCTGTATTGGATTAGTTGTAGACACACAGTGTTGCTCTGTACCTGTATTCCAATGTGGATTTGTCCATACATGGCAAATAAAATCTCTGACTATCTGACTCTGACTAGGCTACCCTGGCACACCTACTTCCAGTGAATGACGCTAAGCTAGGCTAACGGTTCAGCTGTTCCCTAAGCCTAATGCACGCACAGAGAAGAAAAGGGTATGTATCTGCTTGTCTAACTCCAGGGTAGATGGCAAATAAGCTAATTTCCCAAAATGTTGGAGTGTTCCTTTAAGAGCTTAAGGTCCTGTTTTATGAATGCAAATGCGATCGATGTGCCTTCCAGTTACTTCTTCGACCTTTTCAATTTTTAAATCATGGACATTCTTCAAGTGTATAAGAACTGCTCCTGCTAACTCGTTGCACTGGTTACTGGAGGAGCCTCTGTGCAATAATGGACATTAGTGACAGTGCCAGCCCTGGGCTGACTGGACTGATGTGTGCTACAGAAATAGTGTTAAATGATGCTCAGGCTGTGTGCTTTTTTTTATTGGGCCTGAGGTCACTGCGCTATGTAATGAGGATGCTGGATCTCTGGAGACAGAGGGTGACTGTCAAGAAACTGGGCATGCCTAGCATTTACAGCAATTGAGTAATAATACCAGATAAACAGGAGGAATTTCCAAATGTGTATCTGAGCCCTGTAGTACTGGGAGAGATGTCTGGTCCTCTGAGCCCTGTACTGGGAGAGATGTCTGGTTCTCTGAGCCCTGTACTGGGAGAGATGTCTGGTCCTCTGAGCCCTGTACTGGGAGAGATGTCTGGTCCTCTGAGCCCTGTACTGAGAGATATGTCTGGTCCTCTGAGCCCTGTATTGGGAGAGATGTCTGGTCCTCTGAGCCCTGTACTGGGAGAGATGTCTGGTCCTCTGCTTACTATCAATGACTTAAGTTCAACACTATACAAAATGAACAGGAAGTTGTGTGTGTAAAGATAATATATAAGACATTTTTATATAATGTAAAATAAAGTACTTACTATAAAATAATCTCTCTCTCTCGTTCTATCTCTACTATCTATTTATCTACTATATCTATACTTCTCTACTGTCTCCACTCTATCTCTCTCTCTGTTTCTCTACTAGATAGGAGAGAGAGAGGAGGTAAAGAGACAGCAGAGAGAAAGAAAGAGAGGATAGAGATACTAGAGAAAGAGATTAGATAAAGAGATGGGGAGACGGATGAGAGAAAAAGAGGATAAAGAGAAAGAGGATAGAGATGAAGAGACAGGGGAGCGAAAGAGAGAAGAGAGAAAGAAATAGGAGAGATGGAGATAGAGAAGAGATAAAGATGGAGGTGGAGAGAGGAGATACATAGTGAGAGAAAGATGAGAGGGATAGATGGAGAGACATAGAGAAAGGGTGAGAGAGGAGATAGGTGAGAGATAAAAAGAAAGATAGAGAGAGATATATAGATAGTGAGAGAGAGAGAGAGAGAGAGAGATAGAGAGAGAGAGAGAGAGAGAGAGAGAGAGAGAGCGAGAGAGAGAGAGAGAGAGAGAGAGAGAGAGAGAGAGAGAGAGAGAGAGAGAGAGAGAGAGAGAGAGAGAGAGAGAGATAGAGAGAGAGTGCCAGACAAAATAGGAGGACATAAATGGGTAGGAGGAGGATATGGCTCAGGTTTACAGTAGGTGGGAACGAGGGAAGGGGGGAGGGGCAGGCAGAGAGATACAGACGGGGTGTGAGAGGGTGGAAACAAAAGCACTGATACGATTTTGAAGAAAGAGCCAGAAATGATTTCAGTAGCTTTCTGAATCACACAGCGTCGTCGGGACTGAAGCCTAACATCTTTGAAAATACTGTTCCCTCTCAGCTGGAGCGGCTAGCATTGTGGCGCTGGCTCTACATTACTGACACGCTCTGAACCCTGCAGCCACTTGGAGGTTTGCTCTGTGCCGGCCACATCCAGCCTGCTAAAGAAGGAACATCGGCACTGTTAAACCTTAGGAACTGTGCCCTGTCGGAATTCACACCACCAACATTGACGGATAAGACTTTTGAATAGGCCAATTTTAAAATACAAAAAATAAGGATATATTTGGCAATTTTTCAAACATTTGGAATGTAGTGTATACATACATTTATGCAAAAAACCTAAATTAAGAGATTTTAGTGTTTTTAAAGTTGAATTAATAGGACACAGCCTTAAAAAAAGTCATTTGGGGCGACCGTAATTTATCTCAAAATGTATATATTTCCTTAACATAACTAATATTTTAACAAGTATCAGTAATTAAATATATAGCTTAAGAAAAACAGGCTTGTGTGCCCTTACATTTTTTGTAAACCATGATTTTACAAGTTTATTCTCCCTCGTAATGCAGTTACAATACCCATTGTTGCTCTAAAACCCATAAAACTGATTTAAAATGTGTACAGATAGTATCCACTTAAGCATTGTATACCAGTGATTAATATTTTAGCCAAAACTGATGGATATTCTATTTTGAATTTAGTACAGTTATTGACAATCATTGGTTACCCCGCATGACAAATGGTCGCCCCAAATGATGAGAGTAGTTAAAAGTCTATTTAAAATGTTACACAATGCAGTTCAGACAAAAGAAAACGGAACAATGTTTTTATTACAATCTTTTCAAGTGGTCAACAAAAATATTCTTCAATTCATTCAAATATCACAAAAGTAAAACATGTTAAAAAACCTCTTAACATGCAAGGGCCCACATGTACATGCGAGGGCCCACTCTAGCGGCTTGGGTGTGCATATTATTTAATACAATATATATATCGAATTAAAGCCCTATTTGTTACCTGCCGTTCTGCGGCTCTCGAGTTACATGCCGATATGTGAGGCGGGCGCCGAAGTACACAGTGTTGTACAAATACAACACCGACTCCCGGGGCTCTAGCTCCGTCAATCATTTGGCACGGTAGGTTACAAGCTTCGTCAGGAACATTCAAATATCACAAATGTTAAAAACATTAAACATTAAAAAAGTTAATGCTTCAGGAACTTGAACATTTCACAAATGTCCATTTTCATGTCCATTTTCATATCATCATTGGTGTTGTCAATGTATGAGAACGAGAAGGAGGGTTAAGTAGCATCACTTTTGTGATGGTATCACATTGGACAGGGATTAACAATTTAAGTCAATAATAAAAGGTAAACAGAGTTGTATGTATGAAATTAAATAAACAATAACCACCAACATAGTTGCATGGATGAAATCAACGCTAAACAACTACAACACAGTTGTATCAGTTCCTTTTAGGGATGGCACGATACCACTTATTCATGTCCGATACAGATATCACAGCCTTGAGTATCTGCCAATACCGATACCCATCCGATACTCTCTTAAAAAACTAAAACCTGTGTTTAACCTAGCCATCTATAAAACATCAAAAACTCCCCTAAAGGAAGAAATAGATACCACACATGACTCAGTTATGCAATAGTGCTGCTGCTTTTTATTTTGTTCAAATTATTTAGTTAATACGTTAATAAGACTACAGCGATTTCATGATGGCTTCCTGTCCTCGCGTCTAAAACGTCTGTTTACCGGTACAATGCGTGGCGATTTTCAAATCATTGGTAAACAAACATAGTGCTGAAAATATACACTTTGACTGCTGTTTTGATTAGGTTAGGGTATTTACTCTTGGCTACATTTGGAAAAGAAACACAACATTGTACATGTGGTCGTCCAGCACAATAAATGTGGTAATTTTCTTGGTTTTCTTCAGCTTTGCTTTGTTACTGTCTGCAGGGAGTTTATCGTGCTTCTGAATGGTTTCCAGCTACGTTAGTGTCAGGATCCTAGGCCCGGTCATGGTTGGACGGGTCAGGATGGTAACTTTGAGCAGTGCTCTCCACCTGACAGTGGGCAGTACCCTCCACCTAACTTTGGGCAATGCCCTACATCTGACATTGGCCCTCGGCCTGATATTGGCGCCCTACCACCCTCTAGTGGTCACAAACAATTGGTGCACGCTACAATGACAAATATCTTGACCACTGTATTAACAATAATTAATTGTGTAATTAATGTGGTGTCATGGTGTGTACTGTCATTGTCTTTCCCTTCCCTGGTGTGATGTCATACACTGTTTTGGGTTGTTAGGAGTTGCTTTTGTGTTTAGTTGTGTTTAGTTGTGCTTTGCTTATTGTCTAGGTGTTGTTTGTGATTCTTTGTTGGCCAGGTGTTCTTAATTGCTAATTAGTCGGGGTATTTAGGTGTCTGTCTGTCTCCCCTTTGTTGTGGCGACATTCCTCCAGTTACCCCCTGTTCCTCCACGTCGTGTCGCATCGTTCTCCCTCTAGTAAGTCTTAGTGTTTGTTGTTTTGTATTGTGAAGTTTGTTATTTAGTTTCTGTATTTTCCCTGTATTGCACTGGATTCTACAGTAAACACCCTTCTCCAAGCTTCACTCCTCGCCTCTGCCTCCTCCATTCTTTCCCTTTCTGTATTATTGCATTCTACCTAACCCCATCGTGACACGTTAGCTGCTGCTGCAAAACTTTTCATCTTGGCATTCGTTGCACTGAACTCGGCATACTCCCTTTCCATGATTAATCTGCAAGTGTTGTGTGGTGTTGAAGTTTCCAGTGCCACCCCTAGAAATACTTGCGTTGCAGATATTACACTCGGCTGTGTCATGTTATTCCACAAGTATACACGTGAGTCCTCTGTATTTGTTTGTGAGTGTCTTCATTCTGTTAGCTCCGTAGCTCCACCATACAGGTCCGTTATTATCCGCTCCTAGTCTACTCTGCCCTGCGTACCTGTCTGTGACCCCAGTACGGTGGCCTGTACTCTGTGTTGTATTAATACACACACATTAACATAACACCACAGGCTGTTTTGCCTTTTTCTTCTTTGAGCTTAAAATAACTCTGCACAGCTGACATGATTGCGGCACGCTGCTAACAAGTTGACTCACGTTTAGCTAATGCTAATGTTGTTGTCACGCTACTACTGTTCACGTGATGGCACGCTTTACGGCCTGTATCGGATCGGAAAATATTTCCTGTTTTTCTGATATCCAATCGCGTGAATTTGGCCAGTATCGGACCGATACCGATACTGAGTATCGGATTGATGCCATCCCTAATTCCTTTTATATTGTCTCATGGTAAACTGCAGGCATTTTAAATTGAGGTACATGTGCATGGGTAGGTAGTGACTCAAACCCCACATATGGGAGAGAAATTTAAATATTAAATTCTACGCAAATCATGTTTTAACAAATCATGTTATCAATGGCGTACAAAAACTGTGAAAAACAAGTGCATTTTTTTTGTTGAAACAAACAATTTCCCCTGAAAACCTAGAATAAGAAGCACACCAAAAAACAAAACACTGATATTTTGTACATTTAGGTCAACATTCCCCAAAGATATCAAACACGAAACAAACTTTGATCAGATTATAATGCAGATGTTGCACAGTGCAATCCACTGAAAATGTATTGTTGAAATATGTCACTGTTGATCATGAGCTGTATATAACCTATGATTTCAATGGATGATAAACCTACTGTAGAATCAAAGTAAATTTTAGGGATTCAAATCCTCATTTAGAGGTAGGGGATCCACCACAGCTTGCCCTGCTGCTCTTCTCTACTTCTACACCAGCCAGAACTGGTGGAGTGTTCTCCATGGATGGTGGTGTCAGGTCCAGCATCGCCTTTTCCATCTTTTTCCTTCTCCCTGTAACCTCTGGATGCAGCCTTCTCCCTCTCCGATAGCTCATCTGACTTCTATGGAATCTTGCCCTGTTGTTTTCTTCTCAGATAGCTGAAACAATGGTGTATAATGTGATACTGATTCTGGTGGGCTAAATTACACACAAACTTAAGTTCAAGATATTACAGAAAAGGTCATTCCTAATCCTACTAACATGACAGTTTGAAATACACCAGAGAAAAATATACTGCATGTTACCTACCTATAGTTTTTTTTACCTTTCTCTTTTCCTGGCAAGATAGTCGGCTCTTGCTGTAGGGTCTGCATTGACCCGCTGTCTGTAGTGAGCAGTCTTCTGTTTGCTTGTTTGTGCCATCTAGAAAATAGGTTAAACTACTTAAACATGACTAATACATGTACAATTACCTAAATGGAATGTCATGCTATACCGTTTAAAAAATATTTCTCGTAAGATTGTACAATACTAAAAAAGAAATGTTAATTCCTAAATAGGAATGAAAAATTACAGAAATGTTGAAAAATATATGTTAAAATATACAAAGAGTTATGCTAAAACAAAGAACTTTATGTATATAAATCATGAATAAAATGTAAATATACAGAAACTACAAATACCGGACATATATATATCATCTATTCTAAAACACTCAGCAGTGGTCGCCCCACATGATCGGTGGTCGCCCAGATGATGTTTTCAAGATTGGTCAAATATTACAGGCTAACCGTTAGCTACAGAAACCAAACTAGCTAGCTCTTACCACATGTCACTATCAAATTCATCATCAAAATATGGATTTTCAGATAAAACGTATTATTCACAGTTGTGGGGCGGTCGTCCCACAAGACATCCAAAAGTCGCAAGTACATTACAGCAGTAAAATTTTTTATTTATTTGCTAATATGAAAGAGACTTACTAACCTGCTAGTTGTTTCTCTGGGTTCCTCACATGTGACTGGCTGATGCAACATCCTGTCCTTGAGGTGGTTTCAAAATAAAAGTCCCACAATTGTGTTTTATTGATGGTCGCCCCAGATGATATTTCATAAAATTAACATTTGCGGACGACATTCATTTGTATATTATGATGGAAGTATATGTGAAAATGCTTCATAATTTTGTCAATGAATGCACGGCGACGGGAGGGAACGCGACCCCCGCAGAAAGAAAGAAAGAGAGGGAGGGAGAGAGAGAGATAGAGAGAGAGATAAAGGGAGATAGAGATAGATAGAGAGAGAGCGCGCTAAGAAGGATAGAGAATGAGACAAATTAAGAGAGGGGGGAGAGAGAGTGAGACAAAGAAAGAGAGAGAGGAGGAAGTGAGGGAGAGAGAGAGAGCGAGAAGTGTCCACATTGAGTGTAAATCAATCATAAACAGGATACAATCCAGGCCTTTGACATCTACTGTAAAGAGGAAATGAGAGAGGCAGGCCACACGCACGCACACGCACACACACACACACACACACACACACACACACACACACACACACACACACACACACACACACACACACATACACACACACACACACACACACACACACACAGTGACCAGCTTGGGTAGAGCAAGAGAGAAAGGAAATTGAACGTCCAACAGGGAGGCCCACAGAACCAGCCGGAGATTGTTTTGTCACTAGAGCTTCTCTAGACTATCTTTGTCTGCTGGAAATTGGTTTCTGTTAACTGGGCAGCGTTAGCATCCAATAATTGGTTCACAGACTGTCTCTGGCCACGTGTCGGTCCATAGCCCCCGAAAACTGGACTTTTAAACAAGCGCTTTCCAGGGACAATGCACACATTTGCAGATTTGATAGGAATTCCCATTTGTGAGGTCACGCTTCCGATTGGATTTTCTTTACACATTCAAATGGGTTCAGACGACATAGCTCTAATTATACAGTTGGTTATACTACACACCGTGTGTTGGCTCTGAAATATATTGTGTTGAATGTTTTTTCTTTTTTATCATTACACTCCTACGAATTCCCAAAGAATGGATTGCGCAGCGCAAATAGCACCCTTAACTGCGTGCGATCAGTGCACGCTATCTGCTCCGTCTTTGCAAGCTATTCACTAAAGATATTGCACAAACACGCCCATAGGTGTGCAATTTGCTCCTGATTTCGCAGTTGGCCCGTGGAGCAGTTTGAACCTGGCAGCGCTGTTGGCAGATATCAGTATGAAAAAAAAAGAAAAAAGGTGAAATGAGGCATAAATACATTACAGTATTTTTCACCATTTGTGAAGTTTATTTCGTATTGTATTTAGTTTATTTCGTATGTAATAGAGCTTGCTTAGTTTGTATTTTCATGACACATTGCATCCTTTGTTTTTGTCACTATCTTTCGTCATTGCATTTGTTTGTCATGTCATCCCCAAATAAATTATTTTGAGCATACCTGTCCATGGTGCTGAATCTTTAGACCGAAGTTAGGCACTGTGCCAGTGGAAATATTGTCATAATACTATGAATATGAATATTAGGAATAGCTTTTGAGTGATAAAGTTGTATTTAATGTTTAGTTAAGAAAGAGAATAGAACCTGCATTGTCATATACTCCATTATAAACTTTTCATTGACCGTGTTTCCAGCATCTACTCCTCATGGACCTGACGAAACGTAATAAATAATTCTGGAGCATATGCGTGTGCTATTCTCTTTATTGTGATTATTACCTAACCCAGCACCCAGTTACCTAACCCAGCACCCAAAGGAGTGATGTGTTTTTGGTG
>NC_140179.1:58977475-59009975 GCF_963971535.1 Notolepis coatsorum | reverse complement strand
AGCTGGACCTATTTATAACGTTACCGTTCTTTTGTCAAATCACATTCAACATGCCCTCAGCTAGAATACGCATTCAATCAATGTTATAAGACATTGATATCAGGAGCTATCTGTAGCTACTGCTAGCCCGGTAGATAACGTTAAGACAATTTAGTTTACTGGGACAGATGGATCAACGTGAGCTAGCTAAGCTAGCTAACGAGGGACCGGAGGTATTATGCACTCGAGTAGACTATTGCTGGAGCATTTGTTGATATCAGCAGCTATCAGTAGCTAGCCAGCTAGCTACCGTTAGACAATGCCTCGTCATGTATTAAACTAAAAGTGAATAGTTGACTGGGTCATTGTTTAAACAGTAACGTTAGCTCTTGGAGGTCCGATATAGACTAGAGCAGATGGAAGTAAACAAGCCAAATGATAGCTTCCGATTGGTCATTTGCTTTTTTTCTCATGAAACCAGTTACGTCACTCTACTGTGATTGGACCGTTGACTTGAGTGCGATGTGGGACTTGTAGTTTTTTAACGATCTCGCGGCAGAGCAAAAAAAGACGAGCGACTATAATCTGTACTCGCACAAGAGTATCGTTATGAAGTTATGAACTACACGTCTACACGCCACACGGCGGGCAGCCCTCTAAGTGTCATGCGCCAAAGGTAAAAACAGCCCGCCCCTGGCGGGCGGCGGGCTTTAGTTTCGGTCCCTGCACACACACACACACACACACACACACACACACACACACACACACACACACACACACACAGAGGTAAATGAAGAACCACCACCCTGGGAGCGGTGTATCCCTCTACCTCCCCAGCCCTCGCCTCACCTCCCCTCCTCTTCATGCAGTTACCAGTGAGGGATGATGCACAAAACATGGTGTAATGATTCTCACATATAACGGCGAGTAGCGCTGCTCCATTATGGGGAAAAATCACTATCACCATTACTTTGATTGATATTGAAATCATGATCATTAAACACGATTACTCATCGATTTGTTTTATACCTTTCTTCTCAACCAACGGCTGCCTTCCTGTCCGCCTTCTACACATTCCAAAAGATGTTTCAAAATAATAGTAATAGTTTCAACTCCATTCGCTTGTTTTCATGACCGTTGGGGGCCGAAACCGCAATTAAAATTGGAACTCGATTAATCGCTCTGCCCTATATTCATGTTATTTACTAGCCGCAGCACAAATCCGCTTCAAGACCCTCGTTCTGGCATATCGTGCAGTGAAGGGAACGGCTCCCGCCTACCTCTGGTCAATGGTCTCTAACTACACACCCTCAAGACCCCTCCGCTCTGCCTCTTCTGGCCGCCTCAGACCCACTCCTATCCGAGCTCCGGGAGGGTCATCAAAGAGAAGCTGCCTATATTCTCGGTCCTCGCTCCACAATGGTGGAACAAACGTCCCACCACAGTTAGGACAGCTGAAACCAGACCAATATTCCGCCGTCGACTAAAGACACACTTCTTCAATCAATATCTGAAATTAAAATAACTAACCTTCTTACTGTCCTGCACTCTTCCTAATATACTAACATACACTCGACACTGCAGCACCCAAGTTTCAACACCGTTTGATGAACAGTGTTACTCAGCAGAAAGAGTTGTGCCCTTCCTGCTGACTTGACGTACAAAACGTGTAAGTCGCTTTGGATAAAAGCGTTCAGCTAAATGACTAAATGTAAATGTAAATGTTAGCTACTGTAGATCGGCTGATGCAGGAGGGTCATACTGTAGTTGCACCCATAGATATATATATAAACACTAGATGGCTCAAGGCGGAGTCTCCCGCGCAGTTCACCGGCAGCCATCTTGCTTGAGTGGACTACTGCTTTAAGGTGATGATATGCACAAACAAAGATACTCTTAACTCGCTGAAATCTTGACTGATTTACAAACGGTTTGGTTTGTTACAAACGTTATTAACGCGGCTATGATTCTTGCTTGGAAGAATTTGTATTCTTTCTTTTTTTATTTTCATATGAAAATCCATTATAAGTATGCATTATGATAACTACATCTCTGACGTTTTTAATAAACCAAACGGTTGAAAATGTAGCAAGCTATGGTTATTGCAATAGTACATGCACCATAGACATGCATGTTATGAGTGGACGTGCTCCACCCACGCAAAATGGCCGCCATGTGACAACATCGGTCTTCCTTGGCCAGCAGCGCGGGTGAGTCATCTAGTGATATATATCTATGGTTGCACAAAGCGATGTGCGTTTGCCTTCCTGTGTCAGGTGGACACTAGGGCTGAGAAAAGACCATTCCACTATGAATGGCGGCAGGAACATTACCACACTTCTCACTTTGACTGTTAATGTTATCATATAACACACGCACACGCACACACACACACACACACACACACACACACACACACACACACACACACACACACACACACACACACACACACACACACACACACACACACACACACACACACACACACACACACACACACACACACACACACACACCTTTATTTCAGCTATTGATTGAGAGTAACACCATGGTTCTCTCAAAACGACTAGTCAGCTTTGCTTAAAGAGAGGAACCGTGCCTGAAGCTAATTGGAATGAAATCTGAGTGTTAATAATGATGAAATGGACGTAGTATTACCACATAAAAGCAGACGTGAAATGCGTACAATTAGCACGTTCATCGTGTGTTGTGTTTTTGCTGTTATGGGTCGTAACAGGAAATAATAAGTGATTTTTAACACTTTAATGTGTTGCCTCTCATAGCAGGCACATTTTCTCCAAACTACAAAAAGGAACAAATGTGATTCACCTCATAAATAATGTTTTTAGTTTTTTTGCTCAGGGCTGCGTTTTCGCCGATCAACCAATACATTGTTGGTAAGTTTAATTTGCCGCCTTTCGATCGTCACCCCACTCAACCTATTGCGTAATTCCATTCTCAAGTTACAAGACAAAACATCCGGCGAGCGTCATTTGACAAGCTGTTCGGATGAGTGACCACGTCAGGTTGTGAACGGTCCTGAACTGACCAGTCACTGCTGATGGAATCGTATGAATGAATGAATGAATGAAAACTTTATTAACAGATTGCAGAATGGGTACAGTGCAGTACAGCTCAATACATACAATTGTTAAGGGGATGCAGACCAGAGAAAGACTTTCGTCTTGTTTACACCAGGGTCCCCCATTTCCAATTCATCGTAACATATATGACATACATGACATACAGATAGACAGTACTGCTACATCTATACATTTATGACATACCAGATTTGCAATTACAGTACTGTATTTGTGATACAAAAAGAGTCCAGAAAGAAAAGAGTATATACATTAGGCGTAGAAACTGTACATTGGATTGGGTAGGTGGGGGTGGGACTGTACATTGGAGGTGATTGGGGGGGGGGTGGGTAGGAGTGGGGGGGGGGGGGGGGGTTGGGTAGGAGTGGGGGGGGGGGGGTTGGGTAGGAGGGGTGGGTGGGGACTGTACATTGGAGGTGGTTGGGTGGGTGGGGGGGGGTGGGTAGGAGGGGTGGGTGGGGGACACTGTACAACTGTACAAACAACACTGTACATTGGATTATTGACAAGACCATACTTGGTAATTTACTGTACATTGGAGGGGGTTGTGTTCGGACATTTACAGGGGCCAGTTTCGAGTTGCAGTCTCCCTTAGGTGTTTTTTGAGAGTGTTTTTGAAAGTGGGTAGTGATTCACATTCCTTTACAGCTTTGGGTAGGGCGTTCCACATTGATGTGGCATAATTGCGAAACGTGTTTAGTCCCTTGTTTGAGCCGAATCTGGGTTTAACATGATTTGTGGAGCTCCCTCTGGTGTTGTGATCGTGGTATTCACTGACCTTTGGGAAGTATTTAGTCATGTACATGGGTACCTTGGTCGTGTAGTGTATCTTGTAGACCAGGCCCATTGCAAGTTGCTGTACTCTGTCGTCTACTCTAAGCCATCCTAGGTTGTCAAAGTGGGCAGGGGTGAGGTGGGTTCTAGGAGTAAGGTCAAGCAGTAGTCTGACCAGTTTGTTTTGAGATGTTTGTAATTTTGTTTTTAGCGCCTTTGAGGTGCTTTGGTACCATGAGGTGCAAGCATAGTCGTAGTACCCTTGAATGAGTGCTCCTGCTAGAGTCTTCAGGGTATTCTTGTTTACCAGTGAGGAGATCCGGTACAGGAAACGAGTTCGTTGGTTGACTTTTTTTATTACATTGGATGCCATTTTGTCACAGGAAAGATTTGCCTCTAGGATGGAACCCAGGTAGGTAATGTCTTCTTTCCTTGTGACAATATTGTCACCCACTGTAACTGAGAAGCCGTCGGTCTTGCTGAGTTTGTTATTTGAACCGAAGAGAATGGACTCTGTTTTGCCCATGTGTAATGATAGTTTGTTATCAGCGAGCCATATGCAGATTTTGCTTAGTTCTGAGCTGAGGGTTTTTTCAACCTGTAACTTGTTCTTGTCAGAGACCAGCAGGGCTGAGTCGTCCGCAAACAGGAACAAGTTGCAGTCACAAGCTGACGACATGTCATTTGCATAAATTAGGAACAGTAGCGGACCTAGTATGCTTCCTTGTGGAACACCACAGTTTACTGTGAGGGGGGGGGATAGGGTACCGTTTACCTCCACCATCTGCTCTCTCCCCTCCAGGTAGGATTGCATCCAGCTCACTGATAGACTATCAAAACCAATTGCTTTTAGCTTGTCAATCAGAATGGTGTGATTGACAGTGTCGAAGGCCTTTTGTAGGTCCAGCATGACCATGCCGCAGTATTTGCCCGCATCCACCTCTTGTTTGATGTGGTCGTTTAAATAGAGAAGGCATGTGTCAGTGGAGTGGGATGTTCTGAAGCCAGATTGGAATTCGTAGATTAGATTTTTTTCCGCAAGGTATTTTTCGACCTGTTCGTATACAATTTTTTCCATGACTTTCGAGATGGAGGTAAGGATAGAAACAGGGCGGTAGTTGCCTGGGTCTAATTTACTGCCTTTTTTGTGCAGAGGGGTCACTCTCGCAATTTTGAAGTCCTTGGGGACGTGTCCCTGTTTTATAGAGAGGTTTATTATGTGTGTGATGACTGGGGTGATGGCGGCTGCTGAGTCTCTGAGGAATTTGGAGGGGATGTTGTCATGGCCAGTGGCCTTGTTAGGTTGGAGGGCGCTCAGTTTTTTGAGTACCTCATCTGTTGTTACCATTTCCAGTTTGAAGTCGTCTTTGTGGACCCCTAGGTTTTTGTAGTAAGCTACTATGTGTTCTACCCCATAATGCCCTGAGTGGGAGGGTAGTTTGTTTACCAGTGTTGTGGCTATGTTTGTGAAGAAACTATTTAAGTAATTGGCTACATCCAGCTTTTCTGTGATGAGCGTGTTGTCCGTCTTTATGTTTATGTTTGAGAATCTGGTTTTAAGTTTTTTACTGCAGCCTAGTTGGTTATTGAGTAATTTCCAAAGTTCACGCGGTTTGTTTTTGTTTTCCTCGGTTTTGTCATTGATGAATTTTTTCTTTGCAGTTTTGATCATGGAGTTTACATCATTTCTTAGTCTGTTTCTTTCCAGTTTGAGTTCCGTCACGTGGGCTTGGAGTTCACTGCTCGTGCTTATGTTAAGCTTTGACTGACTTTTACGAAACTCAGAGCATTTTTTGTCTCTGGTTTTCATAGCGGTCAATATACGTATACGGTCAATAGTCCTCACAAGAATAGAAAAGCCAGAGGAGTAATCACATAGTAATGTAAAAGGATACTTTTAAGGGACTCTTTATCAAAAGCCAGACATCTTATGTATAAAAACCCACCCCTTACCTTAACCTCATTCGACCTCAACTTCCACCTTAACCACCCATTGGACGTGGTATATGAGATGCCCGGTTTTTATAGTTCTTTCTTCTTTTATCCAAAGCATTCAGCCATTCACTCACACACAGGCGGCGAGGGCAGCCGTGCGAGGTGCCGACCTGCTCGTCAGGAGAGGTTAGGCATTAAGTGTCTCGCTCAAGGACACTTCAACGACACGCTGCCGGGAGGAGCAGGAATCGATCAAGAACCTTCTGATTACCACGAGACGACCGCATACAAATCAACAACTAACAGTTAAAGGCACGTGCAAAAAACGGTTATCAAGTGCAAACCTAAAGCGTCCAAGAGGTATAAAGGTATTATGTTTTAGGTCACCTGGCAAGATATTCCAGAGTCTGCTGCAATAAAACTAAAATCAGTCTTTCCAAGATCAGTCCTGGAATGTGGTACTTGAAGAACCAGCCAGTAACTGTAGTGAGAAAAGTGGACCAGGGTTCCAATGTAACATTTAGGCAATAGCTCACAACCCCTTAGCTGTGATATAATAACCATATGCCATGGCCTGAAGTGAGCTATTGCTTATTATAACGGTAGTAGACTATGGCGATATGAGAGTAGGCCCTCCACATGCACTGCAAGGCGGTTGCTATGCAACATACACACTAACAACTATAGATGGCGTACTTTTTGTCATAGTCGGGAAGGTATGCCGACTATTTATCAAGGATGAGCGCTGTTTTAATGTAGACTGCATCTAATACGCAGTATTTATCTATCATATATCTATGTCTGTCACTATAGCCAATGGACATGCAAAAAGACGGCCACGTGGGCTGTGAGAACCAATGGAACATTCCTAATATCATGTCTTAATAGTCCAGTGCACTCTGCAGATCGGACTGTCAGACAGACAGACACGCACACGCTGGCTGCGTTAACGTTTATAATAAAATGGCAAAGAGACAAAGAGATATAATGTTGCATTGCAACTTGTTGTGGATGTTGAGGATGATCCAGCAAATATAAATGAAAAGGACTCTGAGCCAGAATGCTGGGACACGGGACAGTGATGATGACAATCATAGATTATTTTATGCGTTTGACGCTATGGTTTGAAGTGGTCTGACAACTATATAATTTACTGTGCAGCTTGAATGAAAATCACCTGTTGATGATTCATGTGTGTAACTATGCTATTTGGATACGATGCAGAGAGGGACATTGGTAGGAGGGGGAGGGGATGAATTGCAGGGAGTTAGTGGTCCAAATATGAAGGCAACACCAACATAATAATAATAATAATAATAATAATAATAATAATAATAATAATAATAATAATAATAATAATAATAATAATAATAATAATAATAATAATAATAATAATAATAATAATAATAATAATACATCAAATTTGTATAGCGCTTATCCTAATGCTCAAAGACACTTTACGGAATAAAACAAACAACACAGTTTTAGTAAAGAACAAATAAATCTAATTATATAAAAAGGTGGGTTTTGAAGGCTTTTTTAAATTAAATGATGAGAGGGTGTCTGCATGACGGATGTGGTTGGGCAGGGCGTTCCAGAGGGTGGGGGCAGCTGCAGCGAAGGCCCTGTGGCCCCCCAGGTCGGAGCTTAGTCCCGATGGGTTGGAGGAGGTTAGCATCTGCAGACCTGAGGCAGCGTGTGGTGGAGAAGGAGGTCAGATAGGTAGGAGGGGGCCAGGTTGTTGAGGGCTTTGAAGGTGATGAGTGGCATTTTGAACTGAATTATTAACAATGTCTGTATTTAGATCACATTGTCTGCTAAAAAAAAACGCCAGAACAATATCCAAATAAATGTCACTCGCTGAGGTAAAAGGTGTATTTGCACCAGATTTCATATGGAGGATCAAAACACAAAAAAAATTACTTTCCATGTTGAAAAAAAACATAATTACCTGGTAAACGATGGTGTTATTCAACAAAACACAAGGCTTTTTCACTGTGCGTCTTTTTTGTATGTAACATATTATATATATTGTATGCTCACACACAGTTAATGTATGATGGTGACTTTACACTCCACCATAAATGAAGGGTAGGTTCCCCTGAATCATAAAAGGTACAGTACAACATTTGATACTGACTCAAATAATATGTGTGTGTGTGTGTGTGCTTGTGTGTGTGTGTGCTTGTGTGCTTGTGTGCTTGTGTGTGTGTGTGCTTGTGTGCATGTGTGTGTGTGTGTGTGTGTGCATCTATGTGTGCATGTGCACGTGCATGTGTGTGTTTGTGTGTGTGCATGCGTGCGTGTGTGTGTGTGCGTGCGTGCGTGCGTGTGTGTGCACGCACGCACGTGTGTGTGTGTGTGTGTGTGTGTGTGTGTGTGTGTGTGTGTGTGTGTGTGTGTGTGTGTGTGTGTGTGTGTGTGTGTGTGTGTGTGTGTGTGTGTGTGTGTGTGTGCTAACATTAAGGAGTGTTGAAACGCTCCTGCAGCCATTGGGTAAACAGACACATGATGAGCATGAAAGAGCTCGCTGGGAGGGAAGAATGAGAAAGAACAGATTATGCATTTTCACACGTGAGAGAGAGAGAGAGAGAAGAAAAAAAAACCTGTGTGCTTTCAGCCTCCATACCACCATAAGCCACGTCGCTACGAGGCAGAAGAAGATAATAAAAAAAAAATGTAAAATTGGGAAGGTAGGAAGGAGAGTAGTGTGCACCTCGACAGGAGAGTAGTGTGCACTAGGGCTGAGCCCAAACGTTCAAACGTTCAGAACGTTGTTCGTTACGTTGGCATTCAAATTCTAAATCAACATTTGCATTTTTTTTTTAATATATTTTATATATATAAAAAAAAATATTTTATGTGTCTATTCATTCTGTTTAAACCAATGGGGTTTTTCTTCACAGTTGCAGATAAAGATTAGGCTACACTAATATTATAGTATTAAAAAAACTGATGAGTTATATTCATTAAATAAAGTTGATTTAATAAATAAAAAATCAGATTAATCACTTTATTCAAATTGAGGATTTTGTTTGAGGATATTTATTTAAAAAGAAAAGAAATTAAAGAAAAATTATTTTGAATTTCTTTTTAATTAAAAACTAAGGTTCGAACGTCCATTCGAAAAACCCTGACGAAGTTAGAATCCCAAAAACAGGCTTCGGGGACAGCCTTAGTGTGTACCTCCACAGAGCAGTGTCACCTCCACAGAGCAGTGTGTACCTCAGTGTGTACCTCCACAGAGTAGTGTGTACCTCCACAGAGCAGTGTCACCTCCACAGAGCAGTGTCACCTCCACAGAGCAGTGTGTACCTCAGTGTGTACCTCCACAGAGTAGTGTGTACCTCCACAGAGCAGTGTCACCTCCACAGAGCAGTGTGTACCTCAGTGTGTACCTCCACAGAGTAGTGTGTACCTCCACAGAGCAGTGTCACCTCCACAGAGCAGTGTCACCTCCACAGAGCAGTGTGCACCTCCACAGAGCAGTGTGTACCTCCACAGAGCAGTGTGTACCTCCACAGAGCAGTGTCACCTCCACAGAGCAGTGTGCACCTCCACAGAGCAGTGTGCACCTCCACAGAACAGTGTGTGCCTCCACAGAGCAGTGTCACCTCCACAGAGCAGTGTGCACCTCCACAGAGCAGTGTCACCTCCACAGAGCAGTGTGCACCTCCACAGAGTAGTGTGTACCTCCACAGAGCAGTGTGTAGCTCTACAGAGTAGTGTGTACCTCCACAGAGTAGTGTGTAGCTCTACAGAGCAGTGTGTACCTCAGTGTGTACCTCCACAGAGTAGTGTGTAGCTCTACAGAGCAGTGTGTAGCTCTACAGAGCAGTGTGTAGCTCTACAGAGCACGTGTGTAGCTCCACAGAGCAGTGTGTAGCTCTACAGAGCAGTGTGTAGCTCTACAGAGTAGTGTGTAGCTCTACAGAGCAGTGTGTAGCTCTACAGAGTAGTGTGTAGCTCTACAGAGCAGTGTGTAGCACCACAGAGTAGTGTGCAGCTCCACAGAGTAGTGTGCAGCTCCACAGAGTAGTGTGTACCTCAGTGTGTACCTCCACAGAGTAGTGTGTACCTCCACAGAGCAGTGTGTAGCTCTACAGAGCAGTGTGTACCTCCACAGAGCAGTGTGTAGCTCTACAGAGTAGTGTGTACCTCCACAGAGCAGTGTGTAGCTCCACAGAGCAGTGTGTAGCTTTACAGAGTAGTGTGTACCTCCACAGAGCAGTGTGTAGCTCTACAGAGCAGTGTGTACCTCCACAGAGCAGTGTGTAGCTCCACAGAGCAGTGTGTACATCCACAGAGCAGTGTGTAGCTCTACAGAGTAGTGTGTACCTCCAGAGAGCAGTGTGTAGCTCTACAGAGCAGTGTGTAGCTCCACAGAGTAGGGTGTACCTCCACAGAGTAGTGTGTACCTCAGTGTGTACCTCCACAGAGTAGTGTGTAGCTGTGTGTAGCTCTACAGAGTAGTGTGTACCTCCACAGAGTAGTGTGTACCTCCACAGAGTAGTGTGTACCTCCACAGAGTAGTGTGTAGCTCCACAGAGTAGTGTGTAGCTCTACAGAGTAGTGTGTACCTCCACAGAGCAGTGTGTAGCTCTACAGAGCAGTGTGTAGCTCTACAGAGCAGTGTGTAGCTCTACAGAGCAGTGTGTAGCTCAGTGTGTACCTCCACATAGTGTGTAGCTCCACAGAGTAGTGTGTAGCTCCACAGAGTAGTGTGTAGCTCTACAGAGCAGTGTGTAGCTCCACAGAGTAGTGTGTAGCTCTACAGAGCAGTGTGCAGCTCCACAGAGTAGTGTGTAGCTCTACAGAGCAGTGTGTAGCTCTACAGAGCAGTGTGTAGCTCAGTGTGTACCTCCACAGAGCAGTGTGTAGCTCTACAGAGCAGTGTGTAGCTCTACAGAGCAGTGTGTACCTCCACAGAGCAGTGTGTAGCTCTACAGAGCAGTGTGTACCTCCACAGAGCAGTGTGTAGCTCTACAGAGTAGTGTGTACCTCCACAGAGCAGTGTGTAGCTCCACAGAGCAGTGTGTAGCTTTACAGAGTAGTGTGTACCTCCACAGAGCAGTGTGTAGCTCTACAGAGCAGTGTGTACCTCCACAGAGCAGTGTGTAGCTCCACAGAGCAGTGTGTACATCCACAGAGCAGTGTGTAGCTCTACAGAGTAGTGTGTACCTCCAGAGAGCAGTGTGTAGCTCTACAGAGCAGTGTGTAGCTCCACAGAGTAGGGTGTACCTCCACAGAGTAGTGTGTACCTCAGTGTGTACCTCCACAGAGTAGTGTGTAGCTGTGTGTAGCTCTACAGAGTAGTGTGTACCTCCACAGAGTAGTGTGTACCTCCACAGAGTAGTGTGTACCTCCACAGAGTAGTGTGTAGCTCCACAGAGTAGTGTGTAGCTCTACAGAGTAGTGTGTACCTCCACAGAGCAGTGTGTAGCTCTACAGAGCAGTGTGTAGCTCTACAGAGCAGTGTGTAGCTCTACAGAGCAGTGTGTAGCTCAGTGTGTACCTCCACATAGTAGTGTGTAGCTCCACAGAGTAGTGTGTAGCTCTACAGAGCAGTGTGTAGCTCCACAGAGTAGTGTGTAGCTATACAGAGCAGTGTGCAGCTCCACAGAGTAGTGTGTAGCTCTACAGAGCAGTGTGTAGCTCTACAGAGCAGTGTGTAGCTCAGTGTGTACCTCCACAGAGCAGTGTGTAGCTCTACAGAGCAGTGTGTAGCTCTACAGAGCAGTGTGTACCTCCACAGAGCAGTGTGTAGCTCTACAGAGCAGTGTGTAGCTCTACAGAGCAGTGTGTAGCTCTACAGAGCAGTGTGTAGCTCAGTGTGTACGTCCACAGAGTAGTGTGTACCTCCACAGAGTAGTGTGTAGCTCCACATAGCAGTGTGTAGCTCTACAGAGTAGTGTGTACCTCCACAGAGTAGTGTGTACCTCCACAGAGCAGTGTGTAGCTCTACAGAGCAGTGTGTAGCTCTACAGAGCAGTGTGTAGCTCAGTGTGTACCTCCACAGAGTAGTGTGTACCTCCACAGAGTAGTGTGTAGCTCCACATAGCAGTGTGTAGCTCTACAGAGTAGTGTGTACCTCCACAGAGTGTGTAGCTCTACAGAGCAGTGTGTAGCTCTACAGAGCAGTGTGTAGCTCTACAGAGTGTGTAGCTCTACAGAGCAGTGTGTAGCTCAACAGAGCAGTGTGTAGCTCAGTGTGTACCTCCACAGAGTAGTGTGTACCTCCACAGAGTAGTGTGTAGCTCCACATAGCAGTGTGTAGCTCTACAGAGTAGTGTGTACCTCCACAGAGTAGTGTGTACCTCCACATAGCAGTGTGTAGCTCTACAGAGTAGTGTGTACCTCCACAGAGCAGTGTGTCACTCTACAGAGAAGTGTGTACCTCAGTGTGTACCTCCACAGAGTAGTGTGTAGCTGTGTGTAGCTCTACAGAGTAGTGTGTACCTCCACAGAGTAGTGTGTACCTCCACAGAGTAGTGTGTACCTCCACAGAGTAGTGTGTAGCTCTACAGAGTAGTGTGTACCTCGACAGAGTAGTGTGTAGCTCTACAGAGCAGTGTGTAGCTCTACAGAGTAGTGTGTACCTCCACAGAGTAGTGTGTAGCTCTACAGAGCAGTGTGTACCTCCACAGAGTAGTGTGTACCTCCACAGAGTAGTGTGTACCTCCACAGAGCAGTGTGTAGCTCCACAGAGTAGTGTGTAGCTCTACAGAGCAGTGTGTACCTCCACAGAGTAGTGTGTACCTCCACAGAGTAGTGTGTACCTCCACAGAGCAGTGTGTAGCTCCACAGAGTAGTGTGTACCTCCACAGAGCAGTGTGTAGCTCTACAGAGCAGTGTGTACCTCCACAGAGCAGTGTGTAGCTCTACAGAGCAGTGTGTACCTCCACAGAGCAGTGTGTAGCTCTACAGAGCAGTGTGTAGCTCTACAGAGTGTGTAGCTCTACAGAGCAGTGTGTACCTCCACAGAGTAGTGTGTAGCTCTACAGAGCAGTGTGTACCTCCACAGAGTAGTGTGTACCTCCACAGAGCAGTGTGTAGCTCTACAGAGCAGTGTGTAGCTCTACAGAGTGTGTAGCTCTACAGAGTAGTGTGTACCTCCACAGAGCAGTGTGTAGCTCTACAGAGTAGTGTGTACCTCCACAGAGTAGTGTGTAGCTCTACAGAGTAGTGTGTACCTCCACAGAGTAGTGTGTAGCTCCACAGAGTAGTGTGTAGCTCTACAGAGCAGTGTGTACCTCCACAGAGTAGTGTGCAGCTCTACAGAGTAGTGTGTACCTCCACAGAGCACGTGTGTACCTCCACAGAGTAGTGTGTACCTACACAGAGTAGTGTGTACCTCCACAGAGCAGTGTGTAGCTCTACAGAGCAGTGTGTAGCTCTACAGAGCAGTGTGTACCTCCACAGAGTAGTGTGTAGCTCCACAGAGTAGTGTGTAGCTCTACAGAGCAGTGTGTACCTCCACAGAGCAGTGTGTAGCTCTACAGAGTAGTGTGTACCTCCACAGAGCAGTGTGTAGCTCTACAGAGTAGTGTGTACCTCCACAGAGCAGTGTGTAGCTCCACAGAGTAGTGTGTACCTCCACAGAGCAGTGTGTACCTCCACATAGCAGTGTGTAGCTCTACAGAGCAGTGTGTACCTCCATAGAGCAGTGTGTAGCTCCACAGAGCAGTGTGTAGCTCTACAGAGTAGTGTGTACCTCCACAGAGCAGTGTGTACCTCAGTGTGTACCTCCACAGAGTATTGTGTACCTCCACAGAGTAGTGTGTACCTCCACCGAGTAGTGTGTACCTCAGTGTGTACCTCCACAGAGCAGTGTGTAGCTCCACAGAGTAGTGTGTACCTCCACAGAGTAGTGTGTACCTCCACCGAGTAGTGTGTACCTCAGTGTGTACCTCCACAGAGTAGTGTGTAGCTCTACAGAGAAGTGTGTACCTCAGTGTGTACCTCCACAGAGTAGTGTGTAGCTCTACAGAGTAGTGTGTAGTGTACCTTCACAGAGTAGTGTGTAGCTCCACAGGAGGAAGGAGGGCAGGAGGAAGGAGAGCAGGAGGAAGGAGAGCAGGAGGAAGGAGAGCAGGATGAATGGGAGCAGGATGAATGGGAGCAGGAGGAAGGAGAGCAGGATGAAGGAGAGCAGGAGGAAGGAGAGCAGGATGAAGGGGAGCAGGAGGAAGGAGAGCAGGAGGAAGGAGAGCAGGAGGAAGGAGAGCAGGAGGAAGGAGAGCAGGAGGAAGGAGAGCAGGAGGAAGGAGAGCAGGAGGAAGGAGAGCAGGATGAAGGAGAGCAGGAGGAAGGAGAGCAGGATGAAGGAGAGCAGGAGGAATGAGAGCAGGAGGAAGGAGATCAGGATGAAGGAGAGCAGGAGGAAGTAGAGCAGGAGGAAGGAGAGCAGGAGGAAGGAGAGCAGGATGAAGGAGAGCAGGAGGAAGGAGAGCAGGATGAAGGAGAGCAGGATGAAGGAGAGCAGGAGGAATGAGAGCAGGAGGAAGGAGAGCAGGAGGAAGGAGAGCAGGAGGAAGGAGAGCAGGATGAAGGAGAGCAGGAGGAATGAGAGCAGGAGGAAGGAGAGCAGGAGGAAGGAGAGCAGGAGGAAGGAGAGCAGGAGGAAGGAGAGCAGGAGGAAGGAGAGCAGTGCGCACTTCGACGGCTGACCCGTGTGCTCTCTTCCCCGCTACACATATCACACTCCTCATGTAGGACTAATGGAAAAACAGGTCCTCCTCTCCTGCTCTACACACACACACACACACACACACACACACACGCACGCACGCACGCACGCACGCACGCACGCACGCACGCACGCACACACACACACACACACACACACACACACACACACACACACACACACACAGTGAGTGAGAGAGCAGGGACTGGCATATTGCTTTTTCCCAATGTGACGGGGCGACCCCCGACTCGATCACAGCAGCTCCGCTATGGGGGCGGCCTCTAATAACCATGTTAACCCTTTCACTGCCGCACTACCAAACGGTTAACCGTCGGTAGTGTGATAGTAAAGGGTTAACCTTATGTTGTGTGGTAGTGACAGGGTTAACACAAGCAGGTCATCGTCTCACTATCCTACTACACTATACTACACTAAGCATGGCCGACCTGTGTATACCAAGGTTCAAAACTAATATGGGCAAATGTTCTTTTAAACTCTGGCGGAGCCACACATTGGAATTTGCTACCTTCAGTTCACAGCTAAAATGCATCAGTAGCCGACACAATTTTAAGAAAAAAAGTAAAATCATGGCTCCTCGACAATGTTAAAAACTAGATTTTCTTAAAATATATGAAAATGTTGTCTGATACATTGTTGTCTGTGGCTACGTTTGTACTGCACTTACAATGTACATGTAGTTTGTGATATTGTTATTTGTGGTCATGTTTTGTATTGCTTATCTGTCTGAGACCACAATGGAAATAAGTCTTGACTTGTTTGTGTTTCATCCTTGATGTTTTCTGGTATCTTGAATTTCTTTAAATGTCAAATCAAATCAGAGAGTGCTGGCCCACTTCTACACAGTCGGAGCATTACGCGTTCCATGCCGCTTGCTTTGAACTCACAAAGTGTGCATTACCTCTCAACGGTAAACAGCAGGGAAAAAAGCTACTTGAAGACGTTAACACGATACTATGTTGCTCTCTCTGCTGCCGAAGTCTAAAAAAGGACTTCTTTCTGAAACGCACTGCTCCACACAACCTCCATCTCACTTTCCCCCAAAGGCTACAGTCTCTGGTATATATGGAGAGAGTGTGTGTATAATGGTGTGTATGTGTGTGTGTGTGTGTGTGTGTGTGTGTGTGTGTGTGTGTGTGTGTGTGTGTGTGTGTGTGTGTGTGTGTGTGTGTGTGTGTGTGTGTGTGTGTGTGTGTGTGTGTGAGTGAGGATGTGTGTGAGGATGTGTGTGAGTATGTGTGTGTGAGTGTGTGTGTGTGTGGGGGGGGTTATACATAATAAATACCCATTGCAGCTTCTTTTGTTTGCAGTTGCGGGGGTTTCAGACTTTTACTGACAGAATGCCTGAGAACGTGTGTGCATTAGAGCGGACGCGGTACACCGCGCTCCCGTGCTCCTGTGTTGCTGCCATCCTGACGGGAGCGGAGGGGGAGGGAGGAGAAAGGTTGGGTGGTGGTGGCGGTGGGAGCAGGCGAGAGAGAGAGAACGTGTGATACACCTATTCATCTCCACGCAGGAATCAGTCACGAAGCGAAACGGAAGCCTCTGTGTCTAAACAACATGTAGCACGCAGGGGGGTTGCTGTAGCGCACCCGGGACGCCATCGCCAGGAGGGACGCGCTGCACTCCCTGTGCACAGCTGCTGCCACACTGTGTGGCCCTCGAATTAACCTCTTAACTGGCGCCGCCCGAGAAAAGTGGCCATTTTGAAACATGAACTTGAGGACTGCATACTTTTTTTGCAAAGCTGATCTTTATACTTTATACTTATGGCACATGCATGAGCCTGGTCTCTTTTGAAAGATAACATTATGGAGTGTCTGATACAATAAAATAAAGATCACGTTTAGTGCTAATGAAATAGAGTAACATAGGTCTGAACTTGAGTTGTAGAAAAACGTGTTACTCCCGTTTTTCTGTAGTAGTTGCAATAACGGGGCTGGGTCAGTTAAGAGCTTAAGTTAAAGCTGAATAAGTAGAATTACAAATAGAAAAATAACTGATTTACAAAAAAGTTAAAAAAAATATATATATATTTCTTCTCAGGTCGATTTTGGCATCATCGAGCGGCTTCTTTTTGATTGTGTTTATTTTTTATCTAGTTTTTTTCTCCCCATTTTAAAATTTTTCTCCCGTCCCCAATTTCGTATCGTCCAATTCTACCCTCCCCTGTCTCGAACGTTGTTAGGCCATGCCTCCCACAAGCCGGCTGCAATGTGGACGAAGCCTTGCATCACGTGTCCCCTCCGGTACTCGAGGAGGCAGCCGTCGCATCTTTTCACCTGCACAGCGCGATCTCTCGGCGGCGAGGGTCTGCCCTCGTCGCTTCCTGATTCTGCTGTGCAGGCGCACCAACCGACCTGTAGGAGTCACTGTCCACAACGTCCGATCCCCACCCACCAGCTTCCCACCCCCTTATACTGCCAATTGTATTAGTATGAACGACCAGCCAAACTGGTGGCAACGCCGAGAGCTGGGCTCGAACCCAGCGTCTCCTGCGTTGGTGGTCTGGCCTCGCAGCTGCCGTATGCATCCTCACCAAGCCGCCTGCATCAGGCTGCTGCATCGTAATGTTAATAAGCAATAGATTTATATGGAATTCATTAAAGGAGGCATCCACCCCTAATTTCAGTAGCTCTCATATCGCACAGCTATCATGTCATATCGCACACACCTCCAAAAAAGGAGGGCGGGGTTGCTCTGATTTACGATTCCAAGCAAAAATGTATCTCCGACTCAAACTGTACGTTTTTCTCTTTTGATGTGCTCCTGATGCGTACCTCTCCCCCCTCCACTGCATCCTTTGTAATGACCATCCTTTATCATGCTCCATCCAGGCCCTCACTCCCTTACTTTCTAGACAAGTTTTCCACTTTCATCTCTGAGCTTGTTGCTCGTACGGATAACAGTATTCCTCCTCTCACAACATCCCCCGATATCTAATCTAAGGCGGGGCGATATGAAAGCGGATGAAAAAATAGCCCCGCTGACGGATGAGGCTGGACGTGGAGAGAGAGATCACAGTATCCCCCCCCCCCACCCCACCCCCCTGTTGCAGACTCTCACCACTGGGCCGCAAAGCGCCGTGGGAAAATATGGAGCTGTGTACCGTGTTCCTGGAGTCTATAGGGGCTGTTGTTGTTGTTGTTGTTGTGGTGGTGGACCCCTCTGCTATTTTAACAGACAAATATGTGGGGAAGGGATGGTTAAAAAAACAACAGATAAAGAAAAAAGGAAAGAAAGAAATAGAGAAATAGAGAGAGAGAGATAGAGAGAGAGAGAGAGAGAGAGAGAGAGAGATAGAGAGCGAGAGAGAGAGAGAGGGATATGGAGATAGAGAGAGAGAGAGATAGGGAGAGGGATAGAGGAGGGAGAGAGAGAGATAGAGAGAGATAGAGAGAGATAGAGAGATAGAGAGAGAGAAAAAGAGAGAGAGATAGAAAAAGAGAGAGAGAGCGAGAAAGAGAAACAGAGAGGAGTGGGGTGAGCTAAACAAATAGTTGTTAACAATGGACAATGCCCCGCTCGTTCCACTTAGTGAGAAGTTGACCAGGGCAGTAAATTATGCACGACTGTATGGGAAGGCCTCATGCTCTGTCATCCATAACACTGTCAGCGAGATGTGTATTAACGACCCCCCCCCCCCCCACACACACACACACACACACACACACACACACACACACACACACACACACACACACACACACACACACACACACACACACACACACACACACCCTCTCTGGCAGCATCAGAGCAGAATCTTGTTCAAACATACTTGCACATGGATTTGCCGTCCTCCCCCATCCATCACTCTCCCCACAACACCTAATTTCCTATGCAAGAAAATACATATCCAACGAGAAAAAAAAACTCCGGACCACGCCATGGAAACAAATGGAAAGAAGATGGGAGAGGAGAGAGGCCTAAGAGAGAGGAGAGAGGTAAGAGAGAGGAATAATAATAATGCAGGACCTGTTGCAGAGGTCTTTATTCGGCATGCAACGACACTCAATGTTTTAGTGGTACACACAGCGGTTAGTTTAGCACACACACCGGAACACACACACATGCAGTGTCTCTTTAGGATCGCAGATGCGATTTGTCTCTGCGATTAACCCATCCCGTCGTCCTTCCCCCCATGGGCAGCCGGGAGCAGACAGGCGTCAACGTGAGCCGCGCCAGGGGACCAATCCAAGTGCTCCTGTCCGTCTTCGTCAAGGACGCCACAGCGTTAGCGATCTGTTGTTGTGCATGTTTTTCCATTGGGTTTATCTTATCGGGGGGAAACCCTTGCAAGCACGGGGAGAACATGCAAACTCCACACAGAAAGGCCTGGGAGATACCCCACCTGGGTACCTGGCATCATGGAAACCTGGTCCCCAAGCGGGAATCGAACCCTGGACTTTCTTGCTGTGAGGCGACAGTGTTAACCACTACACCACCGTGCCGCTACGGTGAAAGAGGCCTACGAGAGAGGAGAGAGGCCTACGAGAGAGGAGAGAGAGGTAAGAGAGAGGAGAGAGGCCTAAGAGAGAGGAGAGAGGCCTAAGAGAGAGGAGAGAGGCCTAAGAGAGAGGAGAGAGAGGTAAGAGAGAGGAGAGAGAGGTAAGAGAGAGGAGAGAGGCCTAAGAGAGAGGAGAGAGGCCTAAGATAGAGGAGAGAGAGGTAAGAGAGAGGAGAGAGGCCTAAGAGAGAGGAGAGAGAGGTAAGAGAGAGGAGAGAGAGGCCTAAGAGAGAGGAGAGAGGTAAGAGAGAGGAGAGATGCCTAAGAGAGAGGAGAGAGAGGTAAGAGAGAGGAGAGAGGCCTAAGAGAGAGGAGAGAGGCCTAAGATAGAGGAGAGAGAGGTAAGAGAGAGGAGAGAGGTAAGAGAGAGGAGAGAGGCCTAAGAGAGAGGAGAGAGAGGTAAGAGAGAGGAGAGAGGCCTAAGAGAGAGGAGAGAGAGGTAAGAGAGAGGAGAGAGGCCTAAGAGAGAGGAGAGAGAGGTAAGAGAGAGGAGAGAGAGGCCTAAGAGAGAGGAGAGAGAGGTAAGAGAGAGGAGAGAGGCCTAAGAGAGAGGAGAGAGAGGTAAGAGAGAGGAGAGATGCCTAAGATAGAGGAGAGAGAGGTAAGAGAGAGGAGAGAGAGGTAAGAGAGAGGAGAGAGGCCTAATAGAGATGAGAGAGAGGTAAGAGAGAGGAGAGAGAGGTAAGAGAGAGGAGAGAGAGGTAAGAGAGAGGAGAGAGGCCTAAGAGAGAGGAGAGAGAGGTAAGAGAGAGGAGAGAGGTAAGAGAGAGGAGAGAGGAGAGAGAGGCCTAAGAGAGAGGAGAGAGAGGTAAGAGAGAGGAGAAAGAGGTAAGAGAGAGGAGAGAGAGGTAAGAGAGAGGAGAGAGGCCTAAGAGAGAGGAGAGAGAGGTAAGAGAGAGGAGAGAGGCCTAAGATAGAGGAGAGAGAGGTAAGAGAGAGGAGAGATGCCTAAGAGAGAGGAGAGAGAGGTAAGAGAGAGGAGAGATGCCTAAGAGAGAGGAGAGAGAGGTAAGAGAGAGGAGAGAGGCCTAAGAGAGAGGAGAGAGAGGTAAGAGAGAGGAGAGAGGTAAGAGAGAGGAGAGAGAGGTAAGAGAGGAGAGAGAGGTAAGAGAGAGGAGAGAGGCCTAAGAGAGAGGAGAGAGAGGTAAGAGAGAGGAGAGAGGCCTAAGAGAGAGGAGAGAGAGGTAAGAGAGAGGAGAGAGGCCTAAGAGAGAGGAGAGAGAGGTAAGAGAGAGGAGAGAGGCCTAAGAGAGAGGAGAGAGAGGTAAGAGAGAGGAGAGAGGTAAGAGAGAGGAGAGAGGTAAGAGAGAGGAGAGAGAGGTAAGAGAGGAGAGAGAGGTAAGAGAGAGGAGAGAGGCCTAAGAGAGAGGAGAGAGAGGTAAGAGAGAGGAGAGAGGCCTAAGAGAGAGGATAGAGAGGTAAGAGAGAGGAGAGAGAGGTAAGAGAGGAGAGAGAGGTAAGATAGAGGAGAGAGGTAAGAGAGAGGAGAGAGAGGTAAGAGAGGAGAGAGAGGTAAGAGAGAGGAGAGAGGCCTAAGAGAGGAGATAGGAGATATGAGAGAGGAGAGAGGAGAGAGAAAGATGCCTAAGAGAGGAGAGAGAGAGAGGAGAGATGAGAGAGGAGAGAGGAGAGATGAGAGAGGAGAGATGAGAGAGAGATGCCTAAGAGAGGAGAGAGAGATGAGAGAGAGAGGAGAGAGGAGAGATGAGAGAGGAGAGATGAGAGATGAGAGATGAGATATGAGAGAGGAGAGATGAGAGATGAGAGGAGATAAAGAGAGATAGGCCTAAGAGAGGAGAGAGAGGAGAGATGAGAGAGGAGAGAGGACTAAGAGAGAGGAGAGATGAGAGATGAGAGAGGAGAGAGGACTAAGAAAGAGGAAAGAGGAGAGATGACTAAGATATAGGAGAGATGAGAGAGGAGAGAGGACTAAGAGAGGAGAGAGAGATGAGAGAGAGAGGAGAGAGGAGAGAGGAGAGATGAGAGAGGAGAGATGAGAGATGAGATATGAGAGAGGAGAGATGAGAGATGAGAGGAGATAAAGAGAGATAGGCCTAAGAGAGGAGAGAGAGGAGAGAGGAGAGAGGAGAGAGGACTAAGAGAGAGGAGAGATGAGAGATGAGAGAGGAGAGAGGAGAGAGGACTAAGAGAGAGGAGAGATGAGAGATGAGAGAGGAGAGAGAGGCCTAAGAGAGGAGATAGATAGATGAGAGAGGAGAGGAGATAGGCATAAGAGAGAGGAGAGAGGACTAAGAGAGAAGAGAGATGATATATGAGAGAGGATAGATGACTAAGAGAGAGGCGAGAGGAGAGAGGACTAATAGAGAGGAGAGATGAGTGAGGAGATAGGAGAGAGGCCTAAGAGAGAGAGAGAGGTGAGAGAGGAGAGAGAGATGCCTAAGAGAGGAGAGAGATAGGAGAGATAGGCCTAAGAGAGGAGAGAGGAGATAGGACTAAAAGAGAGGAGAGAGGAGAGAGGACTAAGAGAGAGGAGAGAGGAGAGATGAGAGAGGCCTAAGAGAGAGAGAGAGAGAGGAGAGAGGCCTAAGAGAGAGAGAGAGAGAGAGAGAGAGAGAGAGAGAGAGAGAGAGAGAGAGAGAGAGAGAGAGAGAGAGAGAGAGAGAGATGAGAGAGGCCTAAGAGAGAGATAAGCCTAAGAGAGAGAGATGAGAGATGCCTAAGAGAGAGAGAGAGGAGAGAGGCCTAAGAGAGAGAGAGAGAGAGGAGAGAGGAGAGAGGCCTAAGAGAGAGAGGAGAGATGGGAGAGGAGAGATGAGAGAGGCCTAAGAGAGAGGAGATATGAGAGAGGAGAGGAGAGAAGCCTAAGAGAGAGGAGAGAGGCCTAAGAGAGAGAGAGGAGAGAGGAGAGGAGAGATGAGAGAGAGCAGAGAGGCCTAAGAGAGAGAGAGAGGAAAGAGGAGAGGAGAGATGAGAGAGAGCAGAGAGGCCTAAGAGAGGAGAGAGAGGAGAGATACCTAAGAGAGGAGAGAGAGGAGAGAGGACTAAGAGAGAGAGATGCCTAAGATAGAGAGAGAGAGAGGAGAGAGGAGATATGAGAGAGAGGAGAGATGAGAGAGAGGAGAGAGGAGAGAAGAGAGAGAGGAGAGAGAGGAGAGAGGCCTAAGAGAGAGAGGAGAGAGGAGATATGAGAGAGAGGAGAGAGGAGAGAGGCCTAAGAGAGAGAGGAGAGAGGAGAGAGGAGAAATGAGAGAAGCCTAAGAGAGAGGAGAGAGGAGAGAGGAGAGAGGGGAGAGAGAGGAGAGGGAGGAGAGAGAGGAGAGATGATAGATGAGCGAGGAGAGAGGCCTAAGAGAGAGAGAGAGAGAGGAGAGACGAGAGAGGAGAGGAGAGAGGAGAGAGATGATAGATGAGAGATGAGAGATGCCTAAGAGAGAGAGAGGAGAGAGGAGAGATGAGAGAGGAGAGATGCCTAAGAGAGAGATAGAGGAGATATGCCTAAGAGAGAGGAGAGAGGACTAAGAGAGAGGATAGAGGTGTGAGTTAGCAGCAGCCTATGTTGCTGCCTGCCATAGACTGAGTGACAGTCACCTGACATGTTTATGCCGTAATATTTTATGTTCTATTTTATGATGAAAATTTCTGTATATACTATGACATTAATATGTGTTTTGTAATCCATGCTTATGTTATCAACCATTTGCTTTGGCAACATGTACAAGCTGCACCATGCCAATAAAGCCACTTGAATTGAATTGAATTGAATTGAGAGGAGAGAGGAGAGAGGAGAGATGACTAAGAGAGAGGAGAGAGGACTAATATAGAGGAGAAAGGACTAAGATAGAGAGAGAGATAGGATAGAGGAGAGATGACTAAGAGAGAGGAGAGAGGACTAAGAGAGAAAGAGACCTAAGATAGAGGAGAGAGGACTAAGAGAGATGAGAGATGACTAAGATAGAGGAGAGAGGACTAAGATAGAGAGAGACCTAAGAGAGAGAGAGAGGCCTAAGATAGAGGAGATATGACTAAGAGAGAGAGAGATACTGTACCTAAGATAGAGGAGAAAGGACTAAGAGAGAGGAGAGATGACTAAGAGAGAGACATAAGATAGAGAGAGGACTAAGAGAGAGGAGATAGGAGATAGGACTAAGAGGAAGGAGAGATGAGAGGAGATATGAGAGAGGACTAAGAGAGAGGAGAGAGGACTAAGAGAGAGGAGATAGGAGAGGAGATAGGCCTAAGAGAGAGAGGAGATATGGGAGAGGAGAAAGGAGAGAGGCCTAAAAGAGAGGAGAGAGATGAGAGAGAGGAGAGAGAGGAGAGATGAGAGATGAGAGAGGATATAGGAGAGAGGCCTAATAGAGAGGAGAGAGGAGATATGAGAGAGGAGAGGAGATAAGCCTAAGATAGAGGAGAGATGCCTAAGAAAGAGATGAGATAGGAGAGAGGATAGGAGAGAGGAGAGAGAGCAGAGATGCCTAAGAGAGAGAGAGAGAGGAGAGATGAGAGAGGTGAGATGCCTAAGAGAGAGGAGAGAGGACTAAGAGAGGAGAAAGGAGAGAAGAGAGAGGAGATAGGAGATAGGAGAGCGACCTAAGAGAGGAGAGAGATGATATATACCTAAGATAGGAGAGAGATGAGAGATGACTAAGAGAGAGGAGAGAGGACTAAGAGAGAGGAGAGAGGAGAGAGGACTAAGAGAGAGGAGAGAGGAGAGAGGACTAAGATAGAGGAGAGATGACTAAGAGAGAGGAGAGAGAGGCCTAAGATAGAGAGAGATAGATATAGATGAGAGAGGATATATGAGAGAGGAGAGAGAGGAGAGAAGAGAGAGAAGAGAGAGAGGAGAGAGGCCTAAGAGAGAGAGCAGATAGGATATAGGAGAAAGGAGAGATGCCTAAGAGAGAGGAGAGAGGAGAGAGGAGAGAGGAGAGAGACCTAAGAGAGAGGAGATATAGGAGAGATAGGAGAAGGAGGAGAGAGAGGAGAGAGAAGAGAGAGGCCTAAGATAGATAGGAGAGAGGAGAGAGGAGTGATGAGAGAGGATAGATGAGAGATGAGAGATACCTAAGAGAGAGGAGATATGAGAGATGAGAGAGGAGAGGAGAGAAGCCTAAGAGAGAGAGAGAGGATATAGGAGATAGGAGAGAGGAGAGGAGAGGAGAGGAGAGAGGAGAGAGGAGAGGAGAGAGGAGATATAGGAGAGATGAGAGGATAGAGGAGAGAGAGGAGAGAGGAGAGAGGAGAGATGCCTAAGAGAGAGATAGGAGAGAGGAGAGATGAGAGAGGCCTAAGAGAGAGATAGAGGAGATATGCCTAAGAGAGAGGAGAGAGGACTAAGAGAGAGGACTAAGAGAGGACTAAGAGAGGAGAGAGGATAAAGGAGAGAGGAGAGAGGATATATGACTAAGAGAGAGGCGAGATGACTAATAGAGAGGATAGAGGACTAAGAGAGAGAGATAGATATAGAGAGATGAGAGAGGACTAAGAGAGAGGATAGATGACTAAGATATAGGATAGAGGACTAATAGAGAGAGAGACCTAAGAGAGAGATGCCTAAGAGAGATGAGAGATGACTAAGAGAGAGAGATAGAGAGACCTAAGAGAGAGGAGAAAGGACTAAGAGAGAGGAGAGATGACTAAGAGAGAGACATAAGAGATAGAGATGACTAAGAGAGAGGAGATATGAAAGATGACTAAGAGAGAGGAGAGAGGAGAGGAGATAGGAGATATGAGAGACGATAGAGGACTAAGAGAGAGGAGAGATGAGAGAGGACTAAGAGAGAGGAGAGAGGAGAGGAGAGAGGCGAGAGGACTAAGATAGAGGAGGGAGGAGAGAGGAGAGATGAGAGAGGAGATATGAGATATGACTCATATAGAGGAGAGAGGAGAGAGAGGAGAGAGGAGAGAGGAGAGATGACTAAGAGAGAGGAGAGATGACTAATAGAGAGGAGAGATGAGAGGAGAGAGGAGAGAGGAGAGAGGATAGATGAGAGAGGACTAAGAGAGATAGATGAGAGGAGATAGGAGAGAGGAGATATGACTAATAGAGAGGATAGAGGAGACATGACTAAGAGAGAGGAGAGATGAGAGAGGAGAGAGGAGATATGACTAAGAGAGAGGAGAGAGGAGAGAGGATAGATGAGAGAGGAGAGAGGAGATATGACTAAGAGAGAGGAGAGATGAGAGAGGATAGATGAGAGAGGAGAGAGGAGATATGACTAAGAGAGAGGAGAGAGAGAAGAGAGGAGAGAGGACTAAAGAGAGGATAGATGACTAAGAGAGAGGAGAGATGCCTAAGAGAGAGAGGAGAGAGGAGAGAGGAGATATGCCTAAGAGTGAGATAGAGGTGAGATGCCTAAGAGAGAGAACAGAGACAGAACCTCACTTCCTGCTATACTGTGAGAAATACAAGGACCTAAGAGAAGTCTTCTTTGATAAAATAAACTAAATTGATGCACAGTTTATCCATCTCCCTGATCACCAAAAGCTACTATACATGTGTGGGGAGAAAAGTCAGTGTACAGCATTAGCTGCAAAATATGTAGATGGTTGTCACAAAATAAGAGAACAAGCCCTGTAAATGTATCTGAGTGGCCACACTTGAAAAATGACTACCCGATCGAGTGACTATTTTGTAAATTAATATGTTTCTTGTTGATTGTCCTTACTGTTATTACTAATATTATGATATTTTATTGTTTAATATATATGTTATTGTTTGTATGTTGAACTTGCTTTGGCAATAAGTATGTTAATATTTCATGCCAATAAAGCCTATTTGAATTGAAAAATTGAATTGAGAGGAGAGATGAGAGAGGAGAGAGGAGAGATGAGAGAGGAGAGAGGACTAAGAGAGATGAGAGGAGAGAGGAGAGAGGACTAAGATAGATGAGAGAGGAGAGAGGAGAGAGGACTAAGAGAGATTAGAGAGGACTAAGAGAGAGGAGATAGGAGAGAGGCCTAAGAGAGGAGAGAGAGGAGAGAGGAGAGAGGGGAGATAGGACTAAGATAGATGAGAGAGGACTAAGAGAGAGGAGAGAGGCCTAAGAGAGGAGAAAGAGGAGAGAGGAGAGAGGGGAGAGAGGACTAAGAGAGAGGAGCGAGGAGAGAGGAGAGAGGGGAGAGAGGACTAAGATAGAGGAGATAGGACTAAGAGAGAGGAGAGAGGAGAGATGACTAAGAGAGAGGACTAAGATAGAGGAGAGAGGCCCACGACAGAGGAAGCGCTCCCCGCCACTACAGGTAGCGCAGAGTGGAGAACGTCAAACATTTATATAGTATAACTCTGCAGGATAAATGGGGGGGGGGAAGCCGTGTTTCTGTGTAAACGCAAATACTGGGAAGGGAGCAGTGGAGACTCGCTACGGCCATTTAGAGGGTTATTAATATTTACATCCGTGACAGATCCTCCTCCCGGAGTCGCCGCGCGTCGTTCGGTCTGCAGGGCTGCACTCTTAAAAAAAATAAAAGGGTTGAAATAAAAACACACGAGAAGGACGCGTGGTCCTCGATTTACTTGCAATGTCGTGATTTAGACCATATGTATGTAATTCTTTTGACACATTATGTCATGTGTTTAGTTGAAGGACATGTGGGGACAGAGAAGAGAGAAGAGAAAGACAGGCAGGGGACAGATGAGAGAGAAGACAGAGCAGACAGGGGACATCAGGACGTGTGGGGAGGACAGAGAAGGCAGGGGACATCAGGACGTGTGGGGAGGACAGAGCAGGCAGGGGACATCAGGACGTGTGGGGAGGACAGAGAAGGCGGGTGACAGCATGACGTGTGGGGAGGACAGAGCAGGCAGGGGACATCGTTACATAATATGGAGAGCAGAGGAGAGTGTGTGACACAACCAGAAGTAATTAAATACTCAGATGTCATGTTTAACATGATCCCCATGCTCTCATCTCTCCATCTCTATAAACCCCATCTCTATATCTCTCTCTCTCTCTCTCTCTCTCTCTCTCTATATCTCTCTCTCTCTATGTATCTCTCTCTCTCTCTCTCTCTCTCTATCTATCTCTCTCTCTCTATATCTCTCTCTCTCTCTCTCTCTCTCTCTCTCACACTCTCTATAAACCCCATATCTCTATCTCTCTATATTCAAATTCAAATTCAAATAGGCTTTATTGCATGAATATTAACATACTTATTGCCAAAGCAAGTTCAACATACAAACAATAACATATATATTAAGCAATAAAATATCATAACATTAGTAATAACAGTAAGGACAATCAACAAGAAACATATTAATTGACAAAATAGTCACTCGATCGGGTAGTCATTTTCAAGTGTGGCCTCTATATCTCTCTCTCTCTATCTCTATCTCTCTCTCTCTCTCTATATCTCTCTCTCTCTCTATCTATCTCTCTCTCTCTCTCTCTCTCTCTCTCTCTCTCTCTCTTCTCTCTCTCTCTCTCTCTCTATCTATCTCTCTATATCTCTCTCTATCTCTATATCCATCTCTATAAACTCCATCTCTCTCTATCTCTCTCTCTCTCTCTCTCTCTCTCTCTCTCTCTCTCTCTCTCTCTCTCTCTCTCTCTCCCTCTCTCTCTCTCTCTCTCTCTCTCTCTCTCTCTCTCTCTCTCTCTCTCTTTATCTCTATCTCTCTCTCTCTCTCTCTCTCTCTCTCTCTATCTCTATCCATCTCTATAAACTCCATCTCTCTCTATCTATCTATCTCTATATCTCTCTCTCTCTCTCTCTCTTTCTCTCTCTCTCTCTGCAGGTTCTATACAACAAGAGGTGCAAATCCAGAGCCTGCAGGATAATGAAAGACCCTCACCACCCCAATAACAGCCTGTTTCAGCTGCTGAGGTCAGGCAGACGCCTGCGAACCCCAGCTACTAGGACAGAGCGGCTTAGGCTCAGCTTTTTCCCCCAGGCCATCAGAGCCATGAACAATGAACATTGAGTGCTCAGAACATTGAACTATCCACACACAAGCACACATGAACACACACACGACATGCACGCTGTGCACACTCACACACAAGCAGCCACTTAACACTTTAACATGAGCGGGCACACACTCATGTCGCACACACGCACACTTATGGCCAAAGGAAAAGACACTTTAAATTAGAATAACAGGAACAGTGTATTGCACTACCAAAGCTAACTAGCATGTCCCAGATGCTCTGTAAATAAATATGTACAGATACCGAGATGGTCACTCCATGTTATCTGTTACCTGTTACTGCACAATGTTGTTTTTTCATTTTTGATTCTATTATATGTTGTACCACTGTATTGCACATCGTTGCGGGCAAGACCACCTGCATTTCATTGTATACCTGTATGCCGTGACAATTAAAACTCTTGACTTGACTTGACTCTCTCTCTCTCTCTCTCTCGTCTCTCTCTCTCTCTCTCTCTCTCTCTCTCTCTCTCTCTCTCTCTCTCTCTCTCCTCTCTCTCTCTCTCTAAATATATATATATATATATATATATATATATATATATATATATATATATATATCCCTATCCATCTCTATAAACCCATCTCTCTATCTCTCTCTATCTCTCTATCTCTCTCTCTCTCTCTCTCTCTCTCTCTCTCTCTCTCTCTCTCTCTCTCTCTCTCTCTCTCTCTCTCTCTCTCTCTCTCTCTATCTCTCTCTCTCTATCTCTCTCTGATGACTCCATGTGATGTGGGTCTGGGGTCAGAGAGGAAGCAAGAAACATCAAAATGGCATCAGTGGTTTCCAGGGACCTGACGTGCTGCTGAGTGTCTAGTAGTGCTTGTATGGCTGGATGGATGCATGCAGTATGTAAACACAGGGGAGGGGGGGGGGGGGGGGGTAGCCTGGCTAATCCCGACTCTGTGCTCCGACTGAAACAGGCTTAAATGGATTCAGCAAAAGTATGATCCATTACAGATTATGGAACACCTGCTGAAGAAGCGTAATCAGTAGTATAATCCATAATTGGGCACTTCTTATATCAGTGCGAATGAGTGGTCTTTACAACAACCCCCCAAATCCCCCCCACCCCTGCCTCACACAACAGTAATATATATTTATGTTAAAGATAGCAACATAATAGTGCAATAGGACAATGCATTCATTAATTTATGAATTCATTATTTCATTCAAACCTTTATTTAAAGTGTTGAAAGATCACACACATATAAATATTAATAGATAAAGAGAGAGGGAGTTAAAACACTTCTGTGCTGAAACATTTGTGATCATGGTTCTAGACTGACAAAGGTTATGAGCGTTGTGTGTTGAAGATTATTCCCAGTTTTTTTGAGGAAACGAAAAATTCATCATTTGTCATTATACACTATAGGGCTGCAATTAATCCAATCGTATTGTATCTATTTGTGGCGGGCGCGTTTGATACTGTGTGTGTGTAGTACACCACACATAATTCTATATATGGAAATCGCTATTACTGTGCTCGGCTCTGCCTCAAATCGACACTAAAACAACCGAGCGCCGTCATTAGACTCTCTTCTCATCATCGCCCGGATGCTGTATTATTGTATTCATTAATTCAATTAATTGGTGAGATCGGGAGACGGGAGTCTGGATACATTTAATTCCACTGTATCTCAGGGTGCTCACGCATGCACGCGTACACATTTAACACACACACACACACACACACACACACACACACACACACACACACACACACACACACACACACACACACACACACACACACACACACACACACACACACACACACACGCGCGCGCGCGTGCCGTGAGTCATTTCGCCAGCCATTCGCCATTCGCCAGGTGTGTAATTGAAGCCTGTTGAAAGATAATGTAATTTGAAATAGAACATAAATAATGAATACTCAGGAGCCGACTAAGGAGGAAATATTATCCGCTGTTTTAACTGTCGGTGCCGGTGCGAGTGATGAAGTGCTTCTGTCTGCAGGCTGATAGCGCTGTCGGCAACCAGTGGGCCGGGGAATTAAAATCCACGGCGCGGGAGCAGTTCGTCACACAAACCCCCCCTCGAGCGACGCGAGTCATAGCGACGCGAGTCCCTCACCGTCGGTCATACGGACGTCGACACGGTAATGTGCAAGTGGTAGTGTGATAGTAAAGGGTTAACTGTAGTGATGCACCGATGTGAAAATTGTGGCCGATACCGATAACCGATATTAATATTGCTGTTCTGGCCGATACCGATATTTACCGATGTCGATATCTCTGTATAGAAAACACTTTTTTATGATAATCAAATAAAGAGCTATTTTCCAAAACGCATTTTAGACCAAAACATGTAAAAAAAAAAGAAAAGATACCGATGTGTAAAAAAACTGCCATATCGGCCGATATTATATCGGCGGCCGATATATCGTGCATCACTAGTTAACTGGCTGTCGTGTGGCAGTTAAAGGGTTAACCTTATGTGTATTGTCGCAGTGAAATGGTTAACAGTTTGGTAGTGCGGCAGTGAAAGGGTTAAAACTGTTCCAAAGAAAACCAATATGAACCTGTCACCGATGTTAAAGAGTTTTTCATATAGCGCAGATGCGGGGGTGCGACAGTGGATCGGGAGGTAGAGCAGTCGTCTGGTAATTCAGGTTTCCCCAGGTTCGATTCCCCCGCTCCCCCCCGGGGCAGCGTGTCGATGTGTCCTTGAGCCTAAGACCCTTAACCCCTTAATGTCTCCCGATGTGCAGGTTGGGAGACGCCTGCACAGCAGAGACAGGAAGTGGCGAGGGTAGTGTGAGCCTCCCACACGTTACACCTCGCCACTGGCAGGCGAAAAGATGTGACAGGCTGCCTCATCGTGTGCCGGAGGGAACGCGTGATGCAAAGCTTCTACCCTCTCTACAACCGGCCAGTGGGGGGCATAGTCGAGCAACGTTCAAGACAGGGGAGGGGAGAATTGGATACACGAAATTGGGATGGGAGAAAAATAGAAAATAAGGAGAAAAAGTGGATAAAAAATTTATAAATAAAAAAACACCCATCGCAGACGAAACAAACACGTTGTTCACTCTGGAACCTTTTTTAACCCCCCCATGCACGGTTGCCTCCGCCGTCGGTGTGTGAATGGGTAAAATGTGAGGAACAAAAATTGTAAAGCGCTTTGGATAAAAGCTGTTATATAAATGCAGCCATTTACCATTTATGCAAATAAAGAAAAAGAAAAAAAAACACACACACATCGCAGATTAAACAAACACGTTTTTCACTCTGGAACCTTTTTGAACCCCCAGATGGTCAGACTCGACGACTGTGACTCCACGAAACACAAACACTGCGTGCCCCAGCTCTCCCTCCTACGTCAGTCCCCCCCCCCGACACACACAGCAGACTCATGCATCAAACCCACGCTGCGGCAGTCAGCACTGCTGTCTCTCTCTTTCACCTCCTCAAGGCCGGGCGGCGAGAGAGAGGAGAGAGAGACGAGGAGCCGAACAGCGGCTGCTGCTGCGGGGGCGGTTGCAGGGATGAACGATGACTGACTGCGAGGTGCAGGCCTTGTGACGGGGTGAGGCCGTGGGTGTTTGACCCGTGCCACACCATCAACACCCACCCCCACTGCCTTTCCACAGCCTGGCCTGCCCTCTGCTCAGAGGAGCTGACTGATGGAAGATTGAGTACAGCGGCACTGATCTCTGCCTCTCTGACAGTGATCCTTGTTACCAGTCAAGAGTGAAGAGGAGCTTTCGTGATCTCGCCTCGCCCCCCTATTCTCTTCATACTCTCCTGTCCTCGTCTACTCTCCTCTCCTCTTCTACTCTCTTCATACTCCTCTCCTCTCCTCTTCTCCTCTCCATCCTACTCTCATATCCTCTTCTACTCTCCTCTCCTCTTCTACTCTCCTCTTCTGCTCTCTTCATACTCCTCTCCTCTCCTCTTCTCCTCTCCATCCTACTCTCTCATATCCTCTTCTACTCTCCTCTCCACTTCTAATCACCTCTCATCGTCTACTCTCTGAATCCTCCTCCTCTCCTCTTCTACTCTCCTCTCCTCATCTATCATCTCCTTTCTAATCTCCTCTCTTCATCCTCCTACTATCCTCTCCTCTTATAATCTCCTATCATCGTCTACTCTCTTCATCCTCCTCCTCTCATCTCCTCTTCTACTGGCTCCATCATCCTACTCTCCTCTCCTCTTCTACTCTCCTCTCGTCTATGCTCTTCATTCTCCTCCTCTCCTCCTCTCCTATTCTACTCTCTTCATCCTCCCCCTCTCCCTTGCTTTGTTATTCGTCAGCTTCCAGAGATCTGTCTGGGACTTTCAGTGTCGTCGTCAGCCCCACAGACCGAGTGTCTCTTAACATCGCTCCCCTCGTCCCCCTTCGTCCATCCTGAATGAAGAGCAGACAGGCCTGAGTATGAGGAGGAGGAGGATGGGGAGGAGGAGGAGGAGGAGAGGAGGAGTAGGGGAGGAGGATGAGGAGGAGGGGGAGGAGGATGAGAAGGAGGAGGAGGAACAGGCACATTTTCTACAACAAGCAATTTTCCTATTTCCATGTGCTGAGCGAGGAGAGAGAGAAGGCAGGGCCTGGAGCCAGACCACTGAGGAATTCACCG
>NC_140179.1:58960995-58977275 GCF_963971535.1 Notolepis coatsorum | reverse complement strand
TAACCATTAACAGTTCCCTGCAGATCCAGTTCCCTGCAGATCCCATGACGCCGCCCGGCTGTGTAAGCCCACTGCGTCAGGTTGCTGTCACCACCCGGTCCCCTGTGTGTACCGAAGGAGGCCACTCGAGGACTCTGATACCGGTAATTAGGGTTTGGAAAACAGGGGGGTACTAATCCTCTCCGGGAAGGTTTACTTGACTGGTCACGACCATCCCAAATGCCAGTCGTATAGTGTTTGATGGCGGGGAGCGACTAAACAAACATAATTAGTTGTAAACTGATCCTCGGACCAGTGTCAGAGCGAGCGATCAGACATTAATTACTTGCATGCTGATCTAGGACCAGTTTAATTATTCCCCCACCCGTATCAACAGCCTTAGAGAAAAGGTTAACGAAGAAAAGGGAGATGTAGAGGCTGGTGATGACACTCTCTCTCTTTGTGTGTGTGTGTGTGTGTGTTGTGTGTGTGTGTGTGTGTGTGTGTGTGTGTGTGTGTGGTGTGTGTGTGTGTGTGTGTGTGTGTGTGTGTGTGTGTGTGTGTGTGTGTGTGTGTGTGTGTGTGTGTGTGTGTGTGTGTGTGTGTGTGTGTGTGTGTGTGTGTGTGTGTGTGTGCGTGCGTGCGTGCGTGTGTGTGTGTGCACCCAGAGACAGGTGGCTGTAACAGACGCGAGTGTGTCTGCCATTTCTTAATTATTGATAATGACGCCCCCCCCCCCCCCCCCCCGAGACGGCAGAGAAGGCACAGAAGGAAATGCCAGCGATGCCAGTCAGACAGGATCCTCTGATATTCAAGGGTCATATTGTGAATTGTGTGTGTAAATATTTGTTTTTTAAATAATTTTCCTTTTTAACATCGTTTTTCAACCACTAGGGTAAAGATTTTAAGTGACTTTTATTCATTATTTTTGATAACTATCAGGTTACGGAATCTCATTGTTTTAATTTTTTGGATAATTTTTTGGATTTAGTATGTGATTGTTATGTCTAAATCAAAAGGTTGTATTCACATAGAATAAGAAAGGGTGGGGCGGCTGATTGGCGCAGAGGGCAAGGCGCTCGCCTCTAACGCAGGAGATGCTGGGTTCGAGCCCAGCTCTCTGCGTTGCTTCTGGCCGTCATACTAACACAATTGGCAGTGTTAGAGGGTGGGAAAGCCGGTCGGTGGGGATTTGACGTTGTGGACAGCGACTCCTACAGGTCGGTTTGGTGACGCCGGTGCGCACGGAAGCAGGAAGTGACGGGGGCAGCGTGAGCCTCCCACCCGTTACTCCTCGCCACAGAGAGATCGAGCTGCTGCGGTGAAAAGATGCGACAGGCTGCCTCCTTGTGTGCCGGAGGGGACACGTGATGCAAGGCTTCTGTCCTCACTACAACCAACCTGTGGGAGGCATACTCTAGCAACGTTCAAGACAGGGGAGGGGAGAATTGGAATCACAAAATTGGGATGGGAGAAAAATAGAAAATGGGGAGAAAAAGTGGATAAAAAAAAGAATAAGAAAGGGTGGAATTGCGGTCAGGTGGCGTAGCGGAGATTGTGTTCGTCACCAACCCCGGATACGCTGGATTCGCCTTTTCGAATCCAGCTCACAGCTCCGGGGTTGTCACCAGCTTGGCTGGCCGTTCACACTAATACAATTGGCAGTAATAGAGGGTGGGAGAAGCTGGCGGGGTGGGTCCGGGTCGTTGTAAAACAGCGACTCCTACAGTTCGGTCGGGGCGCCTGCTAAGCGCGGATAGGATCTAAGTGGGTTAGTGTGATCCTTCCACACGCTACGCCCTCTCAGTGAGACTCCGCGCTGCCAGGTGAAAAGAAGCGGTTGATTGGCTAGACGTGTGGAAGCACGTGATAGCCTCCACTCTCCCAGACCGACTGTGGGGGGTAAGTGCGCAGCGACCAGGAAGGGGATTGGGAATTGGCATAACGACTAACATTGGGATGGGAGAAAATTGGAGGAAAAAGGAGGGGGAAAAAGATAAAAAAAAAAAAAAGTGGAATTGTGGGGGAAATATGGAGCTTGTCTCCTCCCTCTGTCCCATCTTCCCAGAGAGCATGTGCCTTTATCCCCTCCCTTCCCCAAATATGATGCCCCCCCCCCTGACTATAAAGGAGCTCTCTCTCCCTCATTCTCTCTCTTACTTCCGGGTCTCGTAGCTAGTAGCCTGGACGGGAGCCTTTCAGCCATATCTCTGACTATTTTGTATGTATTGATCACTCTGAGTTAATAAATCGTATTAACCGGATCCATTCGACTGAGTGAGTTATTAATGTTTCCCACATCTGCCACTATAATTCAACTGTTTCTGACGAGGCTTGGCTTTCACATGGAGCCGCTTCGTTCAGGCTTGGAGAGGGACTATGGTTGTTGAATGAATGAATGATTTTATTTCGGTCTTCTTTTACAAAGCAATGTACAAATGTAGAACATTTCTAAAAGAAAGAAAATGACCGAAAAGGTGTAGGCTGAAGCCGAGGCTTATAATTGCCTACCCTTATTACATTACATTATTTACCGAAAAAACTAACAAAAAAACCTAATTCAGTACATAATTTTGCAAAAACAAAAGGTTACAAAAGTTTCAGTTTTATAATACAAAACGTATACACATTTATACATATTTGTTTTGTCACGATTTCAATACAGTTATGTTATAAAATATAAGTAGGGTAGGGACGCCCCAGTGGCGAACCACATAACGCGCTGAGTCGCGGCACGGCCGACCCGGGTTCGATTCCAGAACCCGTCGTTATTTGCCGAATGTCTTCCCCCCACTCTGTCTCCCGTTCCTCCTCTCTCTCTCTCTACTGGACTGCCCAGTAGTAAAAAAAATAAAAACGATAAACGCTAAAATATTTATCTTAAAAAAAAAGATATATATATATATAATTAGGATAATAATATGCTTTTATATGTATCACCTTATAGTTGAATCATTTCTTAAATGTATGTATCGAACTACACATGTTTACTTCTTTGTCACAGTTATTCCATAGTGTTACCCCAACCCTTGTGCCTCCCTAGCACTGGTGGAGCTCAGGGAGCTTAGGGGATGAAAGTATGGATCAAGTTCAAAGCCATATCATTTTAACTGTTTACTATTTTAAAAGAAAATTCCCCATGATTAACATTAAGAGCCTAACCTCAATATATCGATGATAGATTACAAATAGTTCCGAATTTTAACCACTTATATTCGTGTTTGTTTGATAGTAAGTCCGTTTTATGGGGGGGAAAAGCAGAAAAGCGCATATTTATCATATCTCTATGATATTTATCATATTTTAGACCCCATATTGCAGCATGTGAAAACTGCACAATGTTCCTGTGAATAAGAATCTGCCCTTATAAAAAAAAAGTTTACTAATTCGGTCAGAAATAGCGGAGACGCTAACGTTAGTAAGCACTGATTAGTATTATTATATCTCTGCGGGCGAGCACTACTCGATCTCCCGGTAGATTCTGAAGACAGCGCGCTGTCAGCTTGACCACCAGCGCACTTCCGCATACAGGGAGCTCTACAGGGAGCTCAGCGTAGAGCCGGCCGGGCTCTGGGGGGCTCGTGATTCAGCGTGTGACACGCGATAGGGGATAGGAGCAGAGGAGGAGTGTGTTGCGGGCTGATCTCTCTCTCACCCCCCCCCCCACGGCAGCATTCTGCGGAGCTCTGAAGCCAGCATAGCAGCATAGTTTCCGCCTCCTGCTGGCTTAGTAGCCGGCAAAGTATAGAACAATAGAACAATTGTGCCACCGTGTGTTGAGATTCGTTAACAGCATCAGCGCACCAAAGCTTGATCCATAACATTGTGAAAAAAGAATGCATTTGATCATTCTATCTAGAATTGAACGAATGAGTGCAGATAAAAAAATGCGTTTTAACATGGAAGTGGATCTGATGAAACTCGCCGCCAGGACCTCTGGCGGTACCTTATACTAATAACTTTTTCGTTTCAAATGATAATAGTTTGACATAATGAAAATATATGTAAAATGAAGATATGGTCCCAATTTCATGAAATAATAATAAACACAGACACCGCTGTGCTCACACACACACACACACGCACACACACAAAATCAAGAAAGACAGAATCGGGACCAGGGAGGCACAGATATACATTGAATGATGAGCTGGAGTCAATGAATAGCATTCTCACATAGTTCCCCTGCCTCTTTGTCCAGGTGTGATGCTGCCGTGTGCAGCACATGGGCTATGGCGTCCTCCGTGGACCTGTTGGGGTGTGGTATGCAAATTGCAGGGGGTCCAGGGTGTTGGGGAGGGAGCCCTTCACTAGCTTCTCAAAGCACTTCATGGTTATGGAGGTGAGAGCTACAGTCGTTTGGTACAGGGACGATAGTGGACTTGTTCAACAACAGGTGGGGTGACAGACTGTTCTAGGGACAGGTTGAATATGTCAGTGAAAACCAGGGGCCAGTTGGTCGGCACAGATGGGGATGCCGTCCGGTCCTGCTGCCTTCCAGGTATTCACTTTCTTAAAAGGCCCTCCTCACCTCATGCTCTGTTAACCTGAACACTGAGTCTCCATCGGCAGTGGCTCTACTTTCCTGTAGGCTGGAATTTACAGCCTCAAAGCGTGCATAGAAAGCATTGAGCTCATTTGCCAAGGAGACATCAGTGTTCACCATGGGGGGGGGGGGTGGGTGCCTTTGTAGTCTGTCATCGTTGTGAGGCCTTGCCACATACCTCTGGAATCAGCCTGTTCAAACTGAAGCTCCATCTCATCCCTGTACCGCCCTTTTTGCCCCAGTCACTGTTCTCCATAGGTTGTACGAGAAGGCCTACCGGGAGGAGGTTGAGGTACTGGAACGCTGGTGCCAGGACAACAGCCTGCTCCTGAACATTGGTAAAACCAAGGAGCTGATCGTGGATTATAGGAGAGGACAGCAGGAGACACACACACCACTGATGATTAACGGGGCTACCGTGGACAGGGTGAGCAGCTTTAAGTACCTGGGGGTCCACATCTCAGAGGATCTGACATGGTCAACACACATAGACACAGTAGTAAAGAAGGCGAAACAGCGCCTCTACCACTTGAGACAGTTAAGGAAGTTCAGAGTATCGGGGAAGATACTCCAGTCCTTCTACTCAGGAGCTGTAGAGAGCATCTTGACCGGAAACATCACTGCCTGGTATGGAAACAGCACGGCACAAGACAAGAAGGCCCTACAGAGAGTGGTGCGCTCAGCCGAGCGTACCACGGGTATTGCACTACCTCCCCTGCAGGCTCTATACAACAAGAGGTGCAAATCCAGAGCCTGCAGGATAATGAAAGACCCTCACCACCCCAATAACAGCCTGTTCCAGCTGCTGAGGTCAGGCAGACGCCTGTGAACCCCAGCTACTAGGACAGAGCGGCTTAGGCTCAGCTTCTTCCCCCAGGCCATCAGAGTCCTGAACAATGAACATTGAGTACCACTGTAACACTTTAGCATGAGCGGGCACACACTCAGGCCGCACGCACCCTCACTTATTGCCAAAAGGAAAGGCCACTTTAAATTAGTATTAGCAACAGTAACAGTGTATTGCACTACTATTACTACTACTGTTAACTGTCAACTGTTACCCGTCATTGCACACATTTATTGTTACCTGCTACCTGTTATTGCACAATTTTATTGCACACATTTTTTGTATTGGATTCTATTATATGTTATATGTTGTACCAATTGCACATCGTTGCGGGCAAGACCACCCGCATTTCATTGTATATCCGTATGCCGTGACAAATAAAACTCTTGACTTGACTGACTTGTTGTAGCGCACTGCCTTGTGCTCTTCCATGGTGCCGGTCACGTTGCAGGTTGAAGGGCACACATTCAGAGCTTTAGGGACCGATTTGTCTACTACCCAAGGCTTTTGGATTAGGACTACGATCGTCGATGTTGTTCTCCACACGAAAATACTCATCCTCTTCGTCATTACCACCATCTCCTCCTCACCCAAGAGCATCATCACTAAATCATGTCAACCCACTCGAGATCAACACCTCTCTCATCCATGTTTCATCGTCTGGTCTTATATAACGCCACAACGTCACTCCGTCGGAGCCCATGAACGATTCCAGCAGGAGTTCATCTTCATCATCATCATCAACCTTTATTTATTCTCAAAAAGACAATTGAGGTCACCCTCATTTTCAATGTTGTCGAGACTTTACAGACATTTCAATGCACACATATCTACATCTACAATATAACAATAATACATATGAATAACTATCTATGTTACGAAGGATCAGATTAAACCGAATATATATATTTATTGATTGATATATATTGCATAATATTTGTATATCGTTTGATATCCCTTGTGTATTCCTTGTACATATACACGGAATATCCCTTTAGCCTAGTACAGACCATAATATTTCATTCTCCTATTGGACAGCGGTCCACCAGGCGCCATTGCCATACCTCCAAGGTCCGGTTCAAAGTCACCGCCGGGGACTTGTCTGGACATGAACGGTTCTGCGCAAGGATATGAGACAGGAATAAAGCTGGTACTAGTTTGTTCACCTAACGTATAAATACGGCGCAGGTGAATACAGAAGTAGAGTTACCCAATAAGTTGAAGCCTCATCCACGATACAACGTGCGGTGAAGTATGGCCTGTTTGGCCCCAAATAGAGCATTAAGACCGCGTGCGAATTAATAACTGAAGTATCCAAGTTTAAAGGATAACTCCACTATTTTGGGAAATTAGCTTATTTAACATCTTCCCTGGAGTTAGACAAGAAGATGCATACCTTTTTTGTCTCTGTGCGTGCATTTTAGCTTTGGGAATAGATGCTCCGTTAGCATAGCTTAGCTTCATCACTGGAAGTGGGGGAGGACAGTAGCCTTACAGTGCCTTACAGTGTATTGCAAGGTCTGACATTGACCAAACTTGATATGCATGACCTTGGTGGGCTCTAGGTCAACTCCTGAAAAGGGGGTCAATGTCAGACCTTGCAATCAAAAGTTAGGGGCGCACTGAAATTATGGCAAGGGTTATTAGCCCCCTAACTTTTGATTGCAAAGTCTGACATTGACCCCCTTTTCAGGAGTTGACCTAGAGCCCACCAAGGTCATGCATATCAAGTTTGGTCAATGTCAGACCTTGCAATACACTGTAAGGCACTGTAAGGCTACTGTCCTCCCCCACTTCCAGTGATGAAGCTAAGCTATGCTAACGGAGCATCTATTCCCAAAGCTAAAATGCACACACAGAGACAAAAAAGGTATGTATCTTCTTGTCTAACTCCAGGGAAGATGTTAAATAAGCTAATTTCCCAAAATAGTGGAGTTATCCTTTAACGCTGTACCGTCGAGTTCGACCTATTCTATTAATTCAGTAATAGTCTATTTGTGTATAGTGTATCGTGCGGCTACAGTTCTACAGTGACCAGCATCACCAACGTTTCCTCGTACCAGCTACTGTAGAGTGCTTATCCAGGCTGGGCTGCTTACCCTGGCGCTTTCACCCGAGGGGCCCTAGACGAGGACCGTGTGGATCATGTACACTGGATAACCTACCGACGACTGCATAGCCCTTTTCGGCTGGATTATATTTGCTTTTGGTCCTGTAATTGATGGAGCGGAGAATTGCCGACACCCACAATTGTGTGGGATTTACCCTGTGAGGAGCCACGTCGAGCCCGCCACTCAGAACCCTGAGGCCGGCTAGCTTTCTTCCATGCGGAGCTGCATGCTACGGAGAACAGCTGTATTCGTCTGCGGATCAAGAGATTATTGCACTGTCTCCTGTACTTGGAGTCTCTTTATCATCGTTGACCCAGACTCTACTACCGACAAATCCTCTCCCCTTGCTGGCTTACGACCGGAGGGACCCTACCAGTATCTCCCGCTATATTACCAGAGTACCATAGATATAATTCCTAAGATTCAGGTTGTATTATTATCTCCTGCGTAATATGAGAATGGACATACGTTATTGATTTGCCTACGCACATTCCTTTGCCTTATAAGCGCATCCAAAGTAAAGTATATTATGTACTATCATTGCTGCTAATAAATACTTAAATCCAGTTTTGTGTGGAACCGAGTCATTGTGGGAAGTGTTCATCATAAGATACCTGTGTACTGTATGGCCAGTAGTAATGTACATAAGACGGTAGTGGTTTAATGATACCATACTTATCAATACAGTCAGGGAATTGTACCCCTCAGTTACAATCTATATTGTAAAAAATTAACATAGGCATAAAATCAGCACACAAATTGGCACAATAAAAACAATGCAAGGGGATCTTACACACACGCGGCCGCAGGATTAATAACATCAACGTTAGTTCGGCCAGAGAAACAAATATACTAATTAAAATGTTTGGACCTGCGAGATTTGTACTTTGTACTTTGTAGGTCTGCATTTTAAATGTAAGGAGTAAAAAGTATGCTTTTTTTCTCTGAAATGTAATTGAGTAAAAGTACACGTATACAAACCTAATAATACTCTAGTAAAGCAAAAATCCCTCAAAACTAGGGATGTCCGATATTATCGGCCTACCGATATTATCGGCCAATATTGGCATTAAAATGTGATATCCGAAATTATCGGTATCGGTTTTCAAAAAAAAAGAAAAATCTTTTTTTTTAAGATTTATTTAACCTTTATTTACCCAGGCAAGCAAGTAAAAACTAATTCTGATTTTATGTATTGTCAAAAGTATGCATAATCTGTTAATTCCACGACAATTGATATGTAATGTTAACACTTTGAGCGCCAGCCGTGTTTTCCTTTTTACCCCCTTGCATGCCACCATCCACGGCCAATGTTAACGTTAATATCGCCTAATCTATGTGTAACTGAGGGGTACAATTCCCTGACTGTATTGTTAGATATGATATTTAATACCACTACCTCATGTACTTTAACTTCTGGCCACCCAGTACAAGATATAAGTATGATGAACACTTTCCCACCTGATGAAACGAACCAACACAAATGTACCAAATCGAATATTTAATACAGCAAAAGGTGTATACAACATTCACTTAATTACATTTATGATTTGAAATATTGAATATGCACTTTTATGGCAAATGAGTATTCGTAGGTAAATCAACATTGAATGTCCAATCTCTGGTTGCGCAGGGAGTAAGTATACAACCTGGAATATTTAGGAAACGATAGCGATGGTACTTAAATGATTATAGCTGGATACACTAAGGGGGGGGGGGGTCCCGCTGGTTGTAAGACAGTAGGAGGGGGGGGTTAGAGAAGCCGCTGGCGGTATCCCATCTGGCCGACGGTGTCTTGGGAGAATCCAAAGTCTTGGACACGGTGCCCACAGAACCTCGGGCCGCAGACGAATACAGCTGGACCCTCTGTGGAACGGTATCTGCCGGTCCACAACGGAGAGACGTGGTGCGACCTCACGTGTAGAGCGCCGCCTCACCTGGAGTCCTCTCCGGGGGGTAATTCCAACACTCGGCAGTGTTGGCCTTTATCCATGGAATAATCAAAGCACACAAAGCATAATCCAAGAGCCGTGGAAGGCTCGCCGTCGTCTGGGTAGAGTAATCCAATATACAGGTCCAGTCGCTCTTGACCCGGAGCTCCTCGGATGCAATCACCACTAGGGGTCTGACCAGCCTGGTTAAGCGTCCAGATAACGTCAGGAACGATGGGGGTGCTGATAACTGTAGAACTCTAACCGAACGATGCACCATACATAAATAGACTATTATTAGCTTAATAGAATACGTCCAAATGCCAAACTATGACCATTCAACTATTAATCTACACGATATCTCAATGCCTATTCTGGGCCAAGTAGGCCTTACTACACCGCACGTGCGTCGTGGGGAGGCTTTTGCGTCTGTCACTCTGTTGGAGGGTAAAGAACTGGACTAAAAGAAAGTTCTACTTTACGAGCGCCATATATATATGCGCTATGAACAAATAGTACCATTCGTATTTCGCCCGGCATATTACTGCGCGGAACCGGGGGTTGCCTCGACATGTTAGGCGGCACGATTGAACTTGGACCTAGGGGTATGGCAACCTGGCGCCAGGTTCTCGTCCAATGGTAGAATGAAACTATTATGGGCTGTTTAGTAGAAACGGGGATATTCAATGCATATTGTACAAGGAATATACAGGGGATATCAAACGATATACAAATACAATTAAATATATATATATAAATAAATATACATATTCGGTTTAATCTGATCCTTCACAACAGCCGCCCCCTAATTAGTCCCACCTAATTAGCTAAGCAGAGACAGATTAACCGCACTGTCTTCCACTCAAGGTCCGCTGTAAGGGTCAGTCAACTCACAAAGTCATAGGGTCATGGTCATCATCGATAGTATCTGGGAGTCGGGGCAGTTCTATGAGCCTCGCCACGGGACGTGTGTAGGTGCGCCCTTGGACGAGTACTTCAGCTGCTCGGACCTTGCCATCGGCACCGGTGATCACTTTGCTTACGCGGCCAGCCGGCCACATAGCTCTGGGTAGTGACTGGTCAATTATCATGACGACTGTTCCTTCTGTCAAATTGTCTCTCTCCTTTACCCACTTCTGGCGGGTCTGTAGAGACGGTAGGTAGTGAAGTAGGAAGCTGCTCCAAAACTTGTCAGCTAGTACTTGGCTGTACCTCCACATTCTTCGGCCGTTCGCTTCTTCGGGCCTGTACATTGTCTGGGGTAGCGCGGGGTCCAGCCGCCCCATTAGGAGTGTGTTGGGGGTGACTGGGTCGACATCTGCTACATCACTGGAGACGTAACCGAGGGGCTTTGAGTTCAATACTCCCTCGATCTCCGTGAGGACTGTCATTAGGACTTCCTCTGCCACAGTCTGGGCTCCAAGTACGGCATACAGGGCTGTCTTTATAGAACGTACTTCTCGTTCCCAGGTTCCACCGAAGTGGGGTGCGTTCGGGGGATTAAACTGGAAGTCAATCTGGGCTGGAGCGAGGTGGGTCTTAAGTTCTGGGCCCATAGCTTGGAAGCTCTCTCTCAGCTCTCTTTCTCCGCCTTTGAAGTTGGTCCCGTGATCAGACAACAATGTAGACGGTTTTCCTTTCCGTGATATGAATCTCCGGAAGGCCATAAGGAATGAGTCTGTGCTCATGGTCGGAAGGAGCTCGATATGTATCGCTCTGGTGGTCATGCATTTGAATACAATACCCCACCGCTTCTCGGTGCCTCTTCCTCTCTTTATATACAACGGGCCAAAACAGTCCATGCCTGTGGAGTGGAATGGCTTGTCGCCGATTCGGAGGCGACAGGGGGGTAGGTCAGCCATCCGTGGTATGCTGGGCTGCGCGCGCCACTTACGGCAGTCTAGACAGGTTCGCTGGAAGCGCCGTACTGCTTCTCTCCCTTGCAATGTCCAATAACGACGTCTGATCTCCGCGAAGACTCTCTCTGCTCCTGCGTGGTGTACATCCTCGTCGTATTTCTTTATGATCAGCTCTGTGACCTTGTGTCGGCTGTTCAAGACGATCGGGTGCTTAATGTCATCTGGTAGATCGGGGGCTCTCCGCAGGCGACCACCCACTCTGATGAGATTATGTGCGTCACTCTCTGGTGCCAGGTGAATCAGTCTGCTGTCTGATGGGACGGGGTTTCCTCCCTGTAGACAGTCTAGCTCATCGGGAAACGAGTCTCTCTGGGCTCGTTGTAGTAGAAGAAGTTCTGCTTCTTCGTAGTCAGCTGCTGACATGTCAGTGGTGGACTGAATCTCTGGGTGGTGCCGCAGGAATGTTCTTTGTTGCGCACTCTCTAGGGTAATGCAATCATCTATGTTGGGGTCTGTGGAGGCGACAGTGCTCAGTCCACAGAACATAGGCTTCTTGTTCTCAGCCTCCTCGTTACTTGCTTCCCTCGGGGTTGGCGTAGGCCAATCTCCTTCCGGGAGCTGGAGGAATGCTGGTCCGTCACTGTAGATCAGGGGTGGGCAATTATTTTTCCCGGGGGGCCGAATGAGCAACTGAAAATATGTTGGGGGGCCGGGCCAAAATTCCAAACTCAATTATGCATAATATACATTTTATTTCTATATAAAAAGCAGTAAATGGCATTGTTTTGACCCCTGGTAAGAGTGTATGTTATTATTTGGCAATTAAAATGTGAGGTTAGCTTTCAAAAATATCATTTATTCAAATAGAATTTATTTCCAAAATGATAAACTAAATGTGAAACATTAATAACGAGTTTCTATTGTTTCTATTGAAACAGGGATTTTCTTAGCTTTCTAAAGACATCACATCATCTTATAGCAAAAATAAACAAGACATGTCACTGAACTGTGTAAAGAAAAGTGTCCCCGTTTTGTAGCCTTTTTTACTTTACATGCCTATATTAAACATTTAAGAAAAAAATATATCAAGTGTCCCATTTCACTTGTTATATTTCCACATTTTAGTGTTCTTCAGTTCTTTTTTGTTTCATTCAGTGTGAGAAATCCAGTCTCTGTTGAGCTTTAACAAGTCCATCAAAGTCAGGTTGCATGTCCGAGGTGGAGATGCGAAGCACAGCTGCCAGATGTTCATCAGTGAGAGAGGATCTGTACCTGGACTTGGTAAATGTCATGACTGAGAATGTCTGTTCACATATGTAGGTGGATCCAAAGAGAACCAACATCTTCTGAGCATGTCTCCTACGCGTATATTGTGCGTGTGAACGTTGACATGAAAAGAAAAAAGTAAAAATAAAATTAAAAAAAAAACGTTTTTTTTTATTTTTTTTTTTATTTTTTTTTATTATCATGTAATCTTTTGCGGGCCGGTCAGAATCATCCCGCGGGCCGGATGCGGCCCGCGGGCCGTACAATGCCCAGGTCTGCTGTAGATGTTGCGACGGGTTAGGTCATCCAGGGACATTCCCCGGGTGATGACGTCAGCTGGGTTGTGTTTGGTATCCACATACCTCCAGCTTGCTTCTTCTGTTAATTCTTGAATCTCGGTGACTCTGACTCCCACGAAGACTTTGTATCTGCATGAATCAGACTTAATCCATGTGAGTACTGTCGTGGAATCTGACCACAAGATTGTTCTATGCACCGGAATGGTGAGTTCACGTTGGATTAACGTGGCTAGATGCGCTCCTGCGAGGGCTGCGCAGAGCTCTAGACGTGGGATCGATTGTTGCTTACGTGGGGCTATTCTTGAGCGGGCCAGTATGAAAGCAGTGTGTATCTCTCCTCCCATCTCTTGGGCACGCAAATAGGCAACCGATCCGTAGGCTACTTCGGAGGCGTCGCTGAAGACGTGTAGCTCAATCTTGCATGTCTCTGGCCTCACTGTGGATGGGAAGTAGCTGCGGCGTATATTGACACCTGGGAGTGAGCGGAGTTCCGTCTCCCACTCTCTCCATGTTGAGGCAAGGTGTGCGGGTATTGGGTCGTCCCAGCCCTGGTCCTTGTCCCATAGTGCTCGTACAATCATCTTTGCCCTGGTGGTGTAAGGTAGAATACATCCCAACGGGTCATATTGTCTGGCGAGTGTTCTGTACACACTCCGTCTGGTGGTCGGTATCGCCGCCGACCTTCCTTGCTCTGGAGCCAAGGGTTTGTGTCTATAGTGGAGCGAGTCTGTTTTGAAGCGCCAGACTAATCCTAGTGTCATTTCTTGGGCTTCTCCTGGGATTGTCGCCATCCAGGTCTCGCTGCTGGCAGCCTTGTCTGCGGAGGAGAGGCTGCGCAATACGTGCGGGTCACTGCTGGCCCACTGCCTGAGATCAAAGCCTCCTTTGATTAGGGAGGCGCGTAACTTGATTAGGAGAGCCTCGGCTTCCTCTTGAGTCGAGACGCTTTGTAGACAGTTGTCCACGTAGAAACTGTTCTTCACACTGTGTTGGACCTCTTCATCTGCTGCTGGGTCCTCTGTGACGTGTTTCTGTAGTGCAAATAATACTGGGGGGTCGCTGCTGGCCTGCTGCCGGAGATCAAAGCCGTCTTTGATCAGGGAGGCGCGGAGCAGCGCACGCCGTCGCCAGTCTATTTTCTTCTCGACAGGCTGCAGGAGTGTGGTGTCTCCTTCCGTCGTTCTGGAGTGGAAGCAGCTAGTGGCTGCTGTTCGGTTGAGAGATTTAGCGAGGGGGCCTTGTAATGTCCATCCTAGGCGGGTCTTGACTGCTGCAGGACAGCCTCGGGGGCCTGTATGGACCCGGTCAATCGGGACTATGAGTTCTGCATGGTCGGAGCCTATCAACAGGGTCGGGGTAGCGCCGTCTATGAGCGGGATAGGTAATTGGCGCAGGTGCACATATTTATCCATCAACTTGGTGACAGGGTAGGTGTACTGCGATAGTCCTATTTCTTGGCTGGTGAAAGCATTTGTGATCTTGTACCGTCGCTCTGGCTGCCCGTTGGCTGCGATAGTGAAGGAGACATTCTCGCCCTTTATCGTCTTTAAATCTCTTCTTATTGTCCGAATCGTCATTTCGTTCTTGCTCCCCCGCAGTCCCAGCTGAGTCGCAGCGGAGGCGAGCAGAAGGGTCTTCTCTGACCCGTCATCAAGGACGGCGTAAGTGTCCATGACTTTATCCTGGTAGCTCAATGTCACACGGACTACCTTTAAGAGCACTTGAGCTCCGTTGCTGCTGGCGGGGTCAATGTACATGACACTTGCCTTGGTGCCGCTCCGTGGTGCAGGTATAGGCCGTCTTCCGTTACTATCGTGTAGTATATCTAGATGGGTTCCATCGCACCGGCTGCACCTTTTCTTTAGGCGGCATTCGGCTGCCATGTGGGGCCGCGCACATCGATAACAGCGCCGGTTGGACTTTATCCATTGGCTCACTTCTTCTGCATTCATCTTTGTGAATGAGTCACATTGTGACAGCCAGTGTTCTTTCTCACAGTAGGGACACGCTATCTTCCACTTCTCCTTTCTCGAGGGGGTGCTGTGACTCTTACTGCTCGGTACTGACTCTGATTGGTGCATGACAGTCACCGATCTTCTTCCATCACTTATTCTCCTGGGTCCCTCTCTGGAGCTTGGCGTGCTCCGCCCGAAGGTGTCCAGTCGTAAGCTGCTGACCTCTCTCGCCAGGAAGTCGGCCAGATCAAGGAGGGATGGCTCGGGGCCGTCGGGATCTCGGTAGTCCCTCTGCCGCCGAAAGCGCTCCTGTCTTGCGGGTGGCAGCTTCTCCAAAATCCTCTCAACGTTAGAGTTGGCGTACAGCTCATGCCTGCCCTTCTCCCGTTGAGCTCCCAGCATCCCCACCAGGGACTGCACTTTGATTGACAGGTCGTCTAGTGAGCGATTGTCTGTGGCTGGGGGTAGGCGGTCAATATGCCTTATCTCCTGGATTACGTAATCCCATATACGTCCATATCTTTGATCCAGCGCTGCAAGGGCCGCTGTGTATGGGGTCGAGGAGGTAGCATAGGCTAGCGCTATATTGTGCGCTCGCGGTACTTTCAGGTGCTTCAATAATATTGCATACTTGTGGCGTTCATCAGCGACATCCACCATCATTGTCTCTAAGCACATCCGGAGCTCCGTGTACTGTGCTCGACTCTCATAGGCGAAGTGTGGGAATGACGGCGTGGCGTTGTATGACGCCGTGGATGGCTGATACATCGGCGAGCGCTGGGGGAGAGACCTCCTGGGCGAGTCCCCTCTTGCGCCTCGCTGTGGGCTGGTACTGGCAGGGTACCATGGCCCGCTGGTCCAGGTACTGTTCCTCGGGGCTGGTCGTGCGTCGTGCTCACCCGTAAATAGAGTCGGGGGTCTGTAGCGCAGCGCCGCGGGGGTATAGCCTGGACTGTATGGGACCTCCTGGTCCGGTGGAGTACTGTGCTGTCGTCGGGCTTGGTTCTCCTCTTCTCCCTCTTCTTCTTCTATCAAATCTTCCAGATCTTGTAATCGTTTATTTAGCTTCTCCGCAGTGTAGGCCGCTCCTTCCTTGTAGCTGGGTCTCGCTTGGACCGGTATGGGAAGGGGGTCTGCGGGGGGTCTAGACTCGGTCTGTTGGTCAAGTTCAGGGTCGCTTGCTCGTTGCGGTGACGCTGCTCTTGACTGCTGTCTCGTCGAGTTCCTTGAGCCCCTGGCGGAGGGAGAGGGAGTTGTCCTTTTGATCAGCTGCTCTATTAGTTGCGCTTGTAGTCTGTCGCGCTCTGCGTCTCTTTGGGCACCGGCAGCGGTGCGCTGGGCGTCGGCCCGGTCTCTTGCCATATTCTCTTCCATCTGGAAGAGTCTCATCTCCAGACATGTGCGCTGTTCTTCGCTCCGTTGCTGCGCTTGGAGGTGTTCGCGCTCGCCAAGCATCTGTGCTTGGAGCCGATCGCGCTCGGCGGAGG
>NC_140179.1:58953495-58955995 GCF_963971535.1 Notolepis coatsorum | reverse complement strand
GTCTGACATTGTTGACCACTAGGAGCTGCCCAGTACAACCACAGTCTGACACTGTTGACAACTAGAGCTGCCCAGTACAACCACAGTCTGACACGTATGGCCAATGAGCAGCTCCACTGGAGCAGTTGGGGGTTAAATGTCTTGCTCAAGGGTGCATCAATTTCATTCACTTCCTGCCAGTCTGGCGACTCTTCCAGTCACACGAGCCCACTTCCCTAACCTTTATACCACAGCCTTTAACTGAGGAGATAAACTGAGGATAAAACTCAATTTCATTAGCACTCAGAGTGATTCTTCTTTGTTGTGGAAGAAAGTTCAGAATGTTTCCTTTCAAAAGAGACCAGACTCATGCATGTGATATAAGTATACAGTATAATAAATCGCAAATTACTTCGGGCATGCAATCGTCAGCCATGTTATGCTAAACTAGCCCCATTTTTGCCCAATGCATTATGTGGTTAACAGTGGAGCTATCTGTAGAATAACACCTATATGTGTGATAAAAGTAAATCCACAAGTCAGATGATTGACAGGAGCTGGCTTGAGCTGGGTAGTGTCGTTTTTTTTAATTCCAAAGCCCATCGAAAGCCCTGGGTCTCCTTTCCTCATATGACTACAAACAAAATAGTGGCGCGCATTTTCTAGCGTCTATATGTTTGCGACTAGATTTCCAAAACTAAAATTTCGCTAATTAACACTTTAACCTATTGGTAAACAAACCTATTGCTGAATATATACACCTTGACTGCTGTTTTGACAGGGTTAGGGTCTTTACTCTTGTCTACATTTGAAGACGAAAAAAATGCTACATTAATTCATGACAGTCTGTAGAGATGGATTCATGGCGTGATGTCATTTGCGGTCCACCACCGGACCGCTCAGGCTTAAGAGGTTAACACTGGAGCTATCTGTAGAATAACACCTCTATACTGTGTGGTAGGAGCATTTAACAGAGGAGCTATCTGTAGAATAACACCTCTATACTGTGTGATATCAGCCTTTAATAGAGGATCTATCTGTAGAATAACACCTATATACTGTGTGATAGCAGCCTTTAATAGAGGAGCTATCTGTAGAATAACACCTCTATACTGTGTGGTAGGAGCATTTAACAGAGGAGCTATCTGTAGAATAACACCTCTATACTGTGTGATATCAGCCTTTAATAGAGGATCTATCTGTAGAATAACACCTATATACTGTGTGATAGCAGCCTTTAACAGAGGATCTATCTGTAGAATAACACCTCTATACTGTGTGATATCAGCCTTTAATAGAGGATATATCTGTAGAATAACACCTATATACTGTGTGATAGCAGCCTTTAATAGAGGAGCTATCTGTAGAATAACACATCTATACTGTGTGATAGCAGCCTTTAATAGAGGATCTATCTGTAGAATAACACCTCTATACTGTGTGATATCAGCCTTTAATAGAGGATCTATCTGTAGAATAACACCTATATACTGTGTGATAGCAGCCTTTAATAGAGGAGCTATCTGTAGAATAACACATCTATACTGTGTGATAGCAGCCTTTAATAGAGGAGCTATCTGTAGAATAACACATCTATCCTGTGTGATATCAGCCTTTAACAGAGGAGCTATCTGTAGAATAACACATCTATATACTGTGTGATATCAGCCTTTAACAGAGGAGCTATCTGTAGAATAACACCTATATACTGTGTGATAGCAGCCTTTAATAGAGGAGCTATCTGTAGAATAATACCTATATACTGTGTGATAGCAGCCTTTAATAGAGGATCTATCTGTAGAATAACACCTCTATACTGTGTGATATCAGTCTTTAATAGAGGAGCTATCTGTAGAATAATACCTATATACTGTGTGATAGCAGCCTTTAACAGAGGATCTATCTGTAGAATAACACCTCTATACTGTGTGATAGCAGCCTTTAATAGAGGAGCTATCTGTAGAATAATACCTATATACTGTGTGATAGCAGCCTTTAACAGAGGATCTATCTGTAGAATAACACATCTATACTGTGTGATAGCAGCCTTTAACAGAGGATCTATCTGTAGAATAACACCTCTATATACTGTGTGATATCAGCCTTTAATAGAGGAGCTATCTGTAGAATAACACCTCTATACTGTGTGATATCAGCCTTTAATAGAGGATCTATCTGTAGAATAACACATCTATATACTGTGTGATATCAGCCTTTAACAGAGGATCTATCTGTATAATAACACCTATATACTGTGTGGTAGCTTGAGGTCAACACCTTTCTCACCGGCGCTGCGCTACAAAGTGAAGTATGGAAACAGAACAACTCAGAGAACAGATTACCCAAAGAGATGTTATGTTTGTTGAAGCCGACCTTTTTTAAGAATACAAGGCTACACGGTTGAAACAGAAGAAAGAGGTCTCGAGAAGCGGGTAAACAGCGTGTCACTCCTCCTGCCAGGCAACGTCGGGACTACTTTCTCTCTCTTCTTCTTTTTCTTTAGAGTTTCAAACAACAGGGA
>NC_140179.1:58933495-58948495 GCF_963971535.1 Notolepis coatsorum | reverse complement strand
AAACAAAAAAATCATTCTGCAATCTGCTGATTCGCTCACTGGCACAAGCCGAACTCTGACTCCCCCCTTGATTCCTCCCATTTGCGCCTCAATCCAACCATAACCAATGAACATCATCGTTGTACAGATGCGCTCTAAGCTCCTCCAATGAACACTCATTTTCTAGAAGATGCCGCCCATCTAGGGGAAGTGGACAGATCACTGCTCGCGGACCTACAGACTCCTGCCACCGGCTTGACAACGTAGACAAACTAGACAAAAACACATCAGTGGATGAAAATAATTGCATGTAGAGTCGTCGCTTTCGGATATCAGTGCGGTCTGACATGGGGGCGAACAACAGCATGCGACGCGTCTCCTTCGAGGTGGATGAGAATGACAAGTCAACCAGCATTAGCCGGCTAGCTACCTAGCATGTAACAAGCTATCATAACGCGCGTTCAACATAGTGGACGACTATACTGAGCGGCTTTGCTTAAATGCAGCCGAGTGACATTTTATTATTACCGGGTTTCCCCCCATATCACCACTCAATCAATCAATCAATCAATCGCCCATATGCCCTTCACAACGGTGATGTTGTCATACTTGGCATTCAGAATACACCTGCTGAACCCCTAGCGTTGTCGATTCGGTTCCAATGTATTGTCATCTTACAGCACAAGTACAGTACAACCAGAATACATTTGGCATACAACCAGAGTGCAAATGTAACAAGTCAAGTTGTTTTATTTAGCTATTACATTACAGTGAAATGCTTGGTTCTTTCACTGCCCAACTCAGTCCAACCTAGACCAGTCCAACCTAGTCCAGTCCAGCCCAGCATCTTTCACTGCCTAGTTCAGCCCAACCCAGTCCAGAATAGTTCCCTCTTTCATGTTAATATGTGATATCCTAATATTTTGAAGAGTAGAGACAGTGTGATTAATACATGTTGTATGCTAATATTGTGAAGAGTAGAGACTGTTATTAATGTTTTATGCTAATAAATATTTTAAAGAGTAGAGACACAGTGTGATTTTTACTATGATTGAAAATCAATTTAGACAAAGACATACAAAGAAGTAATTATCACAATTAGCGATTTTTTTTGGCCGGTAAAAAATCAGTTTGTCTGGTAAAAAAAATCAGATACTCGCCAGTTGGCTGGTAAGCCAAAAAGTTAGTTTCCTCCCCTGACGGCAACGTTGCGTTTCTATGGTAACATGGCATTTCATGTGACCTTGTGACCTTTCACGGCTACAGACATCAGTTGAGCAGGTTGGAGGAAGAGGAGCAGCATGCTCTGCTGAACTGTGTCTGGAGGCGTGAGAGACGTACAGACCCGCTGGAACAGCACACACTACATGAGGGGCATACCACACTGTATACTTCATCAGATCATATATTTAGCATTTAGCATTTTTAGATTATATATTAGATTTAGATTATTGGATTATTAGATTATATATTGCATATATTTAGCATTTAGCATTTTAGCATTTCGTTTTTTTTAGATTATATATTAGATTCGATTTAAATTATTGGATTATTAGATCATATATTGTAACTATTTATTGTAGGGCAAATATAACTGAGGTGCTCATGTAGGGCAAATTGAGGTTGAGGAGATCCGGAGAGAGAGAATGTAATGCACTCGAATGATGTGAGATCAGGAGTGGGGATCTCCTTGACCTGGAAGTCTGTACGATGAATGACAGCCAGCCCGCCGCCACGGCCCGTGGAGCGCAGTTTCTGGAGGTAGATGTAACCGGGCGGTGTAGCTTGGTTTAGTGTGATGAAATCCAGTTTATTTTGCCATGTTTCAGTCAAACATAAAAAAATCCAGTTTTCTTTCAGTGATGATATCATGGATGAGTAGTGCCTTGTTATTGAGGGCGCGAGTATTGAGCAGCATGAAAGTGGCTGTGGAGGAGACAGGCAGAGTGGGAGGGGTGCTACTGTCAGAGCAGGCCAGGGGCTTCAGACAGCTGGTGCGCACGTGAGGTGTGTTGTGATGACGTTAACGAACAACACGGAAGCGCGGAGCAGATACTACCACAGGAATAGTGGAATCTGTGCAGATGAGTTTGTAGCGGGATGGTCGATGTATATAGCGGAGGCGTTGAAGGAGTCCGAGTGATCTGATGGTATCCAGGCAGATTGGCACAGCGGCGTTGAAAAAACTCCGAAGTTGGCGAGAGGAGTATGTGAGCATATCGACCGGAGCAGCTAACCGGCTAACGACCAGCCACACACAACAAATCCAGCCTCGGACAACAGCACACTGCGGTGGAGTAATCAAAACTCACGAACAGTCCAGGTACATGTAGAGAGTTAATCCAGTTGGGGAAAAACAGGTGACGGAAGAAGATGATCCAAACCGAGAACCCAGGAGCAGAACCGGAAACCGGCTAGCTAGTTTGACAGCGGGGCTAACGATGCTAACAGCTGATGCTGACAGCTGGCAGGTAGCAAACACTAGCCCCAGACAGCTGATCAGCAGAGAGGGTGAGTAAACACAAAAACCAGATAAATGAAATTATCACACGGTTATGACAAAGTAAAAAAAAAAAATACAAATCAGAATCTAACGTTAATAGCCCAGACGAAATTTAGCAAGGGAATTAGCAAGGGAAGGAACGTTAACTCAGTGGAGCGACTGAGAAGCGGCGACATCAAACGCCAGCGTCCTCTCAGCGTACTCATTAGGAATATCTGACAAACACAAGTTCCCCAACAATCTCACCATCTCACCAGTGGACACTTCTGGTAAAGACTATCTGTTCTGGTTCAGTTTGAGGAGGAGTTCACCTGAACGTAACAATCTGTTCTGGTTCAGTTTGAGGAGGAGTTCACCTGAACGTAACGATCTGTTCTGGTTCAGTTTGAGGAGTTCACCTGAACGTAACGATCTGTTCTGGTTCAGTTTGAGGAGTTCACCTGAACATAACGATCTGTTCTGGTTCAGTTTGAGGAGGAGTTCACCTGAACGTAACGATCTGTTCTGGTTCAGTTTGAGGAGTTCACCTGAACATAACGATCTGTTCTGGTTCAGTTTGAGGAGGAGTTCACCTGAACGTAACAATCTGTTCTGGTTCAGTTTGAGGAGTTCACCTGAACGTAACGATCTGTTCTGGTTCAGTTTGAGGAGGAGTTCACCTGAACATAACGATCTGTTCTGGTTCAGTTTGAGGAGGAGTTCACCTGAACGTAACAATCTGTTCTGGTTCAGTTTGAGGAGGAGTTCACCTGAACATAACGATCTGTTCTGGTTCAGTTTGAGGAGTTCACCTGAACGTAACAATCTGTTCTGGTTCAGTTTGAGGAGGAGTTCACCTGAACATAACGATCTGTTCTGGTTCAGTTTGAGGAGTTCACCTGAACATAACGATCTGTTCTGGTTCAGTTTGAGGAGTTCACCTGAACATAACGATCTGTTCTGGTTCAGTTTGAGGAGAAGTTCACCTGAACATAACGATCTGTTCTGGTTCAGTTTGAGGAGGAGTTCACCTGAACGTAACGATCTGTTCTGGTTCAGTTTGAGGAGTTCACCTGAACGTAACAATCTGTTCTGGTTCAGTTTGAGGAGTTCACCTGAACATAACGATCTGTTCTGGTTCAGTTTGAGGAGTTCACCTGAACGTAACGATCTGTTCTGGTTCAGTTTGAGGAGGAGTTCACCTGAACATAACGATCTGTTCTGGTTCAGTTTGAGGAGGAGTTCACCTGAACGTAACGATCTGTTCTGGTTCAGTTTGAGGAGGAGTTCACCTGAACGTAACGATCTGTTCTGGTTCAGTTTGAGGAGTTCACCTGAACGTAACAATCTGTTCTGGTTCAGTTTGAGGAGGAGTTCACCTGAACGTAACGATCTGTTCTGGTTCAGTTTGAGGAGTTCACCTGAACGTAACAATCTGTTCTGGTTCAGTTTGAGGAGTTCACCTGAACGTAACAATCTGTTCTGGTTCAGTTTGATTAGGAGTTCACCTGAACGTAACGATCTGTTCTGGTTCAGTTTGAGGAGTTCACCTGAATGTAACGATCTGTTCTGGTTCAGTTTGAGGAGTTCACCTGAACGTAACGATCTGTTCTGGTTCAGTTTGAGGAGGAGTTCACCTGAACGTAACAATCTGTTCTGGTTCAGTTTGAGGAGTTCACCTGAACGTAACGATCTGTTCTGGTTCAGTTTGAGGAGGAGTTCACCTGAACATAACGATCTGTTCTGGTTCAGATTGAGGAGTTCACCTGAACATAACGATCTGTTCTGGTTCAGTTTGATGAGTTCACCTGAACATAACGATCTGTTCTGGTTCAGTTTGAGGAGTTCACCTGAACGTAACGATCTGTTCTGGTTCAGTTTGAGGAGTTCACCTGAACATAACTATTATGTCTATTCTGGTTCCGTTGTCATTACGACCAACTTTTTACTATTTAACTTTTACATAATAAATTGAATGGTATAACTGAAGTATTCATATCGGTACCCCATATCGGCAAGTGCCTGTAAATGTAAGTACTTGTGCCGAATCTAAGTACTTGTACCGAATGTAAGTACTTGTACCGAATGTAAGTACTCGTACCGAATGTACAGAATGTAAGTACTTGTACCAATATAAGTACTTTTACCAAATGTAAGTACTTGTACTGAATCTAAGTACTTGTACCGAATCTAAGTACTTGTACTTACACACAGGTACCGGGACGCCTCTAGAGAGTGATGTTGTTTTGAGAGAAAAATAATGATATTCAAACAAAGCAACATCTGCATGGAGCTCAGTCACTCATCTTCTCTTGGCCTCATATTCATGAAGACGGTTCATTAATTAGTCATGTTTCAACACCTACTGCTGAGAATCAGCCTCTCACTCATCTCACTGCTGCACTCAGACTGAGGTATGATGGAACCAACATCTGCTTCATGCACCCAGTTCAGGTGGTTCATAGGGAGAGAGAGGGGGGGGAGAGAAGGAGAGATAGAGTGAGAGAGAGAGGGGGATATATATATATATATATATATATATAGAGAGAGATAGAGAGAGAGAGAGAGAGAGAGAGAGATAGAGAGAGAGATGGAGAGATAGAGGGATAGAGAGAGATATAGAGAGATAGATATATATATAAAGAGAGATATATATATATAGAGATAGATAAAGAGAAATGGAAAGAGATAGAGGGGGAAATACCAAGATAGAGGGAGAGAAAGAGAGATTGATAGAGATAGAGAGAGAGAGAGAGAGAGAGAGAGAGAGAGAGATAGAGAGAGAGAGAGAGAGAGAGAGAGAGAGAGAGAGAGAGAGAGAGAGAGAGAGAGAGAGAGAGAGAGAGAGAGAGAGAGAGAGAGAGAGAGATATTGTCCCACTCTTAATTTCCGATACCGATATCAACCGATACCGATATATGCGGGGTTTAACACAACATTATGCATACTTTTGACAATAAATAAAATAAGAATTTGTTCTTACTTGCTTGCCTGGGTAAATAAAGGTTTTTTGATAACCGATACCGATCATTTCCGATATTACATTTTAATTCCAATATCGGACATCCCTAAGAGAGAGAAATACCAATATAGAGGGATAGAAAGATAGAGAGATAGAGAGAGATAAGGGGAGATAGAGAAAAAAAGAGATATAGAGAAATACCAAGATAGAGGGAGAGGGAGAGAGAGGGAGAGAAAGACACAGAGAGATGGAGAGCGAGAGAGATAGAGCAGAGAGAGACAGAGAGCAGAGAGATGGAGAGCATAGAGAGATGGAGACTCAGATAGAGAGCATAGATAATGATGATTAGATAAGATAAGAGAGAGAAGGACGAGGGAGACAGAGGAGAAGAGAAGGGAGGAGAAGAGACGAGCAAATAAGACAGATGGAGAGAGAGAGATAGAGAGAGAGAGAGAGATAGAGAGAGAGATAGAGAGAGAGAGAGAGAGAGAGAGAGAGAGAGAGAGAGAGAGAGAGAGAGAGAGAGAGAGAGAGAGAGAGAGAGAGAGAGAGAGAGATAGAGAAAGAGAGAGAGAGAGAGAGAGAGGGAATGAGTCTGTGGTTTGTTTGTGTGTGTGTGTGTGGGGGGGGTGTCAGCTCAAATTTGGGTCAAAGCCAAGTGTGTGTGTGCCCAATTGAGGTGTATGTGTGCACTGGTGTGTGTATGTGTGTGTGTGTGTGTGTGTGTGTGTGTGTGTGTGTGTGTGTGTGTGTGTGTGTGTGTGTGTGTGGAGACAGGGCTGTGAGAGGGCACCATCATTTCCTCCTCCCCCTCCTCATCCCCCTAGTCCTCATCCTCATCCCCCTCCCCCTCCCCACCCCCCCCCCCCCCCCCCCCCCTCTTGACTGACAGGCCATGATGCAGAATTCCTTCATCCTAACCACAAGACCTCTGCCGGCCATTATCACATCAACCCCACTATCACGTAACACCCACCTCTCTCCATCATCAACTCATTCAAGGGCAATTTAGCCCTCTATAGAGAGACACAGAGAGAGAGAGACAGAGAGAGAGGGAGAGAGGGGGAGAGATAGAAAGAGATAGAGACAGAGAGAGGGGAAACAAGAGAGATATAAAGACAGAGAGATGAGAAATACAGAGAACGAGAGGAAAACAGAAATAGAGAGAGAAATATAGAGAGAAATACAGAGAGAGGGAGAGAGAGAAAGAGACATAGAGGGGGGGGCATAGAGGTGTAGAGGAGATGGAAGATGAGGTAATTGTAGGATCAGATGAACAGCACAGCTGGCTCTTATTGCCCCTATCTGTAAATGTACTTAATTAAAAGAGATGGAGTCAAGACGTGCACGCAGGTCCAGCACACGATCAGTAGCTACAGTATGAGAGAAGTCTGTTTTTGGGATTCAAACTTCGCCAGGGTTTTTCGAATGGACGTTTGAACCATCGTTTTGAATCGTGCAAAAAATGTGCTCCTAAAAAAAAATGTCTGTTTCAGTACTGTCAAGTCTTGACTTTAGGCACATAGCGCACATTTATGCATCTAACGTAACGTATATTTGCATATTGCGGCGGTTATTAAGAGTAGTAGTACCTACTTACTGGTCACGGGAGGCTTCAATAACGTTTGGATGGTAAATCCATTTTGTGAATACATTTGTTGAAACAATATCTTTGTTGGCCGAGGGCTCCTGCTCTCTTAACTCATTGGACGCCAGAGGTTGCTGTGTACCGTGTGGTAATTAGGCCACGCTTTAAAGTATACGGATACATGGTGGTGTTTGCAGGGCTCAAACTCTATTAAATATCATAGCTATGGATATAATAATATGGCCCATTTGACATCGAGTATATATCGTTCAATTTGTGAAAAAAAATAAAAATTCATCCATACATTCTCGTTTTATACCGTGGTGAATGTGAGTATAGTCTTAGGGTGCTTTCACATATAGTTTTGGTGGACTCGGTGCGGTTCTGGTGGTGAAGTTGCAACATTGTTGCATTCATCATTTGGTTCGTCTGCATTCACACCGAAATTTATCAGGCGCACCAAACTATCTGAACAATGTCACGCGGTCGAAAAGGGCGCTCGTCTATTGGACAATAGAGAGTGGAAATGTGTGTGTGTGGCTGCGAGCCTGTGTGTGTGCGCACGCGCGCGTGTGTGTGTCTGTGTGTGTGGACTGGTAGATAGTGTTGTTTTGCAGTGAATGCCGCGCGCGGTAATAATAATAATAATAATAATAATAATAATAATAATAATAATAATAATAATAATAATAATAATAATAATAATAATAATAATAAGCCGGCTGTTCCTTCGACCCAAGATGCACAGTTATATAGATAGATAGTGTTGTTTTGCAGTGAATGCCGCGCGCGGTAATAATAATAATAATAATAATAAGCCGGCTGTTCCTTCGACCCAAGATGCACAGTTATATAGATAGATAGTGTTGTTTTGCAGTGAATGCCGCGCGCGGTAATAATAATAAGCACTTCCTATATTTGGTCCGCGTTTGGTCCGATGAAGCGAACCAAGACCTATGTTTTTGGTCAGACCAGAGTTTGCGTGTTTGGTCCGCGGACCGAGTTCGACGCGCATTCACACAAACCCCAAAAAGTGGACTATCGAATTCTGGTCCGATAGTCCGGACCAAACAGCCCCTGTGTGAAAGCGACCTTAGAGTAATCCTGTCTAATCCCAGAAAACTACGCTATGAAGCGTTTAGTGCATTTCACTCAAAACCGTGCCGTTTCTCGCCTGTATCAACAATCAATCTGAAATCAACGCTATATTATCGGTATTATGTTTCATCATGAATGCATGAAAGGGTGTGGGGGGGTCGTTTTTCCATGCTTTGATCGCCACCAACGGGATACGTTACACACACACATTACACACATACAGTCGGATCGCTGTGAATGGATTCTTGGATCAACGCAAGATTGATACCATATAGCCCTTACCTTGACTAGGATGTACTCCAAAAAGAATATTCCAATTATCTGATTGCCATTCCAAGTATTGATGTCGATCGTGTTGCCAACATAATCCGCCAAAGAATATTAATCGGGAGTGCTTGATTCTCCTCAATCCATGCATTATAAACGCTTGTCCTGCCCTACAAGGAAAACCCGGACCGGACTTTTAGATCGATGACCAGACCAAGCCAGAGAGTTTCCAAGGATGTGCAATACCGGCCGCAAAGCGGCAGGCGCTGGTATTGGACGTTTGCGATCTCAGACATGTTCCCATTGATAACATCAGGCTCCCTCGATGGATTATGAATGGAAATAGCGAGTAAAAGAAATAATGACCAAAACCCGACTATACTCGGTCTGGCGCCAAACATTCGGCGAGTTAACCCGACTATGCTCTGGTACAGCGCTGAAAGTGTTAACGTTAGCAAGCTAAACACGTTAGTCTGACTTAATTAACGTTCAAAACATACCTGTGTAACGTTAACTAATGCTGGGAAAGTTCAGAATCACTGCATGCATACAATTGGTTTAATCCAAACGACCATTCGGAAACGTAGTATTATGAAATAAGATTGGTGAGTGTGAAGAAAGAAGAAACACAGGGGAAGGAGGAGCGGAATCAGAATAAGGCTAAAAAGATCTGCTTACCGACCGGCGATTCCATCCATTTTACTGGCAAATGTACGTTTGCTGGAAAATAAAATGGATGATCTTCGGGCGAGGGTTCGATTCCAGCAAGAGGTGAGAGACTGTAACACCATGTGCTTCACGGAGACTTGGCTGAAACCAGCGACTCCGGATCACAGCGTCTCTCCTTCGGACTCCTTCTTCGTCTTCCGAGCGGCATCCGCGGGGGGCGGGGGCACTCTCTCATTGACGGAACACAGTGTGAGAAGAGCATTTATGCGGGTGAACACCAGAAAGGCAGCTGGCCCAGATGGGATAACAGGACGGATACTTAAGTTCTGTGCTAACCAGCTAGCCCCGGTGTTCACCACCATATTTAATCTATCCCTGACGGAATCCGTGGTCCCTGCCTGTTTCAAGGTGTCTACTATATTCCCGGTACCAAAGAAATGCCCCCCAACAGGTCTTAATGACTACAGACCGGTGGCACTCACCTCTGTGGCCATGAAATGTTTTGAGAGGCTGGTTAAGGATTAACCAGCGATATGGACCCTATGCAATTTGCATACATGCCAAACAGGTCCACTGACGATGCGGTCTCCCAAGTACTGCACAGCACCCTCTCTCACCTAAACTGCCAGAAGGGGGGCTATGTGAGACTGTTGTTCATTGACTATAGCTCAGCGTTCAACACCATAGTCCCCACCAGACTGGTGGACAAGCTGATCGAGCTGGGTCTGAGCTCCGCTCTGAGTGCCTGGATACTGGACTTTCTGAGTGAAAGGCCCCAGGCGGTCAGGGTGGGGGGTCAGACCTTCAACACCATCACCCTGAGTATCGGGTCCCCCCAGGGCTGTGTCCTGAGCCCCCTGCTGTATTCACTATACACACATGATTGTGTGGCCAAGTTCAGCTCCAACTCCATAGTGAAGTTTGCGGACGACACAGTGGTGGTGGGGCTGATCTCTGACAACAACGATAAGGCCTACCGGGAGGAGGTTGAGGTACTGGAACGCTGGTGCCAGGACAACAGCCTGCTCCTGAACATTGGTAAAACCAAGGAGCTGATCGTGGATTTTAGGAGAACACAGCAGGGGACACACACACCACTGAGGATAAACGGGGCTAGGGTGAGCAGCTTCAAGTACCTGGGGGTCCACATCTCAGAGGACCTGACATGGACAACACACATAGACTCAGTCATAAAGAAGGCGAAGCAGCGCCTCTACCACCTGAGACAGTTAAGGAAGTTCAGAGTATCGGGGAAGATACTCCAGTCCTTCTATTCCGGAGCTGTAGAGAGCATCTTGACTGGAAACATCACTGCCTGGTATGGAAACAGCACGGCACAGGACAAGAAGGCCCTACAGAGAGTGACACGCTCAGCTGAGCGTACTACGGGTATTGCACTACCACCCCTGCATGTCTTATATAACAAGAGGTGCAAATCCAGAGCCTGCAGAATAATGAAAGACCCTCACCACCCCAACAACAGCCTGTTCAAGCTGCTGCGGTCAGCCAAACGCCTGCGAACACCAGCAACTAGGACAGAGAGACTTTGGCTCAGCTTCTTCCCCCAGGTCATCAGAGTCTTGAACACTGAACTCTCCACACACAAGCACACATGAGCACACACACAACACACACACTGTATACGCTCACACACTAGCAGTCACTTTAACATGAACACACACACACATGCTGCACACGCTCACACTATGGTCACTTTACACAATGAAAGGTCAAATAAAAGAACAGGAGTGGTTATTGTATAGTAAATAGATGGATAGCAAGCTAGCATAAGGACACATAGTATAACTGTAGATTGTATAGTATAGCATTGTATAGTAGTGTACATAAGACCCAGTGCCTCATCCGTAGCTAACAGTGTATTGCACTCTCACAGGACCTAGCATGTCTTACCATGCTTTTGAAAAACTCATGTACATATACCTATGTCTTTACTCTTATGACTTGTATTATTGCACAAATGTCGCATTCTCATCCCTTGGATTATTATTATTGTATTATTGTATTATTGTACTATGCACAATCGTTGCGGGCAAGACCCCCCGCATTTCACTTTATACTTGTATGCCGTGACAAATAAAACTCTTGACTTGACTTGACTTGAGTCACTCAACTCTTTTTTGCATGATTGATTCATTTCCTGATAATGTATAACGGTGACCCCTCCTCATCTCGACTAGACTAGTGTTGTTGTGTCTGTGTTCGCGCGTGACTTTCGAATGATTGTAAACACAACATAGTACTGTGATATTCCGATATATATATTTCACATTCTGATATATATATATATATATTTATTTTTTTGATCCACTTTTTCTCCTTATTTTTCTATTTTTCTCCCATCCCAATTTCGCCTCGCCAATTCTCCCTTCAATTCTGCCCTCCCCTGTCTCGAACGTTGCTAGACTATGCCTCCCACTGGTCGGCTGCAGTGAGGACCAAGCTTTGCATCACGTGTCCCCTCCGTCCACGAGGAGGCAGCTGTCGCATCTTTTCACCTGAACAGCGCTATCTCTCAGTGGCGAGGAGTAGCACGTGGGAGGCTCACGCTGCCCCCGATACTTCCTGATTCTGCTGTACAGGCGCACCAACCAACCTGTAGGAGTCGCTGTCCACAATGTCCGATCTCCACCCACCAGCTTTCCCACCGCTAACACTGCCAATTGTGTTAGTATGAACAACCAGCCAAACTGGTAGCAACGCCGAGAGCTGGGCTTGAACCCAGCATCTCCTGCGTTAGTGGCGAGCGTCTTGCCCACTGCGCCACTTAGCCGCCCTCTGATATATATTTTTTGTGTAAAATAATTTTTTTTAAATTCAACGAAAAAATACAAATAATAATAGATTAAAAAGCGGAGGTTCGAACCCATTAATTAAGATTTGAATGCCAACGTAACAAACTAAGGTCTGAACGTTCAAACATTTGGGCTCAGCCCTATCGGAAACGCTCTAGCTAGCACACGCTCATTACCTACAGTATGAGAGATAGTGAACGCTCTAGCTAGCACATGCTCAGTGCCTCGTATGTGTGTGCGTGTGTGTGTGTGCTGTATGAGCCAATCACAGCAACTCAAGTTCAAGTTTCTTTATTAGTTGTCATACAGAAGTACAGAATACTTTTATACAAAATGCTTATATATGTTACGCTCCAGAGCCTGTGCTAGACAAAATAGATGAGTACAAAATAAGTATAGCAAGTATAAAATAGAAGTCAAGTACGTAGACAAAAGTGTTCAGTATATACACAATGCAGAGTAGAAGTACGTGAGTTACAGTACAATATACTATCCAGTACAAAGCAGAAATGGGATGAGGTACAATTTAGGTACAATTTACAGTGATTGATATCATGAATTTCAACACTCTGCCCTAGTGGCCAGATAAACATAGAGATAAAGGGAGAGAGAGGGCGGGTGGAGAGAGAGGGGAGTGGAGATAGATAGGGAGAAAGGGGCGATGGATAGATATAGGGAGATAGGGAGAGAGGGGATATGGAGAGAGAGATAGGGAGAGAGCGGAGATGGAGAGAGATGACGGGTGGAGAGAGAAGGGGAGAGAGGGGAGATGGAGAGAGAAAGTGAGAGAGGGGAGATGGAGAGAGAGAGGGAGAGATGGAGAGAGATAGAGCAGACATTAATGTGGTGCAGAGAACATAATCTCATACTTAATGAAAGCAAGACAGTTGAACTAATCATTGACTTCAGGAAAAACACACCCACTAAAACACTGATGCTCATTAACAACAAACCCATTTCTGCCACAGACACATTCAAATTCCTAGGAACACACATCACCAATAAACTGAGCTGGGACCATCACACCACCCATCTACTCAAAACAGCTAATCAGAGACTATTTTCACCTCAGACAACTCAGGAAATACAAGGTCAGGAAGAATTTAATGGTCCAATTCTACATAGCCATAATACAAAACATTCTGTCTTCATCCATCACTGTATGGTACGGCAACACACCCAAACACACACTACATAGACTGGATAGGGTCATAAAAAGGGCATCCAAAATTATCAACTGCAAACTCCCCACTCTGGACGCCATACACAAACACCATACCATCACACGCGCAAACAAAATGATCAGTGACCCTCTGCACCCAGCTCACCACCTCTTCCACACCTCCCCTCTGGTAGGAGGTTCAGGTCACTGGGCAGGAACTGTGAGGTTCAACCACAGTTTCTTCCCCAAGGCCATACAGCTGCTCAACTCCTCCTAATATTCACCCCATGCTTGTTATGTTCTCTGGCTTTTTGTTACCTTGCACCTTGCACGGTACTGTTCCGTTGTGTATATTTTTTAGGTGGTGTATTTCTGTACTGTACTGTTCCGTTTGTGTCTTTTATGTGGTGTATTGTCGCAGCTACCACCTGCACCGTGCACAAATGCCACCGGCTTGGCCGTGTGGCAATAAAAGGAACTTGAACTTGATAGAGAGAGAGAGAGAGAGAGAGAGAGAGAGAGAGAGAGAGAGAGAGAGAGAGAGAGAGAGAGAGAGAGAGCGATAGAGATAGATAGATAGATAGATATATATATATAGAGGGGAGATGGAGAGAGAGAGAAAGAGAGAGATAGGGTGGGTGGATAGATATGTGGGGTGGAGAGAGAGGGGGAGAGAGGGGAGATGGAGAGAGAGGGACAGAGGGGAGAGAGGGGAGATGGATAGATAGAGGGAGATATGGGATATGGAGAGATAGAGGGATAGAGGGGATATGGAGAGATATAGGGAGAGAGGGGATATGGAGAGATAGAGGGAGAGAGGGGATATGGAGGGATATAGGGAGAGAGGGGATATGGATAGATAGAGGGAGAGAGGGGATATGGAGGGAGAGAGGGGATATGGAGAGATGGAGGGAGAGAGGGGTTGGATAAATGAAGAGAGAGACGGAGGGAGATAAAGAGAAAGACAGTTCAATAAATATGCAGAGATAGAGGGAGAGTAAGAGAGAGATAAATGTGGTATTAAAGAAGAAAGACAGCATGACATCAAACAGCTGCAAAGTACTACTAAAGAGTGTGTGTATGTGTGTGTGTGTGTGTGTGTGTGCATGTGAGTCGCTGTGTGTGTGTGTGTGTGCATGCGTGCATGTGAGTCGATGTGTGTGTGTGTGTGTGAGTAAGTGAGTAAATGAGTGTGTGTTTATGGGTGTGTGAGCGTCTCTGTGTGTTTGTTTGTGTGTGTGTGTGTGTGTGTGTGTGTGTGTGTGTGTGTGTGTGTGTGTGTGTGCGTGTGTGTGTGTGTGTGTGTGTGTGTGTGTGTGTGTGTGTGTGTGTGTGTGTGTGTGTGTGTGTGTGTTTTTGTTGACACCAGCGACGGAGAGGTGCTGGGCATAGAAGTAGGCTGTACCTTTGATCTGTACCTTTGATCGTTCCTCCCTCCCTCTTGCAGAGACCAGTCGCATATCTCTTTCCTCTCCCCAGACCGCCAAGGTCGTTCCTCTCGCTGGCCCTAACTGCCTCCCTGTCGGTGTTGATTCTACTTTCTTCAACAGACGTGGCTCCATACTCAACTACAATGGATCAACTAGTAAGCTGGTCATTTGCAGCAATTGATCGAATTTTCTCTTCAAGGAAGCAGAACGCAGCTGATCCGCTGTGTCCAATCGGGACATATCAAGCGGGCTTTGCGATTGACAGTTGGAATAAATGGCGCTCAATCTGCCTTTTTTTCTCTTGAAATTGAGGATGTTGAGGATGTGTACATCATCACAATCCTACTGATCGGCTTGGGAGCGATTTGGGATCTGGATTTGTACAAGAATATTCGGGGAAAAGAGACAAACAAAAAGATGATAACCGTGTGGACCGCTGTCTGACAGCTGTGGCCAGACTGGAAGTATCCCACTTGGAACTTGTTAAAAGACTCGCTGTCCATTCATCTGACGAACAATTGAGAGGTGAAGTCTGGCTGGGGGTCGCGCA
>NC_140179.1:58893495-58928495 GCF_963971535.1 Notolepis coatsorum | reverse complement strand
GAGTGCTAATGAAATAGAGTTAGAGGTTTGAACACACTGAAATAAAAGTTATTGTTACTCACGTTTTGTTTAATTGTTACCAGATGCCTGTTTTTGAGTTCCAGCGGAGAGGTAAGAGCTGGAAAACATAACGGGTCCATGGCCTGAAGTCTTATCTACAGTACAATTCCAAGGTTTATAACAATCCCACGGAAAATTTGTGTTTTACAGATGTTTTTGTAATCCTTGTATCTGTAATAATTAGTCCAAAATGGCTGACGCTCATTCATTTGGACGGCAAGTGAGAAATTCTCCAAACAAACGACTTCTTCATCTTCTTCTCGCCCTTTACCATAGGAATCAGCCCTCATGCAAGATACCATTAGCTCCAGAATTTCATTGGCTACAAAATAATCAATAATTTTCACCGTCAGAGGTAACTGGTCCGTTCAGGACCCGGCCAAACTGGATGTGGTCACTTGTCCGAATGTCTTGTCAAATGACGCTCGTCTGATGGTTCGTCTTGTAACTCGAGACTGGAAGCACGCAATAGGTCGAGTGGGGTGACGATCGAAAGGCAGCAAATTCAACTTTCCAACAATGTATTGGTTGATTGGCAAAACCGCAGCGCTAGGCCGACAGACGAGGGCAAAGTGCTGCGAAGTGTCCGCCTGCGGGCCGCCGAATGATAAGAGGTTAAAATGGCATAATAACAAGTACATTTAGCTGAGGCTTTTTATCCAAAGTGACTTACAAGTTCTATACACTAACCGCCTCGGCCAGTCCTTCATACCAGCGGCCATCATGCTCCATAAAAGTGGGCAGGGACTGCTGCCAGACATCCAACTACTAGGACTCCCACCTAAAAGGACAATATATTACCTTATGCATACCGCACCTTATGTGAATACTGTATACTTCATCAGATCATATGTTTAGCATTTTAGCATTTTTAGATTATATATTAGATTATATTTAGATGATTGTATTATTAGATTATATATTGCATATATTTAGCATTTTAGCATTTCTTTCTTTTTTGATTATATATTAGATTCGATTTAGATTATTGGATTATTAGATTATATATTGTAACTATTTATTGTAAGGCAAATATAACTGATATGGCATACGTTATACGTACCTTCATCTTGCAACTTGTTGTCCATATGCACATGTCCAGAGTTAATTATATTGATTTGTTATATTGTTTACACTGCTTTTTTATTCTATTTTATTTTCTATATTTATTTTACTTCTCCACTGTACTATAATTATGTCATCTGTACCATGTATTATACTACCTGTACCCCCCCCCCCCTCCCCCATGCTGCTATGATGCCTGAATCTCCCCAAGGGGATCAATAAAGGAATATCGTATCTTATCTTATTTTACAACAATTCAGCAGTAGGGGTATAACTCTGGCAGCTAAGGGTTATTGTTATTGTAAGTGATATTGTTTGTCAAACAGTGTCGAACTTGAGTGCTACACCCATAGTGCATAATAGAATAGACATCATAGTAGGTAGTAATATAGGCACAGTAAAGTATTTAGTAGCAACATGGAGAATTGTAAAAGACAGTAGCCTACAAAGGTTAATTGTTTATTTTATTTAATTTTATTATAATTCTTTATTTCAGATATTGATTGAAGAAGTGTGTTTTTAGTGGACTGAACATTGGGGGGGTTTTGGCTGTCCTGACTGTGTGTTGGGAAGTTCGTTCCATTACACAACAGGAGGAATTAGGGAGGCCAGAGAGAATGACACAGCACCATTAGACACAGAAAAAGATAAGACATTTTAGAGATAATTTGGCTAGTGAAATGAGAGAGGGTAGAGAGGAGAGGGGGAAGGGAGGTGACTGTCACGCCCCCGGTCCTAATGGACCGGTCATTGGACTTGCAGCACCACTCATGAACATTACACCACTGCATTTGTGTTTATCTATGTTTATTAATTTGTTATCTGTTGTGCTCACTTGTTTGTTGTCTGTGTATCTGTTGTGCCCCATTGTCTAGTCTAGTGTATTCTCCCCCCTGTTTGTATCTATGTGTTATTTAGTCTCCTCATGTTTCAGTATGTTACCCCAGGCTGTTCAGTCTTTCCCACACAGCTGGGTCTTGTTTCCAATCACCCTCATGTGTCAATTAGTCTGTGTATATTAGTGTTGTTTGCCCTGCCCTCCTGTGCTCGGTCATTGTTCATGTTACCCTCGTCCTGTGTGTTGTCAACCTTTTGTTTCTCCGTTCTTATCAGTGAGTCAGTTTTGTATTGTTTGCCACGTTAAAGTAAAGTGCTTATTAGTTTCATCCACGACTCGTGCTTCATCTATTTTTCATCCTGCACTACCTCTCCTCGTGTTAAATCTGCATACCGGGTTCTACTTCTCTCTACCATCGACATGCCAGCGAAACGCTCCAGGAATCGTAACAGGTGACTGTGCAAGGTTGCCGGTTCAATCGCCGGTCAGTAAGCTCTTCAAAAGAGCTTGTCTCGCATCGGAAACGAATAGGAATGGTCTGGGAAGGGGGGGGGGGGGTTTAAGTTGTGCCAGGGTTAAGCCTGCTATCATCCTCAATCACTCTGCTTCTCCAGCTAGCTTTGAAGAAGTCACACAGAGACAGAGAGAGAGAGTCTCCTGGCAGTGATCCCCTGTGTCACATCCAAGCGTGGGAGAATCCTGGGTGGTGAGAGACATACTGTACTGTAGCACTATACTGTTTACTTTTACTCATAGGGGTTAAGGCTGTCCCCAAAGCCTGTTTTTGGGATTCGAACTTCGTCAGGGTTTTTCGAACGGACGTTCGAGCCTTCGTTTTTAATAAAATAATACTAATAATAAAAAAAAAATTAAAAAAAATTTATGTAATACTTTTTTTTTTTATATATATATATATATATATATATATATATATATATATATATATATATATATATATATATATATATATATATATATATATATATATATATATATATATATATATCCTCAAACTAAATCCTAAATTTGAATAAAGTGATTAATCTGATTGAATTAGTATTTTTTTTTATTAAATCAACTTTCCAGCCCCAGACCCAGCCCAGGGAGAAGCCCCAGCCAAACTAAACTAATCAGTTGTAATACTATAATATTAGTGTAGCCTAATCTTTATCTGCAACTGTGAAGAGAAACCCCATTGGTTTAAACAGAATGAATAGAAAAAAATATTAAAAAATTTAAATTAAAAAGATTTAAAAAATGTATAAAACATTTTAAATTCGAATGTTGATTTAGAATTTGAATGCCAACGTAACGAACGAAGGTTCGAACGTTCTGGCTCAGCCCTAGTAGGGGTGTAATGGTATACTTATCCGTACCGAACCGCTTCAGTACTGGACCTTCGGCTCAGTATGCGCTGTGTACCGAACGAATGCAATGGTACGTTAAAAACCACTAACAGAACGCATGTGCAGAACTTTTTTTTTCCTGTGCAGAATTGAATTCAAAACTCCAAATTTATCCCTTCCCAAAATATGTTTGTAACACAGCAGGGTCATTACTTAAATGTTCTTGTTCGCCAAATAACACACATGCAGACACACACACACACCAACTTTCTTCCGTGCGACTTTCACTCACAGCTGATCAGAAAAAAAAACTAAAACGCACAACGTGCTTTTGCTGATAGCTTGTTCTGGGCAGTTTGAAGTCCATTTCTCAAGTTGCTGGGGGCACTGTCATACCAGGACAAGCAAGCATAGTCAAAATAAATCGTCTGCCATTGTTGTGTAACATGTCATCTCTTCTCTAGAGTCCTCTTTCTCTGCTTCACGTGAAGTTAAATCTACTCTAGAAGTGAAACTGAAACTGAAAGCATACACCGGTGGGGGTGGGGACATGATACTGTAGGCCAGGGGTCGCCAATTAGATTTGCCCACGGGCCAGATTTTCCCCAAGCCGTTGCTTCGCGGGCCAGGATCAAAAACAATGGCTAATTTAATATACTGATATTGAAAAAAGACAAACGTTTTTCTCTGGTCTGCATCCCCCCAACAACCGTGTGCACTGCGCCGCACTGCACTGCACCCACTCTGCAATCCGCCAAACAAAGTTCTCACTCATCCATTCATTCATGAACAGCTCTCAGCTGTTGCAGATCCCCTTAACAATTGTGTGTATTGTGCCGTACTGTATTGTACCCATTCTGCAATCTGTTAAATAAAGTTTTCATTCATTCATTCATGAACAGCAGATCAGCTGTTGCAGATCACCGCGGCGGGTGATGAACAGATCAGAAGACAGAATGCATGAAAACACGACTCACCATACCTTGTTTGTTGTTCAGTCCTCCAAAATCCCTGCTAATGTTTGAAACATGTCACATATCCACTCGCCGCCCTCCAATTCCAGATTGGCGTTGAATGCAGCTACTTTATCTGCCAACTTTAACACAGTTGTAATAACAACCATTTCCTCGTTGTTGTTGTCGCCACATATTATGCAGAGAGGACGTCGGCTCGGCACGCAAGAATCACCGACCTGTTGCAATAAACCCGTATTTTAAGTATGGCTCCTGTTTATTAAAAGAAGCGTTATATTTCCCTGTTGCATTTCCCTATCCAAAGATGTTTGTTTTGTTTTTTAACACATTTGTTACTCGCTCCATCTCGAACGCGGAAGTGAAAGTTCGTTAGGGACTATTCCATTGGTTCTCCCAGTCCACGTGACCATTTCTAGCATTTCAATTGGCTATAGTGCTATTGATGACTACCGGTAGATAGATACAGCTTCACAATAAAAGACACCCTGGCGTCCCGAGTGAATATTTCCTGCGCGTAAAATAAATATCATATTCTCAAAATAATCTGACGGGCCAGAAATTATTGCTGGCGGGCCAATGTCGGCCCGCGGGCCGCCTATTGCCGATCCCTGCTGTAGGCAATTAATTTACTCAGTGGATGCCTGAACACAGAATGACACTGGTATCACTGACTACCGCGCCAATCATAATAACTTAATCATATAACTTAATAAAAGATCATTATATTTAATAATAATTATAATTATAATTATTATAAATATATAATCAATTATAAATATATTTTTCCTGCGGCTGGGTGGCGCAGCGGACATTGCGCTCGTCACCAACGCAAGAGACACCGGGTTCGACTCCGGCTGTCGGTGTTGCCTCCGGCTTGGGCCAGCCGTCATACTAACTCAATTGGCAGAGTTAGCGGGTGGAAGTCGATGGGTGGTAATCTGTACGTTGTGGACAGCGACCCCTACATGTCGGTTGGGGGACGCCTGCACAGCAGAGACAGGAAATGGCGGGGGTAGTGTGAGCCTCCCACACGTTACACCTCGCCAATGAGAGTCCGCGCTGGCAGGTGAAACGATGTGACAGGCTGACTCCTTGTGTATCGGAGGGGACACGTGATGCAAGGCTTCTATCCTCCCTACAACCGGCCAGTGGGGGGCATATGCGAGCAACGTTCAAGACAGGGGAGGGGAGAATTGGCACAATGGAATTGGGATGGGAACTCATAGTATACACAGTGTATTCAGATATTCTAATGTATCGCGGTCAGGCGGAGACATCGAAGGCTAGAGCTGCGTGGTTACGTGGTGCGCCACTCTGGGTGTTCCTGTGTGCACGCGCGTGCACATCCATGCATGTGCGTGCGCGTGCTTCTGCTCACAGAGCCGGTTGCTCGGTGTCCCATGAGCAACGCACCCCTGCACCTGACTGACGAGAGGCCTCCATCACTATCAGCCTTGGTAACACTGTGAAAACGCTTTAGGTGGGTATTTTCTTCTTCAGAGGAGGATAGTAGTACACAGGGAGCGTACAAACACACAGGAACCACGTGAGAGACGGAGGGCGTGATGTGTAGGGTTGGGTACCGAACTCTGTACGTTTAAGGGTACCGACCGAATTACATCGGTACTACCGAGTACCGATTCACGTGAGATCAATTGGTACCAAATTTCGGTACCTTTACATGTTTAGTAATAGAGTGTAGGGGTGTAACGGTACGGTACACAAAAACCACGGTTCGGTACATACCTCGGTTTTGAAGTCACGGTTCGGTACGGGTTTTCGCTACATTGTGGGAAAGTTTGGCTTTCTGTGTTCCACTCAGGGGTGATGTAGTGTGCAGTAACTAATTGTACTTGTAGGGCTGTCAACGAATATTCTATATTGAAATTAATAATAGACTTGTTAAATTTATTTTTGAAAAAATTATTATATTAGATTGTGAAAAAAAACAGCCCCAGTTGTTAGTGGTTAACATACCGTTGTATTCGTTCGGTACACAGCCATACTGAACCTAAGGTCCAGTACTGAAATGGTTCGGTACGGATACGTGTACCTTTACACCCCTATAATAAGAGTGTAATATGCTAGACAAGAGAGAGCTTTTTCCACAAATATATATATATATTATATTTATATTAGAAAGACCAGATGAGGTCAGAGGAGTTTGATCATATTTACTAAGAATGGCCAGAATAATGTTGATATTTAAACATTTAAAATACATAATACATGATCATGCTATTTATTTTGTGTGGTGTGTCACAACAATAAATAACAAAACAATAAATAACTAAAATAAATACCAATGTTGAAATTGAGTGTTTGGAAATAATTTTCTTGCTATTACAGAGAGAATTAAGTACAGAAAAAAGGTATCATTGGGTACTGATTCCGAATTCCACAAACTGGTACTGGTACCAGTATCAGTTCAAATGTGAACGGTACCCATCCCTAGTGATGTGTGGATGTTATACGATGCCTCTAATCAGGAGGGAGAGATTGAACTGTAAAGGCCACTAGGAGCTGCCCAGTACAACCACAGTCTGACACTGTTGACCACTAGGAGCTGCCCAGTACAACCACAGTCTGACACTGTTGACCACTAGAAGCTGCCCAGTACAACCACAGTCTGAACACTGTTGACCACTAGGAGCTGCCCAGTACAACCACAGTCTGACACTGTTGACCACTAGGAGCTGCCCAGTACAACCACAGTCTGACACTGTTGACCACTAGGAGCTGCCCAGTACAACCACAGTCTGACACTGTTGACCACTAGGAGCTGCCCAGTACAACCACAGTCTGACACTGTTGACCACTAGGAGCTGCTCAGTACAACCACAGTCTGACACTGTTGACCACTAGGAGCTGCTCAGTACAACCACAGCCTGACACGGTTTTAGAAATGAGATCGCATAGATGTATGTAAACGAGATCGCAATTCTTTTTTTTAACGATTAATCGTACAGCCCTAGTAGGGAGGAAGCTTGGTTTAGAGATTAATTCAAGGCAGAGAGAGGCTCTTAAAGACTTGACAGCATGTCTTCAATTACTAGTGTTAGACACAGCAGACCCCTCCTAAACACACACATACCGACATGCATACATAAGCTACACACACACACACACACACACACACACACACACACACACACACACACACACACACACACACACACACACACACACACACACACACACACACACACACACACACACACACACACACACACACACACACACACACACACACACACACACACACATATATATATATACTATACACACACAGGTGGCCAATCTGTGCACAATCAAGCTGAACAAGATATTTAGCTGATAGTGATGTGACAATATGAGGAGACAGTGTGAATATCACAGACTCTGTAAATAGAGGTGTCACTCATCCCAGAATAGAAACGTCATCAACAGGAACAACAACTATAGAAGATGTGCTAAGAGTGTAATACCCTGCGTTTACACACACACACACACACACACACACACACACACACACACACACACACACACACACACACACACACACACACACACACACACACACACACACACACACACACACACACACACACACACACACACACACACACACACACTCTCTTAGCTGTCCATCGTGCTCGATGATGGCGCTTGCTCCAGGGATGGGGGGGTTCAGCAACGCTGCCGCTGGTGCCACTTCTCGTGGGCGTTGAATCCGATCCTTGAGCCACACACCCGTCCGCAGATGGTGCAAGGGAAGCCAGATACCTGGGGAATGCCAGCCGCCCACTGGTGTCATTGTGTGTGCCTCTCAGATATTCGGTCTCGGTCATCAATGATGTGTAGTGTCCAGGAGAGGTCCACTGTGATGTGTAGAGTCCAGGGCCCTCATTCATCAACGTGACGTAGAAAATGTTCTATTTCCATACTTAAGCACAGAATGTAGAATCAGTGCACGCACAGAAAAATCGGGATTCATCAACCGTGCGTACACAGGTCCTATGCTCCTCTGTGTTGATGAATACCACTTTGTTCTACCGTCAATGCTCGTGCATGATTATCCATATATGGTCATGAAAGTGAGGAAACACCCCCCATGGGATGTGAAATAATGGACTGACCCGAGCGGAACTCTGAGAAACTTCACGGAGATTGTTCACTGCTGTCGAACCAAGAAGACACAACGCGTGTTATGGGATAAATAAAAGGCGGACTTGTAAACGGTGATGTCAGATATCAACGGCTCCCTAAGACCATTGCTGCAATTCTGCCTGGACAGCTCAAAATACTAATAAAGACCGTTCGTTGACCACTGTTTGGCGTTGGTTGTGTGTCATTATAACCGTGCTGTAATATGAATGCCTTTATTAGTTGTGTTCGATTGGCTATATGATTTTTAGAGGCATCTATTTTGTTGTCGGTATTACCGACAACAAAATAGATGCCTCTAAAAATCATATACTATTAGGTAGCCTATATAGATTACATATAATAGCAGCCATAGCCTACATTATGCAACAGTAACTTGCGCATACCAGTGTATGCGACGGACCAGTGTATACCTTATATCCCCATATAGTCCCCCCTGCTGTCTCCTATAGTCCCCCCTGCTGTCTCCTGTAGTCCCCCCTGCTGTTTCTTGTAGTCCCCCCTGCTGTTTCTTGTAGTCCCCCCTGCTGTTTCTTGTAGTCCCCCCTGCTGTTTCTTGTAGTCCCCCCTGCTGTGTCTTGTAGTCCCCCCTGATGTGTCTTGTAGTCCCCCCTGCTGTTTCTTGTAGTCCCCCCTGATGTCTCCTGTAGTCCCCCCTGCTGTCTCCTGTAGTCCCCCCTGATGTCTCCTGTAGTCCCCCCTGCTGACTCCTGTAGTCCCCCCTGCTGTCTCCTATAGTCCCCCCTGCTGTGTCTTGTAGTCCCCCCTGCTGTGTCTTGTAGTCCCCCCTGCTGTTTCTTGTAGTCCCCCCTGCTGTCTCCTGTAGTCCCCCCTGCTGTCTCCTGTAGTCCCCCCTGCTGTCTCCTGTAGTCCCCCCTGCTGTCTCCTATAGTCCCCCATGTTGTCTCCTGTAGTCCCCCCTGCTGTGTCTTGTAGTCCCCCTGCTGTGTCTTGTAGTCCCCCCTGCTGTTTCTTGTAGTCCCCCCTGCTGTCTCCTGTAGTCCCCCCTGCTGTCTCCTGTAGTCCCCCCTGCTGTCTCCTGTAGTCCCTCCTGCTGTCTCCTGTAGTCCCCCCTGCTGTTTCCTGTAGTCCCCCCTGCTGTTTATTGTAGTCCCCCCCTGCTGTCTCCTGTAGTCCCCCCTGCTGTCTCCTGTAGTCCCCCCTGCTGTGTCTTGTAGTCCCCCCTGCTGTTTATTGTAGTCCCCCTGCTGTTTCTTGTAGTCCCCCCTGTTGTCTCCTATAGTCCCCCCTGCTGTCTCCTGTAGTCCCCCCTGCTGTTTCGTGTAGTCCCCCCTGCTGTTTCTTGTAGTCCCCCCTGCTGTCTCCTGTAGTCCCCCCTGCTGTTTCTTGTAGTCCCCCCTGCTGTTTCTTGTAGTCCCCCCTGCTGTTTCTTGTAGTCCCCCATGCTGTCTCCTGTAGTCCCCCCTGCTGTTTCTTGTAGTCCCCCCTGCTGTTTCTTGTAGTCCCCCCTGCTGTTTCTTGTAGTCCCCCCTGCTGTTTATTGTAGTCCCCCCTGCTGTTTCCTGTAGTCCCCCCTGCTGTTTCTTGTAGTCCCCCCTGCTGTTTCGTGTAGTCATCCCTGCTGTTTCTTGTAGTCCCCCCTGCTGTCTCCTGTAGTCCCCCCTGCTGTTTCTTGTAGTCCCCCCTGCTGTCTCCTGTAGTCCCCCCTGCTGTTTCTTGTAGTCCCCCCTGCTGTTTCTTGTAGTCCCCCCTGATGTTTCTTGTAGTCCCCCCTGATATTTCTTGTAGTCCCCCTGCTGTCTCCTATAGTCCCCCCTGCTGTTTCTTGTAGTCCCCCCTGCTGTTTCTTGTAGTCCCCCCTGCTGTTTCTTGTAGTCCCCCCTGCTGTCTCCTGTAGTCCCCCCTGCTGTTTCTTGTAGTCCCCCCTGCTGTCTCCTATAGTCCCCCCTGCTGTTTCTTGTAGTCCCCCCTGCTGTCTCCTATAGTCCCCCCCTGCTGTTTCTTGTAGTCCCCCCTGCTGTTTCTTGTAGTCCCCCCTGCTGTTTCTTGTAGTCATCCCCCCTGCTGTCTCCTGTAGTCCCCCCCTGCTGTCTCCTATAGTCATCCCCCCTGCTGTTTCTTGTAGTCCCCCCTGATGTCTCCTGTAGTCCCCCCTGCTGTCTCCTGTAGTCCCCCCTGCTGTCTCCTGTAGTCCCCCCTGCTGTCTCCTATAGTCCCCCCTGCTGTATCATGTAGTCCTCCACCCTGCTGTCTCCTGTAGTCCCCCCTGCTGTATCATGTAGTCCTCCACCCTGCTGTCTCCTGTAGACCCCCCCCCCCCCTGCTGTCTCCTGTAGTCCTCCCCCCTGCTGTCTCCTGTAGTCCTCCACCCTGCTGTCTCCTGTAGTCCCCCCCCCTGTTGTCTCCTGTAGTCCTCCACCCTGCTGTCTCCTGTAAACCCCCCCCTGCTGTCTCCTGTAGTCATCCACCCTGCTGTCTCCTGTAGTCCTCCCCCCTGCTGTCTCCTGTAGTCCTCCACCCTGATGTTTCCTGTAGTCCTCCACCCTGCTGTCTCCTGTAGTCCTCCACCCTGCTGTCTCATGTAGTCCTCCACCCTGCTGTCTCCTGTAGTCCTCCCCCCTGATGTCTCATGTAGTCCTCCACCCTGCTGTCTCCTGTAGTCCTCCACCCTGCTGTCTCCTGTAGTCCTCCACCCTGCTGTCTCCTGTAGTCCTCCACCCTGCTGTCTCCTGTAGTCCTCCACCCTGCTGTCTCCTGTAGTCCTCCACCCTGCTGTCTCCTGTAGTCATCCACCCTGATGTTTCCTGTAGTCCTCCCCCCTGCTCTCTCATGTAGTCCTCCACCCTGCTGTCTCCTGTAGTCATCCACCCTGCTGTCTCCTGTAGTCCTCCCCCCTGCTCTCTCATGTAGTCCCCCCCTTGCTGTCTCCTGTAGCCCCCCCTCCCCCCTGCTGTCTCCTGTCGTCCACCATCATCTATTTAGTTTGACGTTGAGAGAGAGAGGTTGTTGTCCCGTCACCAGCTCTGGTTAGTGTCTTCACTTCCTCTCTGTAGGCCGTCTCATCTTTGTCCGTGATGAGGCCCAGGATGGTCTTCTTGGCGTCGAGCAAAACTTGATGAAGACATTGGAGCTTGGCAACACAATCGTAGGTGAACAGGGAGTAGAGGAGGGCGCTGAGCACACAGTGGCATCACAATGTAACAGCACAGTGTGAATATACAGTGTGAATACTGTTAATAGAGGTCTCACCCGTCCCAGAATAGAAACGATAGGAAATACAATAGGAATAAATAGAAGAGTGTAGTGCCATGTGGTTGCACTCACACACACACACGCACACACACAAACGCGTGCGCGCACACACACACACACACACACACACACACACACACACACACACACACACACACACACACACACACCAGCCAGACAGACAGACAGACAGACAGACAGACAGACAGACAGACAGACAGACAGACAGACAGACAGACAGACAGACAGACAGACAGACAGACAGACAGACAGACAGACAGACAGACACACTCTCATTGTGGATCCAATGAGTCCAGCTGTATTCATGTGTGATGATGATGTTAGTCCCCATTGAAGGATCTATGTGTTTCAATGTGTATATAATGTATATATCGGTGGGTGACAGCATCTGCTATTAGATATTAGTTGTAAGAGAGGGTGGCTGAGTGGCGCAGTGGGCAAGGCGCTCGCCTCTAACGCAGGAGATGCTGGTATCGAGCCCAGCTCTCGGCGTTGCTACCGGCTTGGCCGGCCGTCATACTAACACAATTGCCAGTGTTAGAGGGTGGGAAAGCCGGTGGGTGGGGATTGGACGTTGTGGACACCGACTCCGACAGGTCGGTTGGGTGACGCCGGTACGGTGGAAACAGGAAGTATCAGGGGCAGCGTGAGCCTCCCACGCGTTACTCCTCACCACTGAGAGTTCGAGCTGTTGCGGTGAAAAGATGTGGCAGGCTGCCTCCTCGTGTACCGGAGGGGACACGTGATGCAAGGCTTCTATCCTCACTACAGCCGACCAGTGGGAGGCATAGTCTAGCAACGTTCAAGACAGGGGAGGGAAGAATTGGAAACACGAAATTGGGATGGGAGAAAAATAGAAAATGGGGAGAAAAAGTGGATAAAAAAAAAGGACAGTAAGAGGACAGTATCAGTCACTATGTCTGGCTCCAGTGGGGTTGCAGACAAGGGCCTGTTATCAGCTGAGCTCTCAAGCGAGCCAAGGTCATTGTAGGCAGCGGCACTGGGCTCTCACATGGTTGTGTGGTCACATCGTTTAGTAATATCAACATCGCCATTGATATAGTGATTTGGGTCAAAAGTGCGGTTGCCATAGTAACAGTCACGAGAGAGAGGTCGACATCGCGAGACTTGAAGACGGTAAGCTGTGGGGTCTTCAGGAGACTAGCCAGATTGAGACATGACACACAGGTGAGCAGACGCGTTGATCAGAGTCTTTGAGATCCCTCATCACCCTCGCTGGGTGGGGGAGGGGAATATGCCACATCATCGCTAGCTTCGGCTAACAGGGGAGGTTTTGGCCGACGACGAGGCCCAGAACCATTGAACTAATAGCATAATAGACGGTGGAGAAGAATGAATTAAGACTGTTCAAGGACATTACAGAGTTGGTTACATCTGGTACAAGGCTTTGTTTATGGAATAAACAACGTTTTTCCAAGAAAGGTACCACGTTTGCCAGTGTCGAATTTTTCTGATTACGGATTGCATTAACGGGGATGACACAGTTGTACAGCCAGTATGAGAAGGTCGACTTCGGAGTAAAATATAAACACAACGCAGAAACGTGATACTGGCTGATTATGACCAATATCTATAACCATAGTAGCCATTTAGTAATTAGTTACTATTAGTAATCAGGTAGTAATTAGAGTTGAGTGATTTGATGCACATTATGGAAAATAATTGTGTGAACCAGAAGATGTTAATTTTGACCTGTTTTGCAAATCTTGTGCAAAACACAAGATTTGCACAACTTTGTGTGTTTTCATTGCCCCTAATTTCCATGGAATAATTAAACTCAATGATTCAGGTCATTGTATTTGAGGGTCTTCTTTAATTTTAGCCATACTATCCATGGTTCTGGGATGTTTACGTTTTGGAGTTATTAAGTGAACAAACTAGAACAATAAAAAAACAGACGGAAATAAGCCCAGTGGCTGGCTATTTCAGTACAAGCCTCCCAGTTAGGGATGGGTACCGGAATCGATACCGGTACCCAACGGTACCTTTTTTTTTGTACTTTATTCTAAAAAATTTGTATCTACCTACCTCAGTTGTAAAACATGTGTCCACACTTCAAATTATTTATTGTCATTATTATTTATTTAAAACAATTAGTTAATATATAATATTGCGGCAAGCGTTGTCTGCATCTAGCTTTGTAAAGTGTAACCACACTTGCGACAGTTTTGGGCTTGCCATTGCCACGACTACTTTGTTGTTGAATCAAGTCAAATCCTAGGTAAGCGTGTATTGTGCGCGTGAACGTTGGCGTGAACGTGCGGCACACTTCATAGGTTTCGTTTTGCGGTAAACGAAACATTGACATCATTGGACTATAAATATATTTTTTTAATTACATTACCGAAATGTGGCACCGGTGGATCTCACGTGAATATGTACTCGGTAGTACCGATGTGATTCGGTCGATACCCTTAAAAGTACCGGATTCGGTACCCATCCCTACTCCCAGTGGCTGACTATTTCAGTATAGGCCTCCCAGCGGCTGACTATTTCAGTATAGGCCATTTTCCAACATGCATTTTGGGTTTAGTGTCGCCCTCACAGTGTCCACATCAGCTGCCCTCCTCCTCTCCTCTCCTACTTTACTCTCTCCTCCCCCCTCCTCACTTGTATCCCCCCTCCCCTCTGAGTATCACTCTATTTAAGGGACTGAATTGTTCCTGTTATTGTGAGACACTCACACCTCAGCTGACCGGCAGCATTTGCTGATTGGTTTTGCTCAGTGGCCAATAGCAAAAGACAGGTAGGTCAGTAGGTGTCCAGGAGCAAGACATGAAATTAATTAAATTAATAAATGTGATATAAAACTGACGTGTTCATGTAATAAATCTGTATGCAAATTTTCAAGAGCCATTTTTCTGGGGTAAATAGGGGTTAGAAACCTTTTCAGCAGTCAGTAGGAGGACCTTGACCTCGTCCGCTGGTCAAATGATCTGCACCTAGACGTCCGGGACGTATTTTCCATTCTGTGTGAGAGGCATAGTTATTCCGTGTCTGTCTGAGAAGAGGCCTCTATTCTAGCCTTGCCAGTGTGAGTGTCTTTAATGGGCCGGGATGAATACTGCATGGAGCACCAGGACAAAAGGGATTAGGAGAGAGATGCAGACAGACAAGCAGCGAAGAAAAAGAAAGGGGAGAAGTGAAGAGAGGGGAGGAGAGGAGAGGGGAGGGGGGAGAGGGGAGGAGAGGTGAGGAGAGGAAAAAAGAGGAGAGGAAAAAAGAGGAGAGGAGAGGAGAAGAGAAGAGAAGAGAGGAGAGGAGAGGGGGAAGTGAAGAGAGGAGAGGAGAGAAGTGAAGAGAGGGGATAAGTGAAGAGAGGAGAGGAGAGGAGAAGAGAGGAGATGGGGGAAGTGAAGAGGACAGGATAGGGGAGAAGTGAATAGAGGATATGAGAGAAGTGAAGAGAGGAGAGGGGAGGATAGGGGAGAAGTGAAGAGAGGAGAGGAGAGGGGATAAGTGAAGAGAGGGGATGAGAGGAGAGGGGAGAAGTGAAGAGAGGATAGGAGAGGGGAGAAGTGAAGAGAGGATAGGAGAGGGGAGAAGTGAAGAGAGGAGAGGAGAGGGGAGGGAAAAAGTGAAGAGAGGAGAGGGGAGGGGAGACATGAAGAGAGGAGAGGAGAGGGGAGAAGTGAATAGAGGAGAGGAGAGGAGAGGGGATAAGTGAATAGAGGAGAGGAGAGGAGGGAAAGAGCAGAGGAGAGAGCAGAAGAGAGCGGAGAAGAGAAGAGAAGTATTACTGAGTCATTAGGATAGTGAGTATGCAGTGTGAATGCTGAGCAGGGAAGAGAGCGGGTTGATCCAGCAGGCAGGTCTGGTGGGACTGTGGGAGCCTTGTTTATGGAGAGGAGGAGGAGACCACCGATCAAACATGCATGAGGCAACACACACACACACACACACACACACACACACACACACACACACACACACACACACACACACACACACACACACACACACACACACACACACACACACACACACACACACACACACACACACACACACACACACACACACACACACACACACACACACACACACACAATTGCATTGCATTTCAATTAAAACTCTTGACTTGACTTGACTTGATTATGCAGTAGCACGCTAACACGCACAAACAAGGGAATCTGAGTTATTTGCTTACGTATAGAGTGTGCAGACTTGGGGGACTGGTGTGTGCAGGTGTGTGTGTGTGTGTGTGTGTGTGTATGTGTGTGTGTGTGTGTGTGTGTGTGTGTGTGTACAGTAGGTGTGTGTGTGTGTGTGTGTGTGTGTACAGTAGGTGTCTAACATCCAAAATCTAACATCCAACCTCACCTCTATGGCTCACACACGCACACAAATGTATATATATATACACACAAAAACCCAGACATGAACAGAAACACACACACACACACACACACACACACACACACCATATCTCTCTGCTGGTCTCTGACAAGAACAAGTTACAGGTTGAAAAAGCCCTCAGCTCGGAACTAGGCAAAATCTGCATATGGCTCGCCGACAACAAACTATCATTACACATGGGCAAAACAGAGTCCATTCTCTTCGGTTCAAATAACAAACTCAGCAAGACCGACGGCTTCTCGGTTACAGTGGGTGACAATATTATCACAAGGAAAGATGAAATTACCTACCTGGGTTCCATCCTAGAGGCTAATCTTTCCTGTGACAAAATGACATCCAATGTAATTAAAAAAAGTCAACCAACGAACGCGATTCTTGTACCGGATCTCCTCTCTGGTAAACAAGAATACCCTGAAGACTCTAGCAGGAGCACTCATTCAAGGGTACTACGACTATGCTTGCACCTCATGGTACCAAAGCACCTCAAAGGCACTAAAAAACAAATTACAAACATCTCAAAACAAGCTAGTCAGACTACTGCTTGACCTGACTCCTAGAACCCACCTCACCCCTGCCCACTTTGACAACCTAGGATGGCTTAGAGTAGACGACAGAGTACAGCAACTTGCAATGGGCCTGGTCTACAAGATACACTACGCGACCAAGGTACCCATGTACATGTCAAAATACTTCCCAAAGGTCAGTGAATACCACGATCACAACACCAGAGGGAGCTCCACAAATCATGTAAAACCCAGATTCGGCTCAAACAAGGGACTAAACACGTTTCGCAATTATGCCACATCAATGTGGAACGCCCTACCCAAAGCTGAAAAGGAATGTGAATCACTACCCACTTTCAAAAACACTCTCAAAAAACACCTACGTGAGACTGCAATTCGAAACTGGCCCCTACAAATGTCCTAACCTAGTTGTACAGTAAATTACCAAGTAAGGCTTTGTCAGTATTCCAATGTACAGTGTACAGTGTGTGTGTGTCCCCTACCCAACCCCCCCCCCCCCCCCCCCCCCCACCTCCAATGTACAGCCCTCACCCAACCCACCCAACCCCACCCCACCCACCCACCCAACCTCCTCCAATGTACAGTTTCTACGCCAAATGTATATACACTCTTTTTCTGGACACTTTTGTATCACAAACAGTACTGTATTTGCAAATCTGATATGTCATAAATGTATAGATGTAGCAGTACTGTCTATCTGTATGTCATGTATGTCATATATGTTATGATGAATTGAAAATGGGGGACCCTGATGTAAACAAGACGAAAGTCTTTCTCTGGTCTGCATTGAGCTGTACTGTGCTGTACCCATTCTGCAATCTGTTAATAAACTTTTCAATCAATCAATCAATCTCACTCACACACACACACCATCTCTCTCTCACTCTCACACACACACACACACACACACACACACACACACACACACACACACACACACACACACACACACACACACACACTATATCGCTCTCCTATATCTCTCTCCGCTATTTCTCCTCTATCTCACTCTTTTTCTCTCTCTCTCTCTCTCTCTCTCTCTCTCTCTCTCTCTCTCTCTCTCTCTCTCTCTCTGATGTGAATCTGAGGTGACTGTCTCAACACATCTCTCTGCCTGAGGAGGCAGCTCCTGCTATGAGCCTCCATTCAGCATCTGGTTGAACCCAGAGTTGAATCACACTGTTCACTGACACCGGAGATGCTACACCGTCTGTAGCAAGTGAGGAGTCATAGTGTGCCGGGGGGGGGGGGGCGGTCACAGCAGGAAGTATACACCCGGGCAGACGTCACCATCAGTGGAGATCAAGATGACTTAATTGTCCACTTACACAAGGTACTTGTTGAGAATATGAATAACTTACTCAGTCAAATGGAATCTGATACTCTGAGTGACCAGCTATGGAACCCGGAGGTGAGAAGAAGAAAGGAGAGACCATAAAATGGGTCAAATGGAGGTTTGGGGCGAAGGGAGGGGTTAAAGGCATGTCCTCTCTGTGAAGATGGGACAGAAGGAGGAGACAAGCTCCATATTTTCCCCACATACTGTCATTTTAATTAGTATTTTTGCATATCCCTTCGAGTTATACATTTTTATTCAAAGCTTCATAACCTGTGCCTCACGTTCACTCACACATTCACACACCCGACGACGAAGGCGACCGTGCAAGTGCCAACCCGCTCCGCTCATCAGGAGCAGTTAGGGGTTAAGTGTCTCGCTCAACCGGGAATGTTCCGATACCAGATGACCGCTCTACGCTCTACTTCTCCGAGCCACTGCCTGCCTGCAGTAAAACTGCCCAAAACTCAGTTTGTGAATTAACTCGTTCAGCGCCGGCGGGTCTAGCCATATTTGTTCCTACTGCGCCAGCACTCAGTGGCAGTGTTTGCAGCGCTATATCTATATTCTATATTCTAGCTATGGAGACAATACTATTTGACATCAACTATCCATTGTTCAACATGTGAAAAAGAATAATTTTTTTTATGTATACGTTCGCGTGTTATACCGTGGTGAATATTGTATACCGTAATTCCTCCAATAGTAACCCCGGCTTGTATTTGTTTCAACTGTAGCGGGTACCAGGCTTGTATTAGGAGGAGGCCTGTATAAGAGGGAGGCCTATATTTCAAATTTTCAAACGGATCATAATGAATAAATCAACATTTTGTGTCAGTTTGAACCCAGTAAAATGTACTGGGTTCATTTATTGAAACCAAGTACTGTATGAAATAGTAAACAGTGTAATTACAGGTGGTCACTGGTCATTTCAACGTTTTCAAAGTGAAATCAAGTAACTAGCTCAGTATGCAGCTCAGTATATTAGTAACCCGGCTTGTATTAGGAGGCCGGCTTATAATTGCTTAGCTCAAGAGCGCACCCGGCCATTAATAGAGACCCGGCTTGTATTTGAGACCCGGTTACTATTAGAGGAATTACGGTAGTTTAGGAGTGATCCGGGCTAATTCCTGAAAAGCTGAGTTATAGGGCGCTATGTGGATTCTGTTATAAGCAGAATATTCTGGACACGCTACTATTTCCAAATCAAATGTATATAATAGGTATTATGTTTCATCATGAATGCATGAAGGGGGGGGGGGGGGGGGGGGGGGGGGGGGCGTTTTTTGATGCTTTGATCGTCACCAACGGCATACGTTTTGGAGTATGTTACTGATCGTTGCGATCGATGTGAAATCATGGTTGGATCAAAGTAGGATTGATGTCATAAGGTATCCCAAAAAGAATATTCCAATTGTCTGACCGCGGTTTCCAGTATTGGTGTCCATCGTGTCCCCAACATAATCCGGCACAGCACATGCATCGGGGGCATTGGACGCGTGTCAATGTGATCGGGTGAACCGCTAGACTCGCCTGACCCAAAATACTGCGCCCGAAGGGAATTAAATGTAACACCGGGTGTGAAGAAAAGGTTTCAATGGGTGGGCGATACTGCCACCTTGCATTGCATTTCATTTATTTTGCATTTATTTTAAATTTGTTGGACCTTATGGTGTTCCTGTTTTGTTTCTTGACTTATTGTGATGTTTCTTCTTGACTTGTATAAAGAAGATGTGTCCGGCCCATGGGGACATTAACGTGTGTTGTCGGGCCTTACAAATAAATTTGATTTGATTTGATTTGACCTAGCAGGATGCGGCCGGTATTGCACTCTAGTGATCTCAGAATGATTCCCTATGGCAGTGCTTCTCAAACTTTTTCTGTCAGGCCCCCCTTTGGTGGACCAAAATATTTTGCCCCCCCCCCCCCTCGCCCCAACAAAATAGTCATTAAATGGGCCATGTTTAAATTTATTGAAATAACACCAATATTGTGACCTTTTAACTTGGCCCTATATTTTGTTTTCAGAGCTGTCATGGATGAAAAGCCAGCTTCACACAGATACTGTATGTGGTGCTGAATGGTATCAACACCTTAACTGCTGCATCATGAGATACTTGGTGGGCCATGAGATGAGATACTTGGTGCTCAGCACCACACTCTGAAACTAGCTCTCCAGGTGGTATCAGATGAGATTTCAAAGAGTTCTTCCAAGAGTTTGGATGGAGATGTGTCAGGAAGCTTTGTCTCAATGTTGTCTGTAAAGGTTTTTTTTATCCAGAGTAACTTGGTGATCCTTTTCTGTGTTTTATTAAATAATGATTTTCAGATTTTGAGAAATGGTATTTTCATGGAGAACAGTGCAGCTGCAACAGATAGCACTTTAGTGATAATTTTCTGTAATAATTTTTTTTTTTTTTTTTTTTTTTATAAATCTCAAGGCCCCCCCTGTCATGCCTCTGCGCCCCCCCTGGGGGCGCGCCCCCCACTTTGAGAAACACTTCCCTATGGTAACACCGAGGTCCGTGTGCCTGAAATGGATACAAAAATAGAATAAAAGAAATAACGATCCAAAAGATTTCTGTTGCTTTATTTATTTTAATGAATTGAATTGGCTTCATTAAAAAAAAACAGGATTTACAGATGAAACTAACTGGTGCTACCTATAATACAATATATATTATTTGCCCTTAACATTTCGAAAAAGAAAATGAGTTGAAAGAAAGTTAAATAATTGAATTGCACTGCATCTCTTTTTCTCTCTCTCCATTTATATCTCTCCCTCTATGTGTAAGAAAAGCAGACACATAGCAGCTCACTTTGATCACTGATGATAACAGAACACTCACTTCCACTCCATCTCCCTCAATTACCAGATGAAAGGAGAGATGATACAGATAAAGGCAGAGAGAGAGAGAGATAAAGAGAAAGAGAGAGGACAGAAAGAGAGAGAAAGAGAGAGAACGAGTGAGAAAGAGGGAGAGAGACGAGAGAGATGTCTGTGTAAAAGAACACAGCTCCCACGTTGTCTCTTTTGACTCTTTTCATCTAAAAACATTTGAGATCAAATTACAGATCACACTACAGATCAGATCACACTACTGATCACACTACTGATCACACTACAGATCAGATCACACTACAGATCACACTACTGATCACACTACAGATCACACTACAGATCACACTACAGATCAGATCACACTACAGATCACACTACTGATCACACTACAGATCACACTACTGATCACACTACAGATCAGATCACACTACAGATCACACTACAGAGCAGATCACACTACAGATCACACTACAGATCACACTACAGATCACACTACAGATCACACTACAGATCACACTACTGATCACACTACTGATCACACTACTGATCACACTACAGATCAGATCACACTACAGATCAGATCACACTACAGATCACACTACTGATCACACTACATATCAGATCACACTACAGATCACACTACAGAGCAGATCACACTACAGATCACACTACAGAGCAGATCACACTACAGATCACACTACAGATCACACTACAGATCACACGACAGATCACACTACTGATCACACTACAGATCAGATCACACTACAGATCACACGACAGATCACACTACTGATCACACTACAGATCAGATCACACTACAGATCAGATACACTACAGATCACACTACAGATCAGATCACACTACAGATCAGATCACACTACAGATCAGATCACACTACAGATCAGATCACACTACAGATCACACTACAGATCACACGACAGATCACACTACAGATCACACTACTGATCAGATCACACTACAGATCAGATCACACTACAGATCAGATACACTACAGATCAGATCACACTACAGATCACACTACAGATCACACTACAGATCACACTACTGATCACACTACATATCACACTACAGATCAGATCACACTACAGATCACACTACTGATCACACTACAGATCACAGTACAGATCAGATCACACTACAGATCACACTACTGATCACACTACAGATCACACTACAGGTCACACTACAGATCACACTACAGATCACACTACAGATCACACTACTGATCACACTACAGATCACACTACTGATCACACTACAGATCACACTACTGATCACACTACAGAGCACACTACATATAACAATACTGTGCAGGCCTGTACACTGCGATGATATGATCGCGAATTGCCCCTTTAATTGGCCGTTGCGATTGGTAAATATTATCTGGGGGCGGGCTTGCGAGTAGTGCTTTCAAGCCTTGCATTCGCATTTCACTCCTAAATTATCCAAGGCGTGTGATGACGCCACTCACGCGAGCTGTCAGTGCGACACAATGTCGTGGTGCTATGAAAGAATCTGTCGGCAATGAATGAACTTACTGCGATCACCGATAGCCTGAGTGAAAAAAAAGATTTGCGCGGAGTGAATCTGGGTCACGCTATATACTTGGAACTTGTAGTCTATCGTGCGATTAAAGACCATGTCCCTATCTGCGTAGTCTATACATCCAACACCAAATCCCATAATTCCTAGCAAAACGAAACTGAATGGGGCCGCTTCCTTTAAATAATAATATGGCTCTTGCTCCGCAAGAACAACGGAGTGGATAATGGATATCAGTCAATTTTATGACAACCACGTCCGATGTGGAGAGATGATAAGATGATGATGATTGACGTGATGATGTGATGATTGATTGACGGGGACACGGAAACGTCTAACGTTCAGGATCAGCCATGCATTACGTGAGTACCCCACTATTAGGACGTGAAATACTGTCTACTTAAATTGACACCGCGGATCAATAAAGTATCAATATCAACCTATCTATCTAATAATGAGACGATATGCAAATAATATAATACTAATAATTGTCGGTTCCCCGTATATGAAATGAAATGACTGCTGGTAAAATCACTGTTTATTTCTCGTTTTGCATAGTATTACATTCCACTTCTATAAACAATCAAAGTCCTACCGTAAGAGCCTCATATGGGTCAATTAAACCTTTTTTATTAGTCTTTCCTTCGAGCTAAGTTGGACTGAACATTTCACTGTCAAAAGCGCAAATGTAAATAAGGTTGCGTTGCAACAGTTTTCAAAATAAAGGTCATATATACAAATACCTCTCAATTCTTATAAAAAAAAAGTCCCGGATATACATAAACATTAATTGGCATAGATCTCTATAAACGGCCCAACACATTGATCACTTTAGGCACACACTGAAACCAGTAACATCACAAATATGAAGCAGGTAATTACCCATACAAATAATAAACCTTTCATGAGGTTATTTACAATAATAATAATTCATTTGATTTCTAAAGCACTTTTCATTGTGAAACAAATGTATGCAGAGTTTCTTCTCCTCCTGATTAATGGTGTGTGTGTTGTGATGATCTCATTCAAGGAGCACTACACAAGCGCGCGCACACACACACACAGTTTGTTGTTTTTGTTCTATTAGTGATTTACACACTCTCAGTTGGTTCATTATAAAAGATACAAACCTGAAAACAAACGCACTTAAATGTTAAATAAAAGGACCACAGTAATGAGGCAGGAGGAACATATTTTTTTTAATAATGGTAAAATTGTTATTAAAAAATGTGCCCCTAAAAAATATTTTTTGCCCCTAAATTTCTCATTTAGGGGCAAGTGTGCCCCTAGTGAAAAAGCTTAGCGTACAGCCCTGCTGTGTATACTTACAAATGTTGTCAACTATCAGCACATACAGTATGTAGGCAAATGTTGCTCCCTAAATATTGAGAGCTATTGAGATCAGCTGAGCACAGTAAACTGCATGTGAGTTATTACTATCACTCTCTCATCACAGTGTCTGTAGACTTCACACAGACACACACACACACACACACACAAACACACACACACACACACAAATACAGACACACAAATGTGTGTGTGCACATTTACATACATACAGTACATACACACCTACACACTTTCCTCTTTCGCATGTACAGTACACATGCACACACACACACACACACACACACACACATACAGACACACAAATGTGTGTGTGCACATTTACATACATACATACATACACACCTACACACTTTCGTCGTTCTCATGTACACAGTCACACACACACACACACAAAATGCAGACAAACAAATGTGTGTGTGCACATTTACATACATACATACACGTACACATTTCCATATTTCTCATGACACAGAGACACACACACACAAAATGCAGACACACAATAGAATAGAAATATTTTTATTATCCCGTGGGAAATTTTACACTGCAAATCGCTCAACATTTAAACATTTAGACAGAACAGGTCACGAATTAGAATAATAAAACAAATCAAATCAAGTTGCCTAGGATAAGAGTAGAGTAAAATAGAATAAAAATGGAATAAAATATACAGTAAATAAATACAGTAAAAATATACTGAGGTCTACAGTAGGTGTAGTATTGCACAGTGCTGTTTCGAACTAGGTCCAGGAAGATGGTAACTGCCACTCTGTGCTCAGTGATGCAGTGAGGCACAGTGGATGCATTGTATAGTCTGATGGCTGTTGGAATGAAGGACTTCCTGTGCCGTTCAGTGCTGCATTTGGGTAGTGTGAGCCTAGCACTGAACATGCTCCTCCTGTCAGCCAAGTATGTGTGTAGTGGGTGGGAGGGGTTTTCCCTGATGGCCTGGAGCTTAGCAAGGCTCCTCCTCTCCGCCACCCTCGCTAGAGAGTCCAGCTCCACCCCAACCACACTACTGGCCTTCCTGACCAGCTTATCCAGCCTGGTTGTGTCCCCTGCTCTCAGTCCGCTGCCCCAGCAGGTCACAGCGTACAAGAAGGTGCCCGCCACCACCGACTCATAGAACATCCTCAACATCCTTGTACAGACAAATGTGTGTGTGCACATTTACATACATACATACATACACACCTACACACTTTCCATCTTTCTCATGTACACATGCACACACACACACACACACACACACACACACACACACACACACACACACACACACACACACACACACACACACACACACACACACACACACACACACACACACACACACACACACACACACACACACACACACACACACACACACACACACACACACACTTTGCCCTTGTCTGTGTGCTATAAGCGACAGGCAGTAATCAGATTTGGGATATAACTGGATTTAGACATGCTCTGAGGGCCGCCCCGCGCTGAGACAGGGGGGGATGAAAACTGTCTATTATACCAGAGAAAATAACACCATAACGCAGCGAACGGCACGGTACGAAACACAGATACGAGACAGAAGAAATAATAAACTCCATCATCCCAGATAAGACAAACAATATCAAGGAAACGTCGATCAAAGCAATATCACTTATTTTCCACAGAGTGGAGAGTGTAAAAAAAATAGGAATTATGCAATAGCATTATGCCAGAAGAAGGTGAAGGACAAGGACATGGCCGTCTAATGTCTTCCCTGGTGGACATTGCTGCGTCTGCACGAGGGCTGTGGCTAGGGGGTGTCTGTATTTTAAGGCTGAGATATAATAAATAATAATAAAAACATTTTACTTGCCAATGCGCGACCCCACTGTCACCTGCCCGCGACCCCACTTTGGGGTCGCGACCCGTAGTTTGAGAACCGCTGCACTAGAGAAACAGCCATATCACAGTTCACTAAGAATGATACTCATTAGGGACACACACATACCACTAGTTCACTAATAATGATACTCATTAGGGACACACACATACCACTAGTTCACTAATAATGATACTCATTAGGGACGCACACATATCACTAGTTCACTAATAATGATACTCATTAGGGACGCACCCATATCACTAGTTCACTAATAATGATACTCATTAGGGACACACCCATACCACTAGTTCACTAATAATGATACTCATTAGGGACGCACCCATATCACTAGTTCACTAATAATGATACTCATTAGGGACACACACATATCACTAGTTCACTAATAATGATACTCATTAGGGACGCACCCATACCACTAGTTCACTAATAATGATACTCATTAGGGACGCACCCATATCACTAGTTCACTAATAATGATACTCATTAGGGACACACCCATACCACTAGTTCACTAATAATGATACTCATTAGGGACGCACCCATACCACTAGTTCACTAATAATGATACTCATTAGGGACGCACCCATACCACTAGTTCACTAATAATGATACTCATTAGGGACGCAGCCATACCACTAGTTCATTGAGATCAACACTAGGGAAGCAGCCATACCACTAGTTAACTGAGAAGGGCACTCACTAGGGAAGCAGCCATACCACTAGTTCACTGAGATCAACACTAAGGAAGCAGCCATACCACTAGTTCACTGAGATCAACACTAGGGACGCAGCTATACCACTAGTTAACTGAGATCAACACTAGGGAAGCAGCCATACCACTAGTTCATTGAGATCAACACTAGGGAAGCAGCCATACCACTAGTTAACTGAGAAGGGCACTCACTAGGGAAGCAGCCATACCACTAGTTCACTGAGATCAACACTAGGGAAGCAGCCATACCACTAGTTCACTGAGATCAACACTAGGGAAGCAGCCATACCACTAGTTCACTGAGATCAACACTAAGGAAGCAGCCATACCACTAGTTCACTGAGATCAACACTAGGGAAGCAGCCATACCACTAGTTCACTGAGATCAACACTAAGGAAGCAGCCATACCACTAGTTCACTGAGATCAACACTAAGGAAGCAGCCATACCACTAGTTCACTGAGATCAACACTAAGGAAGCAGCCATACCACTAGTTCACTGAGATCAACACTAGGGAAGCAGCCATACCACTAGTTCACTGAGATCAACACTAAGGAAGCAGCCATACCACTAGTTCACTGAGATCAACACTAGGGAAGCAGCCATACCACTAGTTAACTGAGAAGGGCACTCACTAGGGAAGCAGCCATACCACTAGTTCACTGAGATCAACACTAGGGAAGCAGCCATACCACTAGTTCACTGAGATCAACACTAAGGAAGCAGCCATACCACTAGTTCACTGAGATCAACACTAGGGAAGCAGCCATACCACTAGTTAACTGAGAAGGGCACTCACTAGGGAAGCAGCCATACCACTAGTTCACTGAGATCAACACTAAGGAAGCAGCCATACCACTAGTTCACTGAGATCAACACTAAGGAAGCAGCCATACCACTAGTTAACTGAGATCAACACTAGGGAAGCAGCCATTCCACTAGTTCATTGAGATCAACACTAGGGAAGCAGCCACACCACTAGTTAACTGAGATCAACACTAAGGAAGCAGCCATACCACTAGTTCACTGAGATCAACACTAGGGAAGCAGCCATACCACTAGTTAACTGAGAAGGGCACTCACTAGGGAAGCAGCCATACCACTAGTTCACTGAGATCAACACTAGGGAAGCAGCCATACCACTAGTTCACTGAGATCAACACTAAGGAAGCAGCCATACCACTAGTTCACTGAGATCAACACTAGGGAAGCAGCCATACCACTAGTTCACTGAGATCAACACTAGGTACACACCCACTTGTCCACTATTGATACTGATTAGTACACAACTGTCTATGTATTACAAGACAACAACTGTCTGAGTATGGATCTGATCCATTGCTTTTAAGTTGTATTGAATAGTAGAGGTAGGGAAGGAACAAGGGAGGGAGAGAGAGAAGGAGGGAGAAAGAGGGATGAATGGATAGACGAAGAGAGAGGTAGAGAGGGAGCGAGTGAGAGAGGGAAGGCGAGAGGGAGAGAGAGAGAGATGTAATAAATGGTTCTCTGTTAGAGAGGTCTAATAATAATAATAATGGCTTGGATTTATATAGCGCCTTTCACATACCCAAGGCGCTTTACAAAAGAAAAGGGGGGGGGGGGTAAAGGTGGCCTAAACTGAGAAACAAATTACAAAAACAGAACAGAGCAGAACAACAGAACAAAAATAGAACAAACATAATGCATAGGATGCTAAAGTGCACCAGAGACCATATGCATGGGTGAAGAGGTGGGTTTTCAGCAGGTTTTTAATATGGGCGAGATAGTTCGCATTTCAGATGTCCATGGATGTCATTGTCAGCAAGGTTATAATAATTGTTAGACTAGAAGTCTTTATTTGTCATGCAGTTTTAACACACACGCGCGAGATGGGCGAACACACACACACATGCACTGAGTCGCAGATGAAATGTCTCTCTGCACTTTTCCCATCCCGTCGTCCTTCCCCCCATGGGCAGCCGGGAGCAGATAGGGCATCAACGTGAGCCGTGCCCCGGGGACCAATCCAAGTGCTCCTGTCCGTCTTCGTCAAGGACGCCACAGCGTTAGCGATCTGTTGTTGTGCATGTTTTTCCATTGGGTTTATCTTATCGGGGGGATACCCTTGCGAGCACGGGGAGAACATGCAAACTCCACACAGAGAGGCCTGGGAGATACCCCACCTGGGTACCGGGGATCATGGAAACTTGGTCCCCAAGTGGGAATCGAACCCTGGACCTTCTTGCTGTGAGGCGACAGTGTTAACCACTACACCACCGTGCCGCTGGGTTTCTGGCACGTTGGGAAAGTCTCTGAGAGCCTGGTACCGGACTGATATCTGCCGGTGGTGGCGGTGCCACCCTAATGGGACACACCTCTATATCAGGACCTTCAGGGGACATGAGCCGGCAGAGAGAGAACAGATGGCCAGTGCTGAACAGGTGCCACATCAGATTCCACTCCAACACAATGTGCCGTGCAAGGAGATACAAGAAGAGAATAGAATAGAAAACCTTTAATAATCCAGAGGGAAATTCTGCACTACATATCACTCACATTGAACAACAATAAACATTTAGGTAGTCAATAGGACTAAATAAGAATAAGAATATAATAATATTAAAAATAAGAATAGAATAGAATAAAGAATAAAATACGGTCCGGGATATACATTATGGTATGTATATACATTATGAAATCTTAAATATACAACTATCCAGCCAGAAATTAGGGCTGGGCGATATGGCCAAAAACGTTATCGCGATAAAATTATAAAATTATTTTCATATAACTCGATATCGATAATTATCGTCGATATAATGTCTGTCAAGTTTAATTAACTTATTATGCCCGGTGCCGATGGACGGGCTATTAATAGACTTGTTTTGCTGCTGCGAATGTCTCGAGTTGATGTCGTCATCAGTCCGCGCACGTTAGCAGTTAGCTAGAGCAAGCGGTGTATCCCATGACAATGTACTAAATATGACCCTAAAATACTCTGTTCCGCCCCAATACATTGCAACGACGTCCACCGTATACCCCACACTACTCCAACCGTTACCCTCAGAATTCACGCCACACACTCACTCGGCACGTAAACTATAAAATAGCGCCGTGCAAGCTAATTATCCTAGCCAGCCTTGTTTCCAAGCGGTGTATCCCATGACAATGTACTAAATATGACCCTAAAATACTCTGTTCCGCCCCAATACATTGCAACGACGTCCACTGTATACCCCACACTACTATAACCGTGGCATCAGAATTCACGCCACACACCCACTCGGCAAGTAAACTATAAAATAGCGCTGTGCAAGCTAATTATCCTAGCCAGCCTTGTTTACTACTTGAGTCATACCTCTCTACGTCTCCTTCCGCTGTCGGCCATCTCCTTCACTGATTGGTTGTTAGTGCGTGTGCTCATATCCAAGCTTGGAAAATCGATATATCGAAACTTTGCGACCACGTTTCATGTTTATTTAGAGGAAATAATTTATCGCGATAGTTATCGTTATCGTTTTATCGCCCAGCCCTACCAGAAATATACAGAAATATACAGTTAATGGACAGTAATAAGTGTAAAAATGTAAAGTGTATAGTGTCCAGGAAAGTGTAAAAGTTTAACGTGTCCAGGAAGATTTTTCTAGGCTGTACTGTCACCATGTGCTCAGTGATGCAGTGAGGCACAGTGATGCATTATAAAGTCTAATGGCTGTCGGAATGAGGGACTTCCTGTGCCGTTCAGTGTTACATCTATGGAGTCTTAGTCTAACACTGAACGTGCTCCTTCTGTCAGCCAAGTCTGTGTATAGTGGGTGGGAGGGGTTGACCCTGATGGCGTGGAGCTTAGCAAGGCTCCTCCTCTCCGCCACCACCACTAGAGAGTCCAGCTCCACCCATACCACGTTACTGGCCTTCCTGACCAGCTTTTCCAGCCTGTTTGTGTCCCCCGCTCTCAGTCCGCTGCCCCAGCAGGTCACATCGTACAAGAACGCGCCCGCCACCACTGACTCGTAGAACATCCTCAACATCCTTGTACAGATTCTGAGGAACTAGAGTCGGCTCTGGCCCTTCTTGTAGTGTCTCTGCGTGTTTTGACCCGTTCAGTTTGTTGTCGATGTGGATTCCGCGGTATTTGTAGTCCTCAACCATGTCCACATCGACCCCCCTGATGGAAACGGGGGTCACAGGTGCACTCCTCCTCCTCCTCCCCAGATCCACAGCCAGTTCCCTGGTCTTCGTCACATTTAGCTGGAGGTGGTTCTTTTCACACCATGTGATGAAGTCCACGACCAGTTCCCGGTATTCCTCCTCATCACCATCCTTTATACATCCCACTATCGCAGAGTCATCAGAAAACTTCTGAAGGTGGCAGGACTCCGATCGATAGTGGAAGTCATTGGTGTTGACGTGAAGAGGAAGTTAGAGAAAGTTGCTGACCAGTCTGTCTGACACGCGTCTCTACAATTCGTAGCCGCATTTCTGCAGACCCCTCTCTGATTGGTTGAGGCCATTTCTGCAGACCCCTCTCTGATTGGCCGAGCGTGCGCATGCGCATGAGCCGCGACAAGCTCCTATAGCCAGGAGTCAAAACTCCGTTAAGCTCCAGAGAGAGAGGCTGAAAACCCACAGTTGTTGCCCGACGGATGGGAGCCAAATCCCGGATCCGAGTTTTCTGATGAATAGCCCCAAAACATGGAGGTCGCGAACGCAATTTATACGCATGGAAGTATTGATTACGCCATAACGAATCATTAAAAAAATATACCGTTAACTGGAATATGTTGTGTGTGCCTTTACACATATGTTGGATAGGATTATGTAATTGGTTAGTCATTAAAAACCAATAATAATCGCTTGCGGCTTCGCTGACCAGAGCTCTCTCAGATTAAAAGTTTTAATTGCAGCCTGCAGCCAATGTGTAACTAGACAGTTACAATATAACATTTATATTAATTAAGAGAAAGAGTCTGGTGGTCAATTGCTACGAATTGTGTCTTACTAATAATAACTAATTCCATGGTCAATAGAAGTCTCTGTGATACTTTCTGAATATGATTTGGGACATCAAATGGGCAGGCCGCGAAATAACAACGTTACAATGTACAGTTTCTGACAGCTGGCTGTGTTGTGAAATGTGCATAACTTTATGAATAAACGCGAAGTCACGCGAAATAACGTTATAAGCGAATCTGGTAGTACATTTCCAATCAGAGAGGGGCTTCGCTCAACCAATCAGAGAGGGGTCTGCAGAAATGGAGCTCAACCAATCAGAGAGGGGTCTGCAGAAATGCGGCTACGAATTGTAGAGACGCGTCTGACACACAGCCTTGTACTGTGGTCTGCCCGTCAGTCAACAACCCAGAACACCAGGGGGGCCTCTACCTGCATCACCTCTAACTTCTCACCCAGCAGCCCAGGCCATATTGTATCAAAAGCACTGGAGAAGTCAAAGAACATGACTCTCACAGTGCTCGCCGGCTTGTCCAGGTGAGTGTAGGCTCGGTTCAGCAGGTAGATGACAGCCTCTCTACCCCCAGTCGGGGCTGGTAGGCGAACTGGAGTGGGTCTAGGTGGGGTTTGATCGCCGGGCGGAGTTGCTCCAGGACTTACCTCTCCATGGTCTTCATTATGTGAGAGGTTAGAGCAACCGGCCTGTAGTCCTTGACGTGCTGGGACGCGAGCACTTAGGGACAGGGACCACACAGGAGGTTTTCCACAATGTCGGGACTTTCTGCAGCCTCAGACTCATGTTGAATAATGCTTTGAGTACCCTTGGGCTAACGCCGTCCGGACCCGCGGTCTTGCCTGCGTGTATCTTGCTAAGCTGTTTATTCACCTGGTCTGCAGAAAGCCACGCTGTAGGTGTCTCAGGTGTTGGGGGGAGGGGCGGGTCGTCAAAGAGAGGCAGCTAGGGAGGGAGGGAGGGAGGGAGGAAGGGTGGGAAGAGATAGAGGGAGGTAGGGGAGAAGGAAGGATAGATAGGAGAGATAGAGAGTGTGAGAGAGAGAGAGAAGAGAGAGAGAGAGAGAGAGAGAGAGAGAGAGAGAGAGAGAGAGAAGAGAGAGAGAGAGAGAGAGAGAGAGAGAGAGAGAGAGAGAGAGAGAGAGAGAGAGAGAGAGAGAGAGAGAGAGAGAGAGGGAGAGAAGAGAGAGAGAGAGAGAGAGAGAGAGAGAGAGAGAGAGAGAGAGAGGAGAGAGAGAGAGAGAGAGAGAGAGAGAGAGAGGGGAAGTGGAGAGAGAGAGAGAGAGAGAGAGAGAAGAGAGAAGAGAGAGAGAGAGAGAGAGAGAGAGAGAGAGAGGGGAAGTGAGAGGGAGATGGAGGGAGGGTTAAGTGAGGAAAGTAAATGACGGGGGAATAGTAGTAGAAGAGAGTAGGTGTGTGAAAGAGTGAGGTGGGGACACAACACAAGAGAAGGAATAGTGTAAAAGAGAAAGTGAGGATTAGAGAAATAAAGAGAGAGAGGGGGTAGAGAGAAAGATAGGAATGAGACAAGGAAAGTGGGAGATAAGAAAGACATGGAGAGAGTGATAGTGAGGTGCAGGGTATTTATTAATTAGCATTAGCATCCATTAGCCTAGCGCAGGGTTTCTTAGGCTGCGGTTTCATTATAGCCGAAACGATTTAGTTTCATTTCACTTTTCAGAACGCTGTGTATTGGCAGGCAAATAGACGTTGTTTGTCTCGTGGAGCACCAAGTGATGTATATACATGTAGTACAATGCCAAGCAGTAGGTGGCGATTAGGGCTGCAACGAGCTCTGGTCCAGCTGGAAGACAAAGCAGAGGAACAGATGGACATTGAGCATGACCTCAAAGTTGCTTTGTCTACCATCACCCCAGACTTGAGACTCTTTGTCAGGAGCAAACAACATCCCCAGTTATCCATTAGTTCCCTGGGATGTTAAGCTAAGAAGTCTGCTAAGAAGGATATATTATTATTATTAATTATTATTATTATTATTTTATTTCATTGTGTTTTTAGCCCTAGTTGCACTTTTGTTGCAACCCCAGTTATCCCATTAGTTCCCCCAAACTTACTGTCGGTCTGTTATGTTAAGCTAAGAAGTCTGATAAGAGCCCGGAAAAGGAGCCGCGCCCACAGGAAGCAGAGATGGAGGGTAATAGAAATAATCGTTAGATTAGTCGACTAATCGAAAAAATAATTGACAGATTAGTCGACTACCAAAAGAATCGTTAGTTGCAGCCCTAGTGGCGATGTAGTTCAAACATGAAGGCCATTGTCACCAATCAGAAAGGTTGAATGCGTCACTCCACGTCCTGCTGAGTCAAAACAGAAACCCACCATCTTTAAATGCCTTGTGTGAACCATTTAGCAACATAGCATTTATTTTTCAGCAAGAAACAAAGTGCAATAAAAGTGCAATAAACAAAAAAGGATACATTCACTGTGTGTTCTGCCTCATTTGTTGATGAAACAAAACCAACATCAACACAATTTACCACCAAGAGCGGAGAGTTTAGTCTCACAAAAAGATCTCTGATGTTGTTAGCTACATGCTAATGTGATTGGCATATCCCATTTATATAGTTAGCATTGAGGCTATCGTACATTAACGTAGTAACGTTAACGCTAGTAGAATAAATGGATGAAAACGTATTTAACAGATTGCAGAATGGGTACAATACAATACGGCTCAATACAAACAATTGTTTAAGGGGATGCAGACTGTTGTAGTTTGGAATAATTTATTAATCATGGCGAAATTAAAAGCAAGTACAAAATCAATCTCTGATGGTGTCTGGGAGGATGGAGTCAAATGGTTCTCCATCTGCTCCGTTATAAAGCACATGAATAAGCAATCTGAGGAGGGCGCAGCTGATATCCTGTATAGCCTCCCCATATGGCCGGTTGGTGTCGGGAGAAAGCTAATTATATTAATTATAGCGCGATATTGCAAGTGACTCCCAGAAATAGTGCTGATGTTTTGGACTAATGGACGGAGTCGAGGTCCAGCCAGGGGAGAATTTGGCGTCGGTGTCTACTGCGCATGTCTACTGCGCATGCACACACTCACGCACGCACGCACGCACCCACACACACACACACACACACACACACACACACACACACACATTTGAATACTTTATTTGGTTCCACAAATTATATTGCATAAACAGGGAATAAAATATATTGGGTCCAAGCAGCACCGAATACTTAAGGGTACACATGGCACCTCCTTCTTCATGCAGCTAAGCTTCCATAGTAGCTGAGACAGAGCTACACACACACACACCTGTGCAGACCACAGTTAATATCGCAGGCCGGGAGCGATTGTTAGGGATGCCCTGATCGATCGGCCACCGATCATTATCAGCCGATAATCAGTATAAATATGCGATCGGTGATCAGTGATAATGCTTTATTTCGCAGATCGTCAAAACCGATCGAAAAACGAGATCTCACTCGCGATTCTGTCTCAGACGCTCCGTCTCCTCCTCCTCCTCCTCCTCCTTCCTGTGTAAACAAGCTTGGGCAATATTCTGCTCTAACCTAGTGCATGCGAGCTCCGTGAGCTAACGTTAGCTACCGTTACTGTTTAAACAGAATGACCCAGTCAACTATTCACTTTTAGTTTAATACATGAGGCATTGTTAACGGTATATAGCCGGCTAGCTACTGATAGCTCCTGATATCAACAAATGCTCCAGCAATAGTCTAGTAGACGTGCATGATAGCTCACGTTAGCTCACGTTAGCTCACGTTAGCTAACGTTAGCTCACTGTTCCAAAACGAAACGTCCCATTAAACTA
>NC_140179.1:58858872-58893295 GCF_963971535.1 Notolepis coatsorum | reverse complement strand
AGATAGAGAGAGAGAGAGAGAGAGAGAGATTGAGAGAGAACTTAATTCTCTTTTTGCATCATCTTTTGCCATCTCTCCCTCTCCCTTTCTCGCTCTCCCGCTCCCAATCTGACTTTTTTCTCCAAGTTTGATGTATTTTTTCCGCCTGTCATTTTCAGCAACCCCCCCCCCACCCCCACGCTATGCTGTGGCTCGACAGCTGTTGGTCGTCTTAGTGTGTGTGTGTGTGTGTGTGTGTGTGTGTGTGTGTGTGTGTGTGTGTGCGTGTGTGTGTGTGTGTGTGTGTGTGTGTGTGTGTGTGTGTGCGTGCGTGCGTGCGTGCGTGTGTATGTGTGTATATTATGCTGTCAGAGAGGTGCTACGTATGTCTAAACATTCAGTGATGCCTGGTTGGTTTAATGTTACTCTCAGTGTTCTCTATAACAGTGGTTCTCAACTGGTCTAGCCTCGGGACACCAACATTTTCCTTAGTCATTAAGTCGCGACCCAATTTTTTGCAGTAATACACAATCTTTCATGCACTGTTAAAAACATGAAATAAACACAAAAAAGTGCAACAAAAGTGCAACTAGGGCTAAAAACCTAATGAAATAAAATAATAATAAATAATATATGCTGCTTCTCTTAGCAGACTTCTTAGCTTAACATAACAGACCTAAGTTTGGGGGAACTAATGGGATAACTGGGGGTAAGGGGTTGCAACAAAAGTATAAAGTAATAATAAAGTATAACATAATAATAATAATAATAATAATAATAATTAATAATAATAATAATAATAATAATAATAATAATAATAATAATAATAATAATAATAATAATAATAATAATAATAATAATAATAATAATAATAATAATAATAATAATAATAATAATAATAATAATAATAATAATAATAATAATAATAATATTTATTTTTTAATCTTTTTTATTTTTATTTTGTTATATACACACATCCGCGACCCACTCAACTTTGCTCCAATAGGTAGCCAGACAGTGGATTTATCTTTGCTGCAATAGGTAGCCAGACAGTGGATTTATCTTTGCTGCAATAGGTAGCCAGACAGTGGATTTATCTTTGCTGCAATAGATAGCCAGACAGTGGATTTATCTTTGCTGCAATAGGTAGCCAGACAGTGGATTTATCTTTCCTCCATATGTACATTTGATTTCATTCCAATAACATATGTGAAATGTATGTGTACGTGTGTGTCTGCATTTTTTATGCATCTGTGCGTTCCTGTATTCTGATGTCTGTGTTATAATGCATGTATGTTTCAGCTTTACCATACAAGTCTGTGCAACAGAAAGATGAAAGTGTGTGTCTGTGTGTGTACATGTGTCTGCATATCCATGTCTCTCTTTGTGTGTGAGTAAAGTGAGCGTGTTGTCTGCCCTCTGTCTCCTGGGATTCTCTCTCTCTCTCTCTCTCTCTCTTCTCTTCTCTCTCTCTCTCTCTCTCTCTCTCTCTCTCTCTCTCTCTCTCTCCCTCTCTCTCTCTCTCTCTCTCTCTTAGCATTTCTTGTCTTAGTTGCACATAGGTTCCGTATTTGTTTATACGCATTGAAGTCGGCAGAATCCTTTGTCCAGAAAGGCAGGAAGCCAGGAAAGGCAGGAAGCTGGCAGGTGGCTTTATAGGCCCTTCTAACGCGCACCAGGTTGCCATGTCAGTGCTTGGCGAGCAGCAACCCGCAGACGACAAAAAGGAAACGGAGGTAAAGACCCACAGGGGAGAAGAACAGATTGAGGAGCAGGTTCAAACACAGAGTTTGAAAAAATAATAAAACGACGACAAAATGAATAATCCCCAGATCAGTGAGGAGCCAGAGGACGGAGAGAAGATGCAGGAGAGAAGGAACCAGAGGATGGAGAGAAGAGGCAGGAGAGGAGGAACCAGAGGACAGAAAGAAGGAACCAGAGGATGGATTGAAGAGGCAGGAGAGGAGGAACCAGAGGATGGAGAGAAGAGGCAGGAGACGGAACCTGTGAAAACGTGGAGTGTTGACAGTGCGGTCGGTGAGATGCTGATAGGCAAAGGGACAATAGAGGAAATACGTCTATCGAGCAAAACTAATTAATGTAAAAGATAAATGACAGGAAGAAAGAGCAGTGCTAAGGTTAAAGAAATGCCGGAGGAGGCTCTGTGTGTGTGTTCTTTGGATGTTCTATGTATTCTTGTATGCTTTTCTCACTGCATGTTTTTTCCACTGGTTTATGCTGAAATGAGACAAATCCCAATCAACCATGTGTTGAAATGGCAATAAAGTATCTATATTATCTTTCCTCAGATGATAATGAATGTGAGTGGACGCCTCCACAAGGGAATGAGACACCCGTCTATCCTCTTGATGAAATAAGGATGTTCCTAATAGATCATGAAGGGCAAAGGGTGTTTTTCCTGGTCTGAAGCTTTGTGTCAGGTCTGTCCCCAGGTTATGGAAGGGAGAGGAGGGTTTCTGTGAAATTGTGACGAGGGTCAAAGCTCAACTACTTGAAGATGACGAGTGAGTCAAACATTTCTCTACATATTAGTTATGTGCTGTGGTTGTAGTGAGGAGTTTATTTTATTTCCCATGGGTGCTTTAAAAATGGGATCTTTAAACATTAATGGAGCAAGGAATTATGTGAAAAGGGCATCTCTTTTTAATAAACTGATAGAATAAAAATGTTAGATGTGATGTTTTCAAGGGCGGCTGGGTGGCGCAGCGGACATTGCGCTCGTCACCAACGCAAGAGACACCGGGTTCGACTCCGGCTGTCGGCGTTGCCTCCGGCTTGGGCCAGCCGTCATACTAACTTAATTGGCAGAGTCAGCGGGTGGAAGTCGATGGGTGGTAATCTGGACGTTGTGGACAGCGACTCCTACAGGTCGGTTGGGGGACGCCTGCACAGCAGAGACAGGAAATGGCGGGGGTAGTGTGAGCCTCCCACACGTTACACCTCGCCAATGAGAGTCCGCGCTGGCAGGTGAAAAGATGTGACAGGCTGCCTCCTCGTGTACCGGAGGGAACACGTGATGCAAGGCTTCTATCCTCCCTACAACCGACCAGTGGGGGGCAGCTGGGAAGAATTGCCACAGTGGAATTGGGATGGGGGAAAAAATAGAAAAAGAGGAGAAAAAGTGGATAAAAAAAAGATGTGATGTTTTCATAAGAAACTCTGTGATTTTTTAAATTAAAGTGACTGGAAGAAGGGGTGGCCCGGGGAAGTCATTGAAACACACCTTTTCCTTGGCTGGGTATTCCACCCAGTTTTGAAAACAGTACTGGGTTTTTAGTTTTTGGATGAAAGAAGTCACAGTTATGTTAATCTAGTTGTCTGTTGTATGAAATTATGGTGAAATGTCTGAACAAGAGTAAGCTACAGAACAGGGACGACACACAGCTTGGCGAGACTATTTGAGTCTAGACGGTGATGTCAGGCCCGCTTGGCGGAATCTGTACAAACCACCATTGACTTGCAGATTTACAGTGGAGAATCTTACGATTTAAAATATTCTTGAGTATTTATTTATTTATTTATTTATTGTGTCTGTGGAAATGGTTGCATGTAAATAGAAACACCAAGAAGAGATAGAATAAAGTAGCTCTCTATCTCTCTCTGTCTGTCTCAATTCAATTAAATTCAAATGGGCTTGACATGGGAAACATACGTTTACATTGCCAAAGCCAAACAAAACAAAACAATCAAACAGAGAAATCAGAAGTAATCAGTACAGTACAGAAGGAATTTTCTTGTGTGATTGACATTCTTTATGGTGGTTGTATTCCATTGGACCAATCCATGTCTCTCTCTCTCTGTCTATCTCTGTCTATCTCTGTGTATCTCTCTCTCTCTCTCTCTCTCTCTCTCTCTCTCTCCCTCTCTCTCTCTCTCTCAGCCCTGGTCTACTTTCATGGAGCGGACGGAGCTCATTTCTCTCTCACCCTGCTGCTGTACTTCCAGTCATTCCCTCATCTTCTGCCTTTGGACCCAGTGAGTCGCTAGAGAGAGAGAGAGAGAGGCCCCCAGCCCGTCATTGAAACGAGCGCCCGTCCTGAAGGGTCCCGGGGCTCACGGGCGACAGCTTCCGTCCCCCCCAGGCCGGCCGCGTGGCGTAGAGAGGCAGCGGCGCGAAGGGCTTCGGTGAGACACCCTTTAAATAAGTTTCATCTTCCACAGGGGGGAGAACCTTCACGACTGGAATGTACGGTATATAGGCTGTGTCATCACATTGAGGTTTAGAGGCAGGGGAAGGGCTACTCTCTGTAGGGGCTAGAGATGCTAATGCCTCGGTATTTCAGCGGTGAGACGCTGAGGTCAACAGAGGAATGGTTCCCTGTGGGCGAGACGGATCAGCGCAAGAGGACTTTCAATCTTTCTCTCTCTCTCTCACTCTCTCTCTCTCACCCCTCACTCTCTTCATCCCTCCCCCTTCTCTTTCCTCCCTCTCTCTCTCTCTCTCTCTCTCTCCCCATCTATCCCTCTGTCTGTTTCTTCCTCGCCCCCCCCCTCTCTCTCTATCTCTCTCTCTCTCTCTCTCTATCCCTCACTCTCTTCATCCCTCCCCCTTCTCTTTCCTCCCTCTCTATCTCTCCCTCTCTCTCTCTACCTCTTTCCTCCCTCTCTCCATCTCTCTCTCTCTCTCTCTCTCTCTCTCTCTCCCTCTCTCCCTCTCTCTCTCTCTCCCTCCCTCTCTCCCTCTCTCTCTCACCCCCTGTGCCCACTGTGCACCATACAGCATGGCGCGGGCCACACCCAGTCAGGAGCCAGACACACAGTCTGTCCTGTGGCTTCTGTGGTCTGGCTGCCTGACTATATATGGACTTCAAAATAATAGGGTTGAGCCTCTCACCCCTTTGTGAATAAGGCCCGTCGGGAGAGCCAAGGTCTCGAAAACCAACCAGAGCCTTAAAACAGCTCGTGAAAAAGACCCACTTCCCCCACAGTCCCCCATGATTACATGTCCAGAACAATGCCGAGGACAATGCATAATGAAAAGGGAAAGGACTGGAATATGAAGAGGAAGAAAAGGGTGTTTCACTTCTGAGGGTGTTTAATTTTGGCTGCTCAAAACTCCACAGCAACTTTTGTTATAGCATCGTGTCTATCTGTTTCTCTGTGTGTCTATATGTCTCGCTCTCTCTCTCTCTCTCTCTCTCTCTCTCTCTCTCTCTCTCTCTCTCTCTCTCTCTCTCTCTCTCTCTGTATGTCTCTATGTCTATCTGTACGTCTCTCTGTCTCTCTCTGTCTCTCTCTCTCTCTCTCTCTCTCTCTCTATCTCGCCTACTCTCTCAGTATCTCTCTATCTCTCTTATATCCCTCCTCTTCTACCTCACTGGTGCTCTCTCTCTCCCTCACTCTCTTCATCCCTTCCCCTGGGAAAAACATAAATGTATGTTTTTGTATAGTATAGCTAGTATAGTTACATATAGTATGACTGTATATTGTATAGTATATTGTATAGTAGTGTATATAGGACTCATTACCTTTAATTCGTAAGCTTAGCATTGTATAGTATTTTATCTTAGTACCTTTTATCATGTATATCTATTATCTATATTATTTTATTCTATTATTATTTGTATTTCTTTGCACAAGCACCATCCATATAGACCCGTTCGCTGTATAAAAATATACTGTGTTTGAGCCAATCAGCAATACCGACTGAGTCACGTGACTGAGTTGCCCCCTACCTGCGCGAGCTGCTGCGCTAAAAAAACACGACAGGGCTCTATGGAGAAACCATGACACTCCCCTGACTAAAAGTATAACGGGGCTCTATGGAAAAACCATGACACTCCCCTGACTAAAAGTAGTTTCAAACGAAAATGGCGTTATGTCATTTAGCCAACTCTGCGTGGCTGTGAGTGAGTCTTTCACCTTTTACATATCTAGCTTTGGCATGGATTGATTGTGTAGATCGCTAGCATGGCTAACAAATGCAAATATATTGTAGTCTGCCCTGTTGTTCTGACCAGGATTACGTTCCTTTTGCGCCCTTGATGCGCGCGCACACTGAGTCTGACGTGGACAGCGAACAGGTCTATTGGGGATGGGCATGGTTATTTTGAATATTTGACTATTCAAAATCACAGTTATTTGACGTAGTGTTTGTTTGATTAGTTAGTGTTTTGTTATTTGTTTTATCAGTAGCAATCATAATCATCAGTAGCGGTTATTTGGCATTATTACATGGCGTTTTAACATTCGCCAAAATGCTTGATTGTGATTGGTCAATAGCGCTCGGTTGCCCCTAACAGCGGTCAATTATTTCTCTATAATTCACCGCTGTCATGGGCAACGCGCAATAATGACCGCTGTTTGGGGCAACAGAGTGCTATTGACCAATCACAATCAAGCATTTTGATCGCAGTCAAAAAGCTTTACCATTATGCACTACAGCTGCACTACATCAGGTGCAATCAGACCACACACCTGCCGGCGATGAGCAACAGAACAGAACAACTGCGTCTGCATTTGATCTCGTCTTGTCGATGGTGTAAAATGAATTATGTATATATTGTTAGTAAGTTAGCCCTGTAATAAGCGGGATCACGTGTCGGCCAATTATTTTGCGACAATGACCTCGTAGCTATAGCTATACATTATCCCTTACATACATTTTACAAGGTAGTTTCTCAAAGTGCTTCACAGCAAATAGCATAAAATAGGCATACAATTAGCACACAGTTAACAGAATATAAGCAATGTAGAAAGTGCAGACATAAGAATATGCATAAAATAAGTACAATAAGTATAGCATGTGAGGATCACAGAAGCCCTTCATACATGAGTTGCTGCGTACTCAAAACGACAGTTATGTTAGTCGATTAACCAACATAATATATATAATATAATATTAAAATAATGAAATGCCTTGGAATACCCATCCCTACTCCTAATAGGTGGTTGGTTTAGATTCCCAGCGGGCTGTGTTAAGCCTCTCCTCCGAACCCAGGATCAGGGGGGCGAGAACGCTCATGACAGGACCTGCCACGGTGTACAGTTACACTAAGCCCACCTGAAGCAAAGCGGCTTAGCTGGCAGCCTGGAGATACAAGCCCAGGACCAGGGATGGTGCTGGGAACTGGGGAGCTAGTGGAACAAGGGCAGCCTGGGGGGGGAGGACTGGACAACAGGAGCTTAGGTAATTATTCTCTGCCTTAAGAGTTGCCTCGCCCGCATGGGAGCTGGAACCAGCCGAGACTAGGAGGCCTTAACCTTAACAAGCTGGAACCAGCCGAGACTAGGAGGCCTTAACCTTAACAAGCTGGAACCAGCCGAGACTAGGAGGCCTTAACCTTAACAAGCTGGAACCAGCCGAGACTAGGAGGCCTTAACCTTAACAAGCTGGAACCAGCCGAGACTAGGAGGCCTTAACCTTAACACTTTGGTTGCCACTGATTAACATGGTAAAACATGGTTGAATGCCACCACCCACTTCAATGATAGCGTTGTGAACGCATAATCTCTGTCTTAAATTATGGATATGTGTCTAATCTGCCCGTCGTTTATCAATGGTGTTAACAAGCTGGAACCAGCCGAGACTAGGAGGCCTTAATGTTAACAAGCTGGAACCAGCCGAGACTAGGAGGCCTTAACCTTAACAAGCTGGAACCAGCCGAGACTAGGAGGCCTTAATGTTAACAAGCTGGAACCAGCCGAGACTAGGAGGCCTTAACCTTAACAAGCTGGAACCAGCCGAGACTAGGAGGCCTTAATGTTAACAAGCTGGAACCAGCCGAGACTAGGAGGCCTTAACCTTAACAAGCTGGAACCAGCCGAGACTAGGAGGCCTTAACCTTAACAAGCTGGAACCAGCCGAGACTAGGAGGCCTTAACCTTAACAAGCTGGAACCAGCCGAGACTAGGAGGCCTTAACCTTAACAAGCTGGAACCAGCCGAGACTAGGAGGCCTTAACCTTAACAAGCTGGAACCAGCCGAGACTAGGAGGCCTTAACCTTAACAAGCTGGAACCAGCCGAGACTAGGAGGCCTTAACCTTAACAAGCTGGAACCAGCCGAGACTAGGAGGCCTTAATGTTAACAAGCTGGAACCAGCCGAGACTAGGAGGCCTTAATGTTAACAAGCTGGAACCAGCCGAGACTAGGAGGCCTTAACCTTAACAAGCTGGAACCAGCCGAGACTAGGAGGCCTTAACCTTAACAAGCTGGAACCAGCCGAGACTAGGAGGCCTTAATGTTAACAAGCTGGAACCAGCCGAGACTAGGAGGCCTTAACCTTAACAAGCTGGAACCAGCCGAGACTAGGAGGCCTTAACCTTAACAAGCTGGAACCAGCCGAGACTAGGAGGCCTTAACCTTAACCTTGTGCAGGTTATAAAAGCATGTTTTGTGCAGGTTATAAAAGCATGTTTTGTGCAGGTTATAAAAGCAGGTTTTGTGAGTCTCACAGCTGTTTTATCCATCGATAAGGAGCAGGTCGGCGGTGGCAATCACAAACCCTCCAATTGTGTTTGTGTGAAACGCGGGAGATCTTTGTGTGGAGGCTGGGTTCAGGAAAAGGCTTTGACATCTGGATTCGGGCCGCGGAGGACTTCATCCGCGCTTCAAATTTGAGTAATGGACTTAACCACCTCAGAATATGCCCAGAATAACCCAGTAACGCCTCAGAAGAGAGAAATCAGACTCTTATCTCTATCGCATCATCTGCCATGAGTTAGAAGACCGGCCACGCTGTCAGGAGCAACATCCGACAAATGATTAAGTCAGTTAATAAAAACCCGATCTTTAGAGTCTCCAGCACAGGGATCGACGCACACACACATGTATCGTGATATCATACGAGTCTCCCATTGATTCTTCTGACCCCCATGGAAGCCATATTTAGCTAATGAAAGAGAGGAGCACGGCTAGCCGGCCAGTGCTATTTGTCAGCCTTTAATGTGTATCTGATAACATGTCTGGTCTTGTATTGCATTTGCTATGTGAAAGGAGGAGAATGTATTTCTCTTAAGGTCGCTCTATCTAATAATTGGGTAGATACATTTTGATTGATTGATTGAAAACTTTATTAACAGATTGCAGAATGGGTACAATACAGTACGGCTCAATACAAACAACTGCTAAGAGGATGAAGACCAGAAAAAGACTTCCGTCTTGTTTACATAAGGGTCCTCCTCCATTTTCAATTCATCAAGACATTTATGACATACAAGACAAACAAATTAAACATTTTCCATTTTAAATCATGTTATATTGAGAAAAATACAGAGCTGCATCTCTTTGGTTTTCTCAACGTGTGCACTTCTTTGTTTGTCTTTTGCACACGATGGCGAGGTTCGCACTCTCACGTTGTCCCCGCTGGCTGTGGAAGAGCGTGCTGGCTCTAACTGAAGCATGTTCTCCATGCAAATGGCGTGAGAAAGGTAAGAACACTTAAGGAGGGGACTGTTACGGTTCAATAAGAGCAGCCCGATGAGGTTCAGAGGTCAATGGAGCCACTTAACATGTGATGGAGTGAGGTACACCAGGTGACCTCCCTCTCTCTCCTTCTCCCTCTCTCCCTCTCCCTCTCCCTTCGACACTTCGACATGCTGCCCGGGAGGAGCGGGAATTGAACCCCGGGAACCTCCGTATTACCAGACGACTGCTCTACCTACCGAGCCACTGTCGCCCCCTGTTAGGGCATCAATGCTGGATGGGGACCTGCTGCTTTCCAAGGCGTGAATATCGGCAACAGTAAATCTGATATTCAATATATCAATATGAGAGAAAGACAGAAGGACAGAATTCCATACGTAATGCAAAGTACTGGTGTCTCTCCTGCATGTCTGGCAATCCGGAGGTTCCCGGTTTGATTCCCGCTCCTTCCCGGGCAGCGTGTTGAAGTGTCATTGAGCAAGACACTTAACCCCCTAATGGCTCCCGTGAGCTGGTCTGCACCATGCATGGTTGCCTCCGCTGTCGGTGAGTGAATGGGTAAAATGTGAGAAACAAATTGTAAAGAATTTTGGATAAAAGTTGCTATATAAATGCAGCCATTTTCCATTTAACATAGGACTAGTTTATTTACTCAACACATATGTGATGTCAGAGTGTCTCTTTGTAGAAACCGTCACTGTCTGTCTACTCTAGGGAACAAAAGAGGTAATCTGACATCACAGATCGGGGGCGGGGCGTAAATATCTACCACTAGGGCAGCAAAATCACCATGGGTGTAATTAGTAATTACTCTTTAAAAAGGTCAGGTTTAGCTTAGCTATAGCCTCCTAACTTTAACCATCAATTGAACATCCGGTAATCAAGATACAGCATGTTTCTGATTGGTTGGATGACCCGTGAACAGGGGTGTAAAAAGTACCCATAAATTATACTTAAGTGAAAGTATGGGTAGGGTACCATCTCAAAATCGTACTCAAGTAAAAGTCAGAGTATCTGGCTAAAAACACACTTGAGCAAAAGTAAAAAAAGTTTCTACTTTTAAATGTACTTAAATACTAAAAAGTAAAAGTAAAAAATGTCTTCATCACTCGTAGTATCGTTTGTGGCCATCTTCTGTAGCTTGTCACTCTGACTGGTGATAGCAGGTGTTTTTTTTCTCTGAAATGTAATTGAGTAAAAGTACAAGTATACAAACAAACCTAATAATAGTTGAGTAAAGTACAAAGTACTTAAGTATTGTAACGAAGTACAATTACTCAAGTACTTTACACCCCTGGTCATGGACCCATGTGGGACTGTGTCTCTTACCACCACTGTTAGAAATACTAGGAGGACCGGGGGGACACTAGACTCCTATTTTTGAGCACGTTCCATTTATCTGTAGTGCTGGGTTTCAGCACTGATTACCCGATCGATTCAATTAGGCTTGATGCGGCGCTGCTTTGAGGGGAGAATTTTTCTCTTTTCTTTCATTTCTGAATCATTCAATTATGTCCCTTTTGTGAAAAGGATTGTAACCACTAGATTTCCAAGAAGATGGGGGAGGGGATCATGAGAGATATACAATAGGCTGCACTGGAAAGCAAAGTATACAGAGTGGTACTGTACATACCGTACTGTATATAATCACATCCCATTGGTGCTACACGGCGCTGGGAAGCACACCAGGGGTATTTCCGATAGTAGGCTCTCTCTCTCTCTCTCTCTCTCTCTCTCTCTCTCTCTCTCTCTCTCTCTCTCTCTCTCTCTCTCTCTCTCTCTCTCTCTCTCTCCCTCTATTTCTCTCTCTCTCTCACTCTCTCTCTCGTTCTCTCTATCTCTCTCTGCTCTCCTCTCTGTCTCTCTCTCTGCCCCTCCCCTCTCTCTCTGCTCTCTATCTCTCTCACTCCCTCCCCTCTCTCTCTCTATCTCTCTCTGCTCTCTATCTCTCGCTCCCCCCCTTCACTCTCTCGCTCTCCCGCTCTATCTCTCTCACTCCCGCCCCCTCCTCTCTCTCTCTCTCTCTCTCTCTCTCTCTCTCTCTCCTTCCTCTCTCTCGCTCTCTCTCTCTCTCTCTCTCTCTCTCTCTCTCTCTCTCTCTCTCTCTCTCTCTCTCTCTCTCTCTCTCTCTCTCTCTCTCTCTCTCTCTCTCTCTCTCTCTCTCTCTCTCTCTCTCTCTCTCTCTATCTCCAGTGTTTGGTCTCCTTTCATTAAATTGGATTAAATGGAATCTCGCCCGATCTGCAATGCAATAATGTCGTCAGTATTTTTTTTAATTAAGCAGTATTGAGCTGAAAAAAAACTGTTTTGCTGAGGCCCAATAATACCTCCATGGGCCACTTCCACCCCTCCCCCCCAGACTCCACCACTCCACCACTCTCCCTCTCTCTCCCTCTCTCTGCGTCCCCCCTGCCCTTTCCCTAAAGCATCCCCGAGTCCATGTTGACAAATCCTGCCAAGCCATAGGGACAAACGCTGCAGAGAGCCAGCCTAATCCGTAAGGGCATGACCGACCACGGAGGGTGCTTTGAGCGGCTCACCGGCATCGATTTCCCATACGCTCCGACCACCTTAACCCCCCCCTCCGCCTCCAAGCACGTATCTTATCCACCCCCACTCGATGCCCCGTCCCAAAGTCCCCATCCTGATCAGTATGCAGGGACCGGGGGGCGTAGGGACGGCGCGCATGCATAAAGACAGAGAGCAACAACAACAACACAGAACCGGAAACCGGTAAGCTGTCGTGAACTCAAATCAACACTTCAGCTCCACATAATAGACCACTGCACTTCCACGTTATACATGGAGCTCATGGGAGAGAGTGCGGGGGATAAAATGAATGAATGTTGATCTGAGCCTTGATGTAAGTGGTTGTAGCTACGGCTGTGGGGGCGCTGGAGACATGATCCAATAACCTTTTTTTATACGCCTGAGTCTCCTGAACACGGAGAGACCAACCTCAACCAGGTTGCCCAGGGAGTCTCTTTGGATTGTCCAGAAACACTCCCTGGGCGTAAGTGGTTGTAGCTACGACTGTGGGGGTGCTGGAGACATGATCCAGTACTTTTTTATACGCTGAACGGGGCTTGACATTAACTTTTTGGCTCACCAGCCACTCTGGCTAGTGGTTTTCCAAAGTCACTAGCCACTCAGCATTTTCACCAGCCAAAAATCCCCTGTGGTCTGTGTCTAATATGAAATGACAATTTCGAGTCTATTATGAAATGACAATTGAGCGTCATTGACGGTCCGCCCCCCGTCTATTATGAAAGATGTGAAGAAGTGCTCATGGGAGTTGTAGTATCATGTAGTATCACCTCGAATTGACGTAATTATTTCAGATGCCTTTTGTAAACTTGTTAAAGTTAGAGGTTCTATGTAGGATTGTTAGTAACTGTCTAACTGCATATATAACTGTTTCCACTAGAGGGCGCTCTAGGCGGAGCCACTCATGATACCACCAGGTGGCGAGTATAAAAAGAGATGTCTCCTCCCCCTCTACCTCTTTCTCCACCAGCCTCTCAGTGAGAGGAGAACTCATGTGCTGCTGCTCATACCATGTGAATGAATAAACCACGCCAAAGGCTAAAGATAGAAACCATGCCTCTTAATAATAATAATAATAATAACTTTATTTGTATAGCACTTTTCATACAGAGGTTGCAGTTCAAAGTGCTTCACAACAGTAAAAAATACAGGCATAAGCGATAGGGATGTCCGATATTATCGGCCGACCGATATTATCGGCCGATATCGGCAGTAAAATGTGATATCGGAAAATATCGGTATCGGTTAAAAATTTTTTTTTTTTTTTTTTTTTTACATTTATTTAACCTTTATTTACCCAGGCAAGCAAGTAAGAACCAATTCTTATTTTATTTATTGTCAAAAGTATGCATGTTGGTTTAATTCAACAACAAGAGATATGTAATGTTAATTTTTACTTTTTTAATTATCATATTTTGCACAGATAATGCTTACATTTAGAAAGCCTTTTGAATGCATCCAGTGAAATTATTAATTACCTGAAATTATTCAGTTTTTTTGGGGGGAAACCCTGCATATATTGGTATCGGTTGATATCGGTATCGGTATCGGTATCGAAATTAAGAGTTGGACAATATCGGAATATCGGTATCGGTAAAAAAGCCAATATCGAGCATCCCTAATAAGCGAGCATAAAAAGATAGACAGGTAGAATCACAGTGTTTCACATTAGGATCTAGCATCCCAATAGGCTCTCCGCTTACAGTTTTCAGTAACACAAATAGTAAAAATAGTTTAAAATGATTCAGTTTAAAAATAGTAAAATAAAAATAAAATAAAATAAAATAAAAATGATAAAATAGAACGGACATAAAAAATACAGGCATGAGCGAGCATAGTAAGATATGGCTACAGCCAGGACACAGTTAACCTGGTTATACTACAGCCAGGACACAGTTAACCTGGTTCTACTACAATGCTACAGCAATGCTACAGCCAGGACACAGTTAACCTGGTTCTACAATGCTACTACAGCCAGGACACAGTTAACCTGGTTCTACAATGCAAGTGACAACAATGCATAGAGTTTACAGACAATCCATGCTGATTGATCTGCCATAAGCAAGTGAAAGTTTACAGACAATCCATGCTGATTGATCTGCCATAAGCAAGTGAAGATTACAGTATGTTCTAACAAACCAAACTGCCATGTATTAAAGTTTACAGACAATCCATGCTGATTGATCTGCCATAAGCATAAGATTACAGTCTGTTCTAACAAACCAAACTGCCATGTATTAAAGTTTACAGACAATCCATGCTGATTGATCTGCCATAAGCATAGTGTTTCACATTAGGATCTAGCATCCTAATAGGCTCTCTATTCAGTAATTAAAAAGTGCAATAACCGACGGACATAAAAAATACAGGCATGAGCGAGCATAGCAAATAATAAGAATAGTTTAAAATGATTCAGTTTAAAAATAGTCATCAGTAAGAAGTAAAAAGTGCAATAACCGACACATGAATTTGATAGGCAGTGTAAAAGAGTAGGCAGGGTAAGAATAAATACAAGTTGTGTCAGGATATCCCTGATGTTTCCTCTTGCCACTAGGTGGTAGCAGATATCTATCAGTGAAATGCCTGAGCAAAGAGATAGGTTTTAAGCTGTCTTTTAAAGATGTCTAGCGAGTTGGCTTCCCTGATGTTTTGGGGTAGTTTGTTCCATAGTTTTGGGGCATAGTTGATAAAGGCTGCATTACCGATCCTCTTTTGACTGCTTCTGGGAGCCTCTAGTAGTCCAGCAGCTGATGATCGCAGTGTTCTTGCTGGTGTGTAATTTATTAGAGTGTTGGCGATGTAGCTAGGTCCCTGTCCATTTAGAGCTTTGTATGTAAGGAGAAGGACCTTAAAGTCAATTCTAAATGTTACAGGAAGCCAGTGTAAAGCGGCTAAGACTGGACTAATGTGCTCTCTCCTTTTGGTTCTAGTTAGCAGTCAAGCTGCAGAGTTTTGGATTAGCTGAAGCCTCTCTGTGGTTTTCTTAGGGAGACCTGTGAAAAGTGCATTACAGTAGTCTAACCGGCTAGATATGAATGCATGAATTAGCTTCTCAGCATCGTTCTGATTAATAAATGGTCGTACTTTTGCTATATTTCTGAGATGGAAGAACGATGTTTTCGTCACTTTGCTAATATGAGAATTGAAGTTCAGTTCTGAATCTATGACAACCCCAAGACTAGTGACCTCAGATTTGATCCAAGGGGTTAGTCCCCCCAGGTTCTTTATTAATGTTTCTTTTTTAGTTTTGGAGCCGATAATTAGAATTTCAGTTTTGTTCTCGTTTAGTTTCAGGAAGTTCTTACTCATCCATTTATTTATTGCCAGTAAGCAGTCTGTAATGGAGCTAATCGCTGTATCATTTGGTTCAGCAGATATGTACAGTTGTGTATCATCCGCATAGCTATGGAAATCTACATTATGTTCTCTGATGATATCACCCAGCGGTAACATGTAAAGGGAGAAGAGTAAAGGACCTAAGCAACTCCCTTGTGCAACTCCATAGTTGTTGTCGTATATATCAGACATGTGATCTCCTAGTTTAACATAGAATTTCCTCCCTCTGATGTATGTTTTAAACCAGCCTAGCACATGGTCTGAGAAACCGACATGGTTTTCAAGACGATCGATTAGAATATCGTGATCGATTGTATCAAATGCTGCACTGAGATCTAACAGGATAAGGATGGAGATCTTATTCTCGTCAGAGTTTAGTCTGAGGTCACTGATTATTTTGGTGAGGGCAGTTTCAGTGCTATGATATTTTCTGAATCCTGACTGAAATTCTTCTAAGATGTTGTTTTCTTCAAGAAAGGAATTTATTTGAACTGAGACTATCTTTTCAAGTACTTTACTAATGAATGGTAGGTTGGATATTGGACGATAATTTGCCATTTCATTACTATCCAAGTTAGGTTTTTTTAGTAATGGCTTTACAACTGCTGTTTTAAAGGCATCCGGGAAAATACCAGTCCTAAGGGAAGTGTTTATGATATCTAGCACAGGGCTTGAAACACTATTAAATACCCGTTTGAAGAAAGCTGTAGGTATAGGGTCAATGTCTGAGGTGGAGGAGTTACATTCTGAGACAGTTTTGCAGAGTACATCTAATGTGATGCATGTGAAACTTCTCATGGTTACATTGCACGGTTTGCCGCAATCAACTTTATTTCCATCATGAGTAATGCTGGCCCTGATCAAGGTTATTTTGTTGTTAAAGAATAGTGCAAGTTCTTCACACTTAACCGTTGATGACTGAGGAGGTGTAGGGGCAGTGTTGAGTAGTACATTAATAGTGGAAAAGAGGATTCTGGAGTTTCCAGCATTTTCTGTAATGATTTTAGAGAAGTAATCTTTCCTTGCTAAGCGGATGGTTTTATTATAAGCAGTTAAAGCATCTTTGTATATATCACAGCATATGGTGGTTTTTGTTTTTCTCCATTTTCGCTCCGCTGCACGACATTTCCTTTTTTCTTCGTTGACCGTATTATAGTTTAACCAGGGCGAGGCTCTAGTTTTCTTCTTTTTCGTTTTTAATGGGGCGACAGAATTTAATATAGATGACATTGCATCATTGAGATTTTCTACCATTTCATTTAGAGAGCTGTCATGATTGTGTGCAGGTTCATGTAGTCTGATAAGATCAATGAACTTTGATTCAGCTTTGTCGTTTAGGAGCCTCTTTTTAACTATGATTTCTTTTTTTGTTTTAGTAAGGGTTATTTGAGTATCAAAAAATATACAGTGATGGTCGGAGAGAGGCAATTCAGTTATTGAGATATTTGTTATGCTTAGCCCAGTTGTTGTTATAACTAAGTCTAGTGTATTCCCAAGCCGGTGAGTTGCATTTGTTATATGCTGTATTAGGTCAAAGCTATCCAGTAGATTTTTTTGTTCCATAGTTTTGGAGTCTGTTTTCTTATTAAAATGGATGTTCAGGTCTCCATTTAGGATCACCTTATCATATCCGGTAACACATAGTGAGATCAGTTCAGAGAGCTCCTGTATAAATACTGGTGAGTGTCTAGGCGGGCGGTATATTGTGACAATAATAGTTGATTCTGTTTTTAGTTCAATGGCAAGATATTCCATTGACATGAACTCGCCTAGTTCTGTGATTCTAAACAAGAGTTTTGAGGAGAAGATTGCTGCAACTCCTCCGCCCCTTTTATTTTTTCTGGGTATTTGAAAAAAGTTATAGTCTGGTGGACAAGCTTCTATCATTATTGATGTAGCTGTGTCATTATTTAGCCATGTCTCTACTAGGCAGATGCAATCCAAGTTATTTTCTTTAATCAGATCATTTACTAAGAAAGTTTTATTATTCAGTGATCTGACATTTAGGAAAGCTAATTTTATTTGTTGGACTTCTTTAGAGGAGGTCTGCTTTGGCTTGACCGTGATGGCCCTGAGGTTAATAGCAGGTAAACGCATTGATGGTGTATATTTTTCACCATGCCATTGGCTGGTTAGGATTACTTGTATGTTTCGAGAGATGGCATGGCAATCGTGCTATTCTGTACCGTACTGACTGTCCTGTGCTTTCGGGGACATTTGATCAGACGAGATGGCCTTGTGTGATATGGGGGGGGGGGGGACAGGACGTCTTGTGCTGCTGTAATCCGTGGTGAGATTGTGTCCTTCACCACTATCTCTCGTGCTGGTATGAGCTTGGAGGCCATCAAGGCATGACGCATGTTTGCTGATAGGAGCTTTGAACCTAAGCGATTTGGGAAGAAGCCATTTCTTTGAAAACGTTCTGGGTTATTCCAGAAAACATTGAAGTTGTCAATGAATTTCAGGTTGTGTACGAGACATGCAGCCCCTAACCATGAATTAAAATTTAGGAGTCGACTGAATGCTTCCTGTCCTCTGCGAAAGCATGCAATTGGTCCACTGATGGACACAGACTGATGTTTGTCTAGTGTGTTCATTAAATGTGTGAAATCGTCTTTCAAAGTCTCTGTGCCAGTCTTCTTTCGCAGGATGTCAAACGATCCAGAGTGAATGACAATTTTTGTTATTCCCGGTCTGATTAGTGTTGGAAGTTTTTCGGCCAGCTCTTTGACAGATGTATTGTCTAGACAGATATTTTCTGTGTTTGCCATCTCCACATACCTTGTTGTGGAATCTCCAATCAGTATACAGTCTATTTTCTGTGTGAGGTTAGCATTTTTCTTTCCAACAGTTTTGGGGCCGTTTGTTTTTGGGCTAGGCCTAGTCTGCCGGTTCTTTCCACAGTCCTGTGGCCTTGGTGAAGCCTTGTTAGCCTTCTCAATAGCCGGCATGTTAACGCTGGTCCCGTACCTTCGGCGTTGGCTACCGCAACGTTCTCGGCGCATGATAGTCTCTTCGCTGTTAGCCGTTCGCTCGGTCTGGGTCGTGTTTGCTAGCCGTGTCGCTAGTGGCTCTGTTTTCCTCGTCGTCTCGTCGTTAGCGCGTGCTCCGATGTGCCGGCTGTTAGCTTCGCTAGCATTAGCGTGAGCTCCGGCATGCCAGCTGTTTGCTTCGCTAGTGTTAGCGTGAGCTCCGGTATTCTTGCTATTAGCGTCGTTAGCGTGAGCTCCGTTTCGCCCGCTGTTTGCTTCGTTAGCGTCGTTAGCCACGCTTCTATGTCTCTTTGCTTTGGGTGTTGATATGCATGTTTCTGAGAGTAGGTTGAAACTATTTCTTGGCGGTACCGGGGGTGAGGTCCTGGTTCGTTTTTTTTTCTTTTTTTCCTTGACGGTGATCCACTGCTTTGGTCTAGCTCCTTGGTTGTGCCAAGGACCGTCTTTTGGGTGGTGCTGTTCTGTAGCTACTAGTATAGGCCAGGTTTCAATCATGGTATTGTTGGCTATATTTGTAGTAGCTTCAAGCATAGAGTCAAGGAATTGCTCATTCTGCTGTATTTGGTACAGGGTAGAAACCCGAGCCTCCAGCTTTACAATCTTCATACGCATCTTCAAGCAATTAGTACATTCTGTGGGAGAGCCGAGTCCCGGCATATTCCCTTATTTCCTGTCTTTTCAGGTTAGGCTAAACTGAAGCTAAGCTAGGTACTTAGCTGGTGGTGGTGGTGATGATGATGATGGTGGTGATGGTGGTGGTGGTGGTGATGGTGGTGGTGGTGGTGGTGATGGTGGATCACTCACTTCACAACCGGGGTCTTTATGAAATATCATACAGGAGAGCTGTCTGTCGCTCTCTCCTAAACGGGGCAGCTTCCGTCGCTCTCTCCTACACAGGGGAGTTCCGTTGCCCTGGAGCTGTGCTATTACTCAGACAACCAAAACCACTGTCGTCTTCCGTCTCGTTAAAACTCAAAATGAAGTATGAAGTATTCTCGCCTTTCATAAATATCCTCGACTTCAGCAGTGCCCGACATAGTCCTTTGTGTGTAGCTGATAAGACGGGGACTTCTTCCTCTTGACCACATTATTGTTGCCCCATAGCCAGATTCTGTCAACAAAACTACAATGATTTTTTTTCATAGAAAATGCTACCAAAAGGTCACCCGCCAAAGTGGCTGGTAAGAGTTACACGCCACTGCCGAATTCAAGGACTTTCAAGTACTTTTCCAAGTACTATTTTTCATTTTAAAAGGGCATTAAAAGGATACAATCAACTTTGAAATGCTGTTTTTTATTTAAAAAAAAATCTGATCCAATATGTATGACTTAACTCAGTCAGCGCCAATCACGAGAAAAGTCGGGTTTTAATCGTTATTTCTTTTATTCACTATATCCATTAATTTTTCATCCATCCAGCCTGATGTTATCATTGGGAATGGGTCTGAGCCGCCTAACGCCTTCCGGCCGGTATTGCACATCATTGGAATCCCTCCCCCTTGGGCTGTACACTGATCTAAGAAGTCCGGTCCAGGTTTTCCTTCTCGGGCATGCAGTATCGTTATAACACATGGACTGGGGAGACTGGGAGTAGCGTGGATTATGCGTTTTGGACATATAATGTTGGATCAATAAACGCGATCAATATTTGGAATGGCGATCAGGAATTGGATTAATCTGTTTGCAGTACACCAGATGTGAGGTAAGGACTCTATGTTACCAATCTTGGGTTAATCCGATGTTTCTTTCGTAACGATCACGCATGTGTGTGTGTGTGTGCGTGCGGTTGGCTGCGACCAAGGCACGGAGAAGCGACTTTTCAGCCCCTGCTTCTGTTCATGCATGAGGACACATATAATATCGATAATCTAGCGTTATTTTCAGAACGATTCATAAATCAAGCGACATATGGCACGATTTATAAGGAAATGCATTGAAGCGCGGTTTGCTCGAGTTTCTTGAGATTAGACAGAATCGCTCTGGAACTATATTCATATTCACCACGGTATAAAACGGAAATGTATGTATGAAAAAATTATCTGTTTTTTGCATGTTGACTGGAAGAAACTCACTGACAATCGACGTGTGTTTATTAGATCCATAGCTATAATATTTCATATAGTTTTAGCACTCGCAAACATGGCATTCTCCCCATTGCATTACAGCGATGGCATTCTAACCAGAAGGTAAACAGCGCCCCCTTGGCGTCCATTGAGTTAAAACCAATTTCCGACAATTAGTTACACTTTAGATAAAAAAAATTATATTTCTTGATTCTGAAATGTTTTATCATGGATGAACAATACGTTCAATGCGAATGGTTGATTCGAATTTCAAGGACTTTTTAAGCACCTTGTTAAACAAATAGCTGTTTTCAAGGAATTCCAGGCCTTGACCTTTTAAAAAATCAAGCACTTTAAGCACTTCAAGGACCTTGTGCGAACCTTGGTAGTTGAGACAACAGAGGAGAGAGTCTGTAGTTGAGACAACAGGGGAGAGAGTCTGTAGTTGAGACAACAGGGGAGAGAGTCTGTAGTTGAGACAACAGAGGAGAGAGTCTGTAGTTGAGACAACAGGGGAGAGAGTCTGTAGTTGAGACAACAGGGGAGAGAGTCTGTAGTTGAGACAACAGAGGAGAGAGTCTGTAGTTGAGACAACAGGGGAGAGAGTCTGTAGTTGAGACAACAGAGGGGAATCAGAATAGTCAATTGTATTCTCTCATTGGGATATTGTTCCCTATTGTTCTGGGGACCCCCTGACATTCCTTCGAGAACCCCTGGGGAGCCCCCCAACCCCCGGTTCAGTTCATGGAAAGGTGGGAGTGTACAGCCGGTGTAGCTCGCATAAAGACACAGGTATGATCATTTGTCACAAACTGTACATATGAACCACAAATCAAAATGTGGGAGGGAGACGGAACACAGGTGTTCCTATCAATCTACTGCCGTCGCGCTGCTCAGGACCGTAACCGTATCGCCCTACACTCCCTGACAGCACGATCCATGGAGTTTGATTGATGACTTCGACGGATCATGATGTGACATACAGGTGTGTAGTACAGACGTAACACATATTGTAAGCGTATGTTAAGTAAAAAATAAGAAGAAGAAGAAATGGGGAAAAAAACAGTGGGGGAAATGATCTACCAATGGGGTGAGATAATTTCACAAAAAAAAGAAAGACAAAAAAGGAGCACATGTACTTTTTGTCATCATAAAATTAGATCCCTCCTTCTGTTTCTGTTATGGGAACAGAGGAACGGGACCCAAATAAGAGAATGCAAACCAGTTCAACAGAGAAAACGCTAAATAAGCCTATATTTATTTACAACAGAAAAATATACAATACAAAATACAGAGCACTACAACAGCGACGGTGGAAGTGTGGTGTAAGCAGGTCGGGCCTGAGTTAATGAAGTGTGTGTTAACCCGAGAATGTGTGGTGTAGCAGATTATGTGTCTGTATTTAATATGTGAATTAAGTCTTACCGTGTTGAAAATATGTAGTGGAATCAAGGTTGCTTCAGCAACGCCGGGGCAAAACAATAACGGATCCCCGATGGGATAACTCGAGGGAAAACAGGCGAGATGGGGGGAGAAAGGAAAACACAGGAAATTAACGAGGCGATGAACGCGACAAGCGTTACATGTAGATAGCGGCAGCCTCCGAAAACTAGACAGAAAAGAAAAAAGAGACACGATATTAGTTAACCAGTAACTCATCTACCCACGCTAGAGGGGATAGAAGAACGAGGTTAGGGTTAACAACAAGCAGATAACAAGCGCACCAACAACGAGAGTTAAGTACACAGAAATCTGAATGTAAATCACGAGAACTAGGAGAGACAAAATAGTCTAGAGAATTAATTTAAGACGCAACAAACATATGTTCCAACAGAACGAACTTGCGTAGTCCACTGGGCTGGTCAAGCATTTATAATCCGGGAAGAGGCAGCAGTCTCTGATTGTAGATCAGAACCAGCCGTGGAACGGGAGTGTCTAGGGAGACGCGCACATTGGGGCTGAGTAACAGCGCCACGCGACCTCTGGGGGGAGCTGTCAGACGCAGTCCTCACAACAGTTTCAAGATACTTTTGCTTGTGGTGATAGAAATCCTTTAGAATAAAGTGAAGTTATCTCACAATTTGTTTTATACAAATTAAAAAATAAATACAAGATTAAATGACTTGTTAGCATGGATTTTAATTTGTATTCATTTATTTTGCAGTACAGAGCTTCAATCAACAACAACAGCAGCACAATAACTCTGGATGTCTGGAATAATCTGTTGATGAAAGCTTGCTGCTCCTTAATAGAGGCCTGGCACGCCATGTTTGTTCCAACACGGCTGCCTGTAACCGCTGGCAACCACTTTTGAAAGACATTGCCTAATGTCTGTGCAGTGGTACAGTAGCTGTGGGGCACTTTGGGTTGTGGTCCATGTGTGAAGGGTGCTATATAGATAGAGTTGTTATTATTTATTATTATTATATTGTAACAAATGTATGCATTGAAATGTCTGTAAGTCTCGACGACATTAAAAATGAGGGTGACCTCAATTGTCCTTTTTCGAGAATAAAAAAAGTTTTGAATGACTTGGAAAAGTATGATATTACGAAGTATGAAGTATGTTCCACTGTGACTTGGTTACAAGATCCAGAGTTTTTTTATTTAAAAAATAATTTAATCTTTATTTAACGAGGAAGTCCCATTGAGATACGAGATATCTTTTGCAACGGAGACCTGGTCAAGATAACAGCAATAAAATGTGCGATACATCACACAAGAACACAATACAAGTGCATGTATACAATATACAATACATCACATAAAACACAAAAACAGAATAGCCTACATGATAGTAAAAGTGTATGACTAATAATAATATATGAGTAATACAGTCATTTTGCAGTGGGGACCCGACTACAGAAAGCAGCGATTTTAATTCGCAGAGAGAGACCAGGGTATCTTAAGTGGATATGGTCTTGTAGCCCTTTCCATGCCCAAGGTGTGAAGTGAGAAAAAGCTGTCTTTCCTAGTTCAGTGAATATTCTGGGAGTTTTTAAAAGTAGCCATCTTGTAGACCTGGTATGGTAGCTGCTAGAGGCAAAGCAAATGAGACTAGAAAGATATAGGGGAAGCTTCATAGGATGGCCTTATATATATAAAAAAAAAAAATTTAAATTGTGATTTCCTCCGTACATACAGAGAGGTCCATCCCACCATTTGGTAAAGCACACAATGGTGAGTAAGCCCTTTGGCACTAGTGATGAAGCGCAGAGAAGCACGGTACACACCGTCTAGCTTTTTTAGCAGTGAAGAGGCAGCATGCATATATATTATGTCACCATAGTCAATTACAGACCGGAATGTGGCTTGAACAAGTTTCTTTCTGGCCTCAAAAGAAAAGCATTGTTTGTTTGCAAAAGAAAAAAACAAGTTTTAGTTTAAGTTTCTTTGTGAGGTTTCCAATATGCACTTTAAAAGATAGCTTTTCATGTCATTATGTGCTTATTGTTGCTATTATTATTGTTGTGGTACTGTGTGGTCTTGTTATTATTATTATTATTATTATTATTATTATTATTATTATTATTATTATTATTATTATTATTATTATTATTATTATTATTATTATTATTATTATTATTATTATTATTATTATTATTATTATTACTGTATTGTGTTGCCTTGTTTTATGTTTAAAATGGAAACATTTAAAATATTTGATAATCAAAAAAAATACAGTATATAGCTTTTCATCCAACCATAGCCCAATATACTTGTAAGATGAAACATTTTCTATAGCTGCTCCCTTTAGCACCATGGTAAATGGACCGCATATACAGATCCAGCTCTTAGAAATCAAACCTCTACTGCAAGGATGCAATATCGTCCATGCCTCGTTAACAGCACTGCCAGGTTAATGGTGCATGATTATTGCAGTAGTAGAGCAGAGCAGAGCTCAGAGGCTTGAGAGCTGTATATACAGTAATTTTATTCAATACAACTTATGCGTATTCACCCATTCACTCACACATTCACACACAGACGGCGGAGGCGACCATGCAAGGTGCCAACCTGCTCATTGGGAGCAATTAGGGGTTGCAATAAGTGTCTTGTTCAAGGACACTTCGACACAGTGCCTGGAGGAGTCCGAATCAAACCAGGAACCCTTCCCATTACCAGACGACCTCTCTACCTCCTGAGCCACTGTCGCCCCTCCAATATGTCATATCACATTGTAATTTGTACTGGAATACTACCGTCTAATAGCGTCAGAACAAAGACAAATATTTGTATATGATATTTTGGTCATACTACCCAGGCCCCAACTATAGGGATGGGTACCGAATCCGGTACTTTTAAGGGTATCGAACCGAATCACGTCGGTACTACCGAGTACCGATTCACATGAGATCGACCAGTGCCACATTTCGGTAATGCAAAAAAATATTCACGTCAACGTTCACGCGCACAATACACGCTTACCTAGGATTTTACTTAGGTAAGCAACAACAACAAAGCAGTCGGGGCAATGGCAAGCCGAAAACGGTCACAAGTGTGGTTACACTTTACAAAGCTAGATGCAGACAATGCTCGCTGCAATATTATATATATAAATTAACAAATTGTTCTAAATAAATAATAATGATAATAAATCATTTTACGTTTGGATAATTTTTTTTACAACTGAGGTAGGTATATTACATTTTTAGAGACTAAAGTACAGGGGAAAAGGTACCGTCGGGTACCGATATCGGTTCAAATGTGAACGGTACCCAACCCTACTACCCAGGCCCCAACTATAACTCAAAACGAGACACCAGTTCCAAACACGTCGATGGCGTTGCAGGAGGGATAAAACTGTGTCGTGCTCAGATGAAGGCAACTCTGGATGGGAGAAGGAGGGATACCAGGGAGTGTTCCGATTGGCTGGTGGGGTTGTTCTATGATCTTATGCGTCCTCCTCATGCATAAACAAATATGTGCTCCAGTTTAAATATGCCTGTGTGCCTTTTTGCAAAAAGGGGGGGGGGGAACTTCTGGAGTGCAAAGCACCCTGGGAACAGATCACGCTTGAACGGCATGATCTTTTTCGACTGGTCCCCTGGGGGGCCATATATCTCAGATATATATCAATCTCTCTCACTTTCTCTTCTCACTTTCAGAAAGGAGTGTCTTCTTCCACCACAAACTGAACCCACTGAAGCAGAGACAATGAGCATTAGAAGAATTTCAGTCGGGATTCAGAAAATATCATAGCACTGAAACTGCCCTCACCAAAATAATTAGTGACCTCAGGCTAAACTCTGACGAGAATAAGATCTCCATCCTTATCCTGCTAGATCTCAGTGCAGCATTTGATACAATCGATCACGATATTCTAATCGATCGTCTTGAAAACCATGTCGGTTTCTCAGAACATGTGCTAGGCTGGTTTAAAACATACATCAGAGGGAGGAAATTCTACTATGGAGTTGCACAAGGGAGTTGCTTAGGTCCTTTACTCTTCTCCCTTTACATGTTACCGCTGGGTGATATCATCAGAGAACATAATGTAGATTTCCATAGCTATGCGGATGATACACAACTGTACATATCTGCTGAGCCAAATGATACAGCGATTAGCTCCATTACAGACTGCTTACTGGCAATAAATAAATGGATGAGTAAGAACTTCCTGAAACTAAACGAGAACAAAACTGAAATTCGAATTATCGGCACCAAAACAAAAAAATAAACATTAATAAAGAACCTGGGAGGACTAACCGCTTGGATCAAATCTGAGGTCACTAGTCTCGGGGTTATCATAGATTCAGAACTGAACTTCAATTCTCATATTAGCAAAGTGACGAAAACATCGTTCTTCCATCTCAGAAATATAGCAAAAGTACGACCATTTATTAATCAGAACGATGCTGAGAAGCTAATTCATGCATTCATATCTAGCCGGTTAGACTACTGTAATGCACTTTTCACAGGTCTCCCTAAGAAAACCACAGAGAGGCTTCAGCTAATCCAAAACTCTGCAGCCCGACTGCTAACTAGAACCAAAAGGAGAGAGCACATTAGTCCAGTCTTAGCTGCTTTACACTAGGGGTGGGACGATACATCGATCCAGATCGATACATCGATGTAATTATCAACAATCGAATCGGATCGATGCGATGTAATAAGATCGATTCATATCGATACTCTTATTTTGAAAATCCTGTGGTGAGTCTCATATCCGCCCAAGAACAACAGCAGTAGCTCCGTGTGTGTAGATGTTACAGCATAGCATTCTCCCTTTCTGTGTGTGTGTGTGTGCGCGCGTCTTTGGAAAGACCAGATGAGGTCAGAGGAGTTTGATGTTTAAATGTTATTTAAACATAAACAATATAATACATAATAAATGTAGGCCTATACATGATCATGCAACATCAACAAATTGTTGTAGGAACGGTTTGGGAGAGGGAGGTTGTGAGTTTTGAGTTCCAAAAAATGTAGCTTAAAGTTTAAAGCTCAATATATAAAAACGTGGCACTTTACAGTGAACAGGAGGTCTATTTGTATTAAAAACAATAGATTGATTTTCCTTTAAATGTCTGGAAGAGCTCAAAAATACAAATGTCAAATGATATTTTCATTACTTTTTTTTGTTGATCTAAATGTTACTGATTGTGTTAAATGGGCATATGATATCATCTCATATCGATCGCAGGCACCTGAATCTAATCGTATCGTATTGTATCGTGAGAGTCTTTGTGATATCGGCAAATATCGTATCGTTGTCCAAAGAATCGATATCGTATCGTATCATGATGAAACTGGTGATTCCCACCCCTACTTTACACTGGCTTCCTGTAACATTTAGAATTGACTTTAAGGTCCTTCTCCTTACATACAAAGCTCAAAATGGACAGGGACCTAGCTACATCGCCAACACTCTAATAAATTACACACCAGCAAGAACACTGCGATCATCAGCTGCTGGGCTACTAGAGGCTCCCAGAAACAGTCAAAAGAGGATCGGTAATGCAGCCTTTATCAACTATGCCCCAAAACTGTGGAACAAACTACCCCAAAACATCAGAGAAGCCAACTCGCTAGACATCTTTAAAAGACAGCTTAAAACCTATCTCTTTGCTCAGGCATTTCACTGTGGGGTAATGCAGGCAAATATTTGAAGATAGATATCTGCTACCACCTAGTGGCAAGGGGAAATATTATTATAGAAACATCAGGGATATCCTGACACAAATTGTACTTACCTGCACTATTCTTACCCTGCCTACTTTTATACACTGCCTATCAAATTCATGTGTCGGTTCTATGCTAATTTTATCTCACTACCTCCTACTGTATGCACTGTAATTTTAAGATAACTATTTTAGCACACTTTTTACTTCTTACTGATGACTATTTTTAAACTGAATCATTTAAAACAATTTTTATTATTTGTATTACTGAATCAAACTGTAAACAGAGAGCCTATTGGGATGCTAGATCCTAATGTGAAACACTGTGATTTACTATACCTTGCTATATTCTTACCCTACCTACTTTCATACACTTCCAATGAAATAAATATGTCGGTTCTATGATGTTAGAGTGATGCTCTGTTGTTGTGAGCGACAGACTGCTCTGTTGTTCTATAAGGGAACTTAGAACTGTACTTTGTAAAGAAACTCAAAGTGTTAAGAGCGATGGAAACTCAAAGTACTAAGAGCGATACACTGCTCTGTTGTTATATATTTTTCTTTATTGAACAATCTTATCACACTTTTTACTGTCCGTTCTATCTTATTATTTTTAGCCTATTTTAAACTGAATCAAACCACACTTTTTTACTCTATCTAATCCAGTGGTTCTCAAACTTTTTACACCAAGTACCACCTGAGAACGTAGCTGGCTCTCCAAGTACCACCATATGACCGGCGTTAAAATACAGTCTATTCAGCTATGCACAGTTCACGCAGGAGGCAAATGTATTCCTAATACCATTATTTATTGTTAACTTTTGTCAGACACAGCCACAATGTACAAAGGGATAGCACTAGAACTAGCAAACGCTTCCACACAACTCATACAATGCAAGGGGCATTGAGAACATAATAACTAACATTCTCACATAGCAAGTGAGAAAATTAAGAACAACTGTATTTCAGCAAATGTATTCATTCATGGACAGGCTTCAAACAGACACAACCCCCCCCCCCCACATTAATCTGGTGTTATCACTGAGGCTGGAATCACTTCTTAATGACAGATGGACACACACACACACAGTTTGACCATCACGTCTTCATTCAAGGACATGCTTCAAACAGACACAATCCCCCCCCACACATTCATCTGGTGTTATCACTGAGGCTGGAATCACTTCTTAATGACAGATGGACACACACACACACACACACACACACACACACACACACACACACACACACACACACACACACACACACACACACACACACACACACACACACACACACACACACACACACACACACACACACACACACACACACACACACACACACACACACACACACACACACGGAGCAGGGAGCGTCTAGACCCTCTTCGGAGCGCCGGTCAGGCCAATATTTTCTTTTTTTTGCTTTTTTGTAAATGTTTTCAAGTACCACCAGCAGTACCACCAAGTACCACTAGTGGTACGCGTACCACAGTTTGAGAACCACTGATCTAATCTATTCTATTTTATTATTTGTATTGCTGAAGAACTGTGATTTGCCTAACCTTGCTACCTCTCTATCTCTTTGTATTTAAATTTAAAATTTTTATGCTCGCTTATGTCTGTATTTTCTACTGTTGTGAAGCACTTTGAACTGCAACCTCTGTATGAAAAGTGCTATACAAATAAAGTTATTATTATTATCGAGAAGCCATTTTCATAAAGACATGTTCAAACCAGCACCGGGGTAACGGCGTTATTCAATTGCTGGTTTTAATGTAGATTAAAAAAGGGTAGGACTACTGTTCTGGTTCGTTAAGATTCCACAATGGTAAATAAATGGTAAATGGCTGCATTTATATAGCAGCTTTTATACAAAGCGCTTTACAATTTTGTTCCTCGCATTTTACACATTCACTCACACATTCACACACCGACGGCGGAGGCGACCATGCAAGGTGCCAACCTGCACATCGGGACCAATTAGGGGTTAAGTGTCTTGCTCAAGAACATCGTCTGGTAATCCGGAGGTTCCCGGTTCGATTCCCGCTCCTCCCAGGCAGCCTGTCAAAGTGTCCTTGTCCTGTCGGTGTGTGAATGTGTGAGTGAATGGGTAAAATGTGAGGAACAAATTGTAAAGCACTTTGGATAAAGGCAGCCATTTACCATTTTGCCCCCTACCTGCTGCGCTAAAAAAGTACCACAGAGCTCTATGGAGAAACCATGACACTCCCCTGACTAAAAGTACAGTATAATAATAATAATGATAATAATGCAGGACCTGTTGCGGAGGTCTTTATTCGGCATGCAACGACACTCAATGTTTTAGCGGTACACACAGTGGTTAGTTTTTTTAGCACACACACACACACAAGTACAGTATAATGGAGCTCTATGGAGAAACCATGACACTCCCCTGACTAAACGTATAATGGAGCTCTATGGAGAAACCATGACACTCCCCTGACTAAAAGTACAGTATAATGGAGCTCTATGGAGAAACCATGGCACTCCCCTGACTAAAAGTATAATGGAGCTCTATGGAGAAACCATGACACTCCCCTGACTAAAAGTATAATGGAGCTTTATGGAGAAACCATGACTATCCCCTGACTAAAAGTACAATGGTGCTCTATGGAGAAACCATGACCCTCCCCTGACTAAAAGTATGATGGAGCTCTATGGAGAAACCATGACACTCCCCTGACTAAAAGTACAATGGAGCTCTATGGAGAAACCATGACCCTCCCCTGACTAAAAGTATAATGAAGCTCTATGGAGAAACCATGACACTCCCCTGACTAAAAGTATAATGGAGCTCTATGGAGAAACCATGACCCTCGCCTGACTAAAAGTACAATGGGGCTCTATGGAGAAACCATGACCCTCGCCTGACTAAAAGTATAATGGGGCTCTATGGAGAAACCATGACACTCCCCTGACTAAAAGTATAATGGAGCTCTATGGATAAACTATGACACTCCCCTGACTAAAAGTATAATGGGGCTCTATGGAGAAACCATGACACTCCCCTGACTAAAAGTATAATGGAGCTCTATGGAGAAACCATGACACTCCCCTGACTAAAACTATAATGGGGCTCTATGGAGAAACCATGACACTCCCCTGGCTAAAAGTATAATGGAGCTCTATGGAGAAACCATGACACTCCCCTGACTAAAAGTACAGTATAATGGAGCTCTATGGAGAAACCATGGCACTCCCCTGACTAAAAGTGTAATGGAGCTCTATGGAGAAACCATAACACTCCCCTGACTAAAAGTATAATGGAGCTCTATGGAGAAACCATGACTATCCCCTGACTAAAAGTATAATGGAGCTCTATGGAGAAACCATGACTATCCCCTGACTAAAAGTATAATGGAGCTCTATGGAGAAACCATGACACTCCCCTGACTAAAAGTACAATGGTGCTCTATGGAGAAACCATGACCCTCCCCTGACTAAAAGTATGATGGAGCTCTATGGAGAAACCATGACACTCCCCTGACTAAAAGTACAATAGAGCTCTATGGAGAAAACATGACCCTCCCCTGACTAAAAGTATAATGGAGCTCTATGGAGAAACCATGACACTCCCCTGACTAAAAGTATAATGGAGCTCTATGGAGAAACCATGACCCTCGCCTGACTAAAAGTACAATGTGGCTCTATGGAGAAACCATGACCCTCGACTGACTAAAAGTATAATGGGGCTCTATGGAGAAACCATGACACTCCCCTGACTAAAAGTATAATGGAGCTCTATGGAGAAACTATGACACTCCCCTGACTAAAAGTATAATGGGGCTCTATGGAGAAACCATGACACTCCCCTGACTAAAAGTATAATGGAGCTCTATGGAGAAACCATGACACTCCCCTGACTAAAACTATAATGGGGCTCTATGGAGAAACCATGACACTCCCCTGGCTAAAAGTATAATGGAGCTCTATGGAGAAACCATGACACTCCCCTGACTAAAAGTATAATGGGGCTCTATGGAGAAACCATGACACTCCACTGACTAAAAGTATAATGGAGCTCTATGGAGAAACCATGACACTCCCCTGACTAAAAGTATAATGGAGCTCTATGGAGAAACCATGACACTCCCCTGACTAAAAGTATAATGGGGCTCTATGGAGAAACCACGACACTCCCCTGACTAAAAGTATAATGGAGCTCTATGGAGAAACCATGACACCTCCCTGACTAAAAGTATAATGGGGCTCTATGGAGAAACCATGACACTCCCCTGACTAAAAGTATAATTAGGCTCTAATTATACAGCCCCCCCCTCTTAAAAACAATGATCATGTGTGCAGCATGAGGCCTCTCAGTTCTCCTTCCAGCCTTTCTCTACTAGTGTGGTTTTTGAATAATTGCATCCATTGATACCAGGAAATCAGGATAAACTGGATCCTTATTGGATTTCCTCAGCCTAGCTTCTCCCTTAATTACAGAGCAAATACAATTGAATCTTTCTTTGTCAACAGGCATAATTCCCAGTACCTGAAAACAGCTTATGTGTACAGTATGTCTTATTTATTACTGGTGATATTTATAATACTCACCATTGTTTCCTATACAATAAGATTCTGGGGTGGTCCTCTCTGGCAAGACGTGATTCACACTGGCGCCTCTCTCTCTCTCTCTCTCTCTCTCTCTCTCTCTCTCTCTCTCTCTCTCTCTCTCTCTCTCTCTCTCTCTCTCTCTCTCTCTCTCTCTCTCTCTCTCTCTCTCTCTCTCTCTCTCTCTCTCTCTCTCTCTCTCTCTCCTGTATATATATTATATATATATTATATATTATATTATTATTAAAGGGGAACTATTTTACTATTTCTTTCACTATTTGGGCACTTTTACACAATTCCTGTGAGTTTATGGAACACCTCTGTAATTATATATTTTTTAATTCATTGTTTTGTATTTCTAATCAAGTCCTCAAAAACAGCATTTTTCTACCTCAAGATCTCGAGCTGTTTTGAGCCTGGGCTCCTAAACCACTGCGCCGCGGCGCCGGCGCCTGAACATTATCATGCAGCGGTGTCTCTCTGACATCACAAATTATCACATTTTCAGATGACTCAGTTCAGTGAGGGTGAATATTGTGAGAGGAGAATTGGAAGAATGCGCCAATATGAGAATTAGAGACATAGATCATATTAATATAAGTCCACATAGCTAGGAAACAATGCTAAACACTGAAAAAGGCCATTTATAAGATAGTTCCCCTTTAAAACATTATTATAATAAAAATTTTATATATAGCTCAACATGAAAATATTCGCAATTAATCGTAAACAAAAATCGCTGAATTGTATTTCAACCAAAAGTGCTTAAACAATAATGTTAGTGATAGAAGGGAACTCATTTTGTGCAAAAATGGAAAGCTTTTCAATGTTCATGAGGCAGAATTGTTACAATAGCCGATAATCCATTTTCCCAATGATAAATCCCTATACGGGTGGACCTCGCGGGCGGTCCAAAGTGACGTCAGGCTACACCTCCCTATTGGACTGGACCTCTGGGCCTTCATCCTCTCTCTAATGACTGGCGCACACTTCAAACCCCCAGAGTTCACACTGAAACTCTGGAAATCTGATTTTAGCATCTGTAGACCCCGACATGTGGAATGTCTGTACATCAAAACTCAATACCTTAGTAGTATCCTTCAGACAGTTTGAATCTTTAAAGACCAACCAGATGTAGCACTGAACCACATAGGAAGTCCTTCATTCCGACAGCCATCAGACTTTACAATGCATCACTGTGCCTCACTGCATCACTGAGCACAGGGTGACAGTTACCATCTTTTACATTTAAAACAACATTGTTCAATATTATACTTACTGTACACTTACTGTAGATTTCTGTAGATTTTACTGTATATGTTATATTAGAATGTATATACATAACATAGGAAATTTATATCGGACCGTATTTTATTCTTAGGCTTATCTTATTCTTTATTCTTAGGCTTATTTTTATTCTTATTCGTGACTTGTTTTGTCTACCTAAATGTTTACTGTTTACTGTGAGCGATTTGTAGCGCCAAATTTCCCTCGGGATGAATAAAGTATTTGTATTCTATTCTATTTAATCACAGTCTGCGGTTGTTTTTCAATTGTTTTGATTGATTTCCTTCATTTTTTTTATGTATCGTGTGCTGTATTTCTTTTTATGTATTGTGTGCTGTATTTCTTTTTATGTATTGTGTGGTGTATTTTTTTTTAATGTATTGTGTGGTGTATTTCTTTTTACGTATTGTGCGCTGTATTTCTTTTTACGTATTGTGTGCTGTATTTCTTTTTACGTATCGTGTGCTGTATTTCTTTTTATGCATCGTGTGCCGTATTCCTTTTTATGTATTGTGTGCTGTATGTATTTCTCGGCTCTCAATGATTTTCGAGAATTAAATGAAGGTTGAACGAATGAGCGAAAAGGTTGAGGACGTCATCAGGTCGAACTAAATCCCCCAGACATGCTTGTTTTGGTGGCGTGAAGTGAGCTTGTTAATCCTATTAGCATGCAAGAAGGGGAGCGTTTAGCCCGGGCCTTGTGGGTTTCTCCTCCTGTCGCTTTGCTTAATGAAGAAAGGTTGAGCGCTCCGGCTCCTTATTGACAACCCTCCTCCCCTCCCCTCCCCCGCCCGGCCGGAACACTTTCATAAATATTGAGCCTTCCTGTTTATTTGATCAGGCGTTCCCACAGAGACCTATTTTTCATAGAGGGGCCACAATGAGCTGGAAGGTTGCCACACAGAGAGAAGGGTGGGGGAGGGGGGGAGTATGTGTGTGTGTGTGTGTGTGTGTATGTGTATGTGTGTGTGTGTGTGTGCGTGTGTGACGTGTGTGTGTGTGTGTGTGTGTGTGTGTGTGACGTGTGTGTGTGTGTGTGTGTGTGTGTGTGTGTGTGTGTGTGTGTGTGTGTGTGTGTGTGTGTGTGTGTGTGTGTGTGTGTGTGTGTGTGTGTGTGTGTGTGTGTGTGT
>NC_140179.1:58828872-58853872 GCF_963971535.1 Notolepis coatsorum | reverse complement strand
GATTAGGTCGCAGAGTGACACCGCAATCGGTCCGAAAAGACAGGCACTCTGGACGTACCGAGAGAGCACAGAGCTCACCTACGCGTTTAGCGGAAGTGACAGCCAGAAGGAACGCGGTCCTGAAGGACAGCTGTCCCAACGGCGCCCGCTCGAGCGGCTCAAACGGGGCCAAGGACAACCGACCGAGGACCAATTGAAGATCCCAAGTCGGAGCCAAGGAGCGTTGCACCGGCTTAACGCCGTAAGCGCGACAGTGGAGGGAGCATGCGCATTCCAGATGGTAACACCATCAGGATCAAGAACCTGCACCCCTCAACGTACCCGTCCCAACAACTGACCTAACAGATGTATGGGGAAGAATCCCTGGCGGCACGGCATCGGTCCCAGACCTGCCTGGCCATGTCCAGACGCAATCCTCACCCGTCAGGATGAGGGCCGCCCCGCGACAGTACACCTGCACCCACATTCTCCCTGCCGGGGATGTGGGGAGCCCTTAGGCCGCGCAGATGGAGGACGCCCATAGCCAGCCGCCCGCCGCCTGGTGCAGACAGGGGGAGCGTACTCCTCCCTGTCTGTCGATACACGACACTGACGTCGTATCGTCCGTCCTGATCAACACCATTTGTGGACCAGAAGGACCGCTTTCAACACCAACACATTGAACGTAGCGCAGACCGGGCAGCATGGTTTGCCAGCTGCCCCCTACTGCGTTGGCCCGACGCATCACCAGCGAGGGAGGCGTCGGTGAAAACGCGACGTGAGACAGCGCCGTAACCGTCCTAGGACGGAACCTCCCGAGCGTGTTGACAACACGCTCCGAGATGGATGCCCATAGCCCTCCAACCGTTGACTGGGAAGAGGAATACTCTACATCCAGTCTACAGCAACCCCAGGCTGGTAGAGACCTGCCTGGTACGAGACCTGACGATCCACCTTGACCGCGAAGGACCAGAACGTCATCAGGGCAGAACACTCCGTAACCCCGGATGACGCAGAGGCCCCAGTGCGGCCTCCACGCACTTGGTGAAGATGCGGGGAGCCAGAGAAAACCGAACGGCAGCCTCTGGTACTCATACGCTAACCCTGCAAAGGAAGCGTAGGTAAGCCCTAGGATGGAAGATCGGGGATGCGCATACGCATCCTACAGGTCTATGGAGGAGAACCAGACCCCCACCTGACAGTGTTCAACAGGTAGGAGACGATCCAAAAAATGCTGAACCTTCCCATGGGACAGGTCCAGCCTGGGTCTTACACCCCTCCCTCCCGACTTCTCGGGCAGAGAACACCGGGAGGAGAACGCCACGACGATGGCTTGCTTCGTCCACAGAGATTGGATCTCGTCGACCAGAGCTGTCCCTGCTGGAGACCCCGACAACAGGGTCTGTACCAAACCTGAAAACGGGTGGGGTTGTGTAAACACAAGTCCCCGCCTCACCATTCTCTCCATCTACCTCGACATATGGTACTGCCGTAGTCATATGTGACGACACTCCCAACGCACCCGCCGTCACGTGGCGCAGGTCCGCCAGGAACTGTAGATAGTTGGCCCGGTCCCCCCCGCTGTGCGAAGACAACCCTGGAATCGTGCGAGGAGCGCGTTCCGTGTCGGAACACCTGACCCTGACACCACCCACGAGGCAATCGCACCCAAGGGGGAACCCCGACAGAAAAGGGCCTGTCTGATACGGGGGGCTTCCGATCAAAAAAGCCCCCCCACTGAACACCCCTCCAGAACATGCTGAAGGAGTTGTTCCGCAGCCGGACATGCAAGGTGTAAGGCCCCCATGGGTTCCTACACACCGTAGCCCTGCAGTGATATCACTACCACCCCAAACCATGTGAGCTGCGACCACTTGCCCATATTCCAGGAGTGGGAGCACCAACATGATACCTGGCCTGGCGAAGGCGAGGCCGGGGAAGCCCGCACTGTGTGCCTCAAAAGGTTTCGAGCCCCCCTGCTGACAACACTTAAGTTGACAGACGTAACACCAGGCTCAACCAACACAGTTCAAGGTGTGGGAGCCGCTTGACAGCACAACATTCTCACGGACAGACCCAGGCTCAGCCATCAACTGGGTGTCAGCCCCTGTCTCCATGAGAAGCGAAGAATGGGGCCGCATACGCTTCAATGAAGGTTCGCGGCCCGCAGCCAAAGGAGAATGCTCAGAGCCCCGCCTCTGGGGATACCAGAGAGAGGATTGAACGGGGAGCGGGCTGCTCGCGGCAAAATGACGACGGAGTGGTTTACCAACACCGAAATCACCCAAAATGGCCGATCCCTCGGCCGCCAAGACTGTCGGCCTCGCGATACCCTGTCGATTCTCCAACCAGGGCACCACTGGCGGGGGAAACATGGCCGCCTGTCGAGGGCCCCGTCATCGCCGCTGACGAGGCCGTGCTCTCTCTTCTTCTGGCTGCGCGGTGTGAGGCGGTGTAGGGCCTAGGACAATACCGCCCGCGCTCCAGCAGAAGACCAAAATCCCCTGCGGAGAGGGGAACCCTGAGCGGTTATAGCTTGCGGCTGGGTCAAAGCTAATAACGTCAACATCCTCGACGGAGTGGTTTACCAACACCGTGCGCGATGTGTCGACGTCGGCCGGCCCTCAAGGCCCCTCCACCAGACACCATCTCGCCAGGCCGACCCATGGTGTCGGCCGGGCGGGGCATTGTTTCAATATATCAAAAACAAAGGACTGACGTTAACATGGAGCACCAGTGGTGATTGCAAACAGCACCCTCCACTGTGGTGTGGACCATGAAAAGGTTAAATGAATAAAAAGAGCTAAACCACAAAAACTGTAGAATGAGCAAACCCATACACACAAAGTTTAAGGGGAGACGGACCAGACCCGTCTTCATTCAAAATATTCACAACAGAACACCAGCCCTAGTTTAGCCCATTTACCAAAAAAGGTAAACAAAGCCCCCCCCCCGCACTACTCCCCCAGTATACCGATTGACCGTCAGTATGAATGGTTTGAGAGGAGAGAAAGCTGTAGCAAGACAGACCTTCTCATAGCAGAGTGACAAAATGAAACAATAGCCCCCTACACAGGGCCGCCCCAGGAGATGGGGGGCCTCGCGTCTAAAAACGCACAGGGCCTCACATTTCTCCCAAGCGGCCCTGCCCTTATACTACTGCAGCCTAACGCCAGGCAATGTGGAACCCAAGACAACAATTGCCTGTGCACAGACACGCAACATGTTTACCATGTCGGCTGGACCCATAGCCCCACTACCCGACGCCAACCCAGATGGGAACACCGTTCAACAAACCCCGCCGGAACACAAGGTAATACCTGGCTAGAACCTAGCCACGACCTACCCCGTTGTCAACCCATTTACCCGAAAAAGGTAAACAGAACTCAAAACCCCACAACAGCTACCGACTGACCTTCATTGATGAACCGGGCAAGAGGCGGGAGAGTGACAACATCTCACGGCGGAGACATTAAAACAGCATAGCAATTAGCAGTAGTGATAGCATGCGGCAGTAGCGATAGCATGTTAGCATAGCTTTAGATGTTTTAGCAGCACGCCCAAGACAGCTTGGAAACCGTTCCCTGCAGAGAACGTTCACCAAACCATCTTGCCCCTGGCGCCAACACACAACAAGGTTGTGTTAACAACACAAACCAGCATTACTAACACTAATACCCATGCCTGAAGACACAGGGCCTACCTGAGTACAAGCTGGCCCGACAGCCAGCCTTGTACAGCTGAACCTCGATGTGCAGTCATCAAACGAGGAACATCACAGGCCCGTCGTGTCGCCGAAAACATGCGTCGAAGATGCCAGGGGCCAGCAACCTCCGGTAAGCTTCCAACATTATTAATCTTCCTTAATCTTTTACATTCCGCTAGCTCGCATGGTGCAAGCATCCAGTGCGCTGGGACGAAAATAGAGGAAGGGTGTGTCATGACCAGAGTCATGATTATATGGGTGGTGCCACCATAAGGGGCGGGGCCCCATACAGGTGGGGTGCATGTGTTTTTGTTCGTGGGAGATACATTAGGTATCACAGGCGATATAGAGTATCTCGTAAGGCTCAGAGCGGGAGCGATGCCATACGAAATATAACCCTTTGGTAGTGTGGCAGTGAAATGGTTAATAGGTTAAAGATCAAAGTAAACGCTCTACAGATATTGAGCGTTGTTTTGTAAAATGTCCGGTGTCACCGGTAATACCAGGGTTGAGTTTATTAGTACCTGTTACAACCATAGATATATATAGAACACTAGATAGCTTAAGGCGGAGTCACCAGCGTCACTGAACCGCCGCCATCTTGCCCAGGTCAGCCTTGAGTGAGAGTGAGTGAGCTGCACAGACAAAAATACGCATAACTCGCTGAAATATTGACGGATTTACAAATGGGTTGGTTTGCTATAAACATCAAAGATGTTGTTATGATACTGCATACTTGTAAAAAAAAAATTTAAAGATGTTTTTTTTTTAATCATAGCCACGTTAATAATGCTTGTAATAAACCAAACCGTTTGTAAATCCGTCAATATTTCAGCGAGTTATGAGTATTTTTGTCTGTGCAGCTCACTCACTCTCACTCAAGGCTGACCTGGGCAAGATGGCGGCGGTTCAGTGACGTCGCTCTCCATTGGCCGGCAGCGCGGGTAAGCTATCTAGTGTTCTATATATATCTATGGTTACAACCACAGCCAGGGCCTCTCTCTCTCCTGTCTGGCAGCAGGTCTCCACGCCCTTATATAGGCTGCTTCCTGACTCCTAATCACCACGCTGTCTACCTGGGTCAACCTACACACCTGAGACTCATCATGTCATCACAGAGCCTGGATATGAGGCCTGCGCCCCTGCCACTCCCTGTCCGAGTGTTGCTTCAACTACCATGGTACAAGGACTTTAACCTATATGCTTCCTCTGTCTTTGAACCAACCTTGTCAAGCCTGGTACCCATTAAATACCCTAAATTGCCTCATTCTCCTGTACCTTGTGTTCTGCTCTTGGGTTAAAACCTAGATGCCACCCTAACTGTTCCATGAGTTTATTAGTCATGGGAAATTCCACATCACCCTACTTTATATCGGAACTAGGTTCCTGTTTGCCACATCAAAAGGCACAAGGGTTAATGACATCATATCCCATGTATTGTGTAAATATGGAGTATGGGAAACACTGTATGGATGTCTATAAAACCCGTCTCTAAGTCAAGTCCCGGTGCATCTGCACGCCACTGTGCTATAGTATATTAATAATAATAATAATAATAATAATAATAATAATAATAATAATAATAATAATAATAATAATAATAATAATAATAATAATAATAATAATAATAATAATAATAATAATAATAATATCTTAAATTTATATATTGTATAGTAGTGTATATAAGACTCATTACCTTTAATTCGTAAGCTTAGCATTGTATAGTATTTTATCTTAGTACCTTTTATCATGTCTATCTATCATCTATTGTATTTTATTCTATTATTATTTGTATTTTTTTGCACAATCAAGGCGGGCATAGCCACCTTAATTTCACTACATGTGTTTTGTGTATGTATGTGACTAATACATCTCTTGAATCTTGAATCTTGAAATGCTGCAAGTGTGTCAGAACCAAAGAGGATTCCTTTTCTGTCATGGTACACTTTTAACAACGGATCCCGACAGCTAGTGATGGAACTGGGGTATCTGGCCAGGAGACGAGAGACAGGAGACACGGTGAGATGGATTCTGCACAGAGACTTGGCCCCCTTGAGTCAGAGAGCTAGAACAGATGATTGTGTGAGGGAGGAGGGTGAGGAGAGCGAAACAAAGATGGGAGAGAGAAAGAGAAGAGGAGAAGAGAGGAGGAGGAGAGGAGTGGAGAGGAAAGAGGAGAGGAGGAGAGGAGAGGAGAGCAAAACAAAGATGGGATAGAGAGGGAAAAGAGGAGAAGAGAGGAGGAGGAGAATGGAGAGGAAAGAGGAGAGAGGAGAGGAGGAGAGGAGAGCGAAACAAAGACGGGATAGAGTGAGAGAAGAAGAGAGGAGGAGAGGAGTGGAGTGGGAAGAGGAGAGGAGGTGAGGAGAGTGAAACAAAGATGGGACAGAGAGAGAGAAGAGTAAAGAGGAGAGAGGAGAGGAGAGAGGAGAAGAATAGAAGAGAGCAAAAGAAACATTGGACAGAGAAAGAGGAGAAGGGAGGAGAGAGGAAGAGGAGAGCAAAAAAAAGATGGGGCAGAGAGAGGAGAGGAGGAAAGAAAGAGGAGGAGGAGAGAAGAGATACAAGGACCTGTGAGCTTGGGAGAGGCTTGAGGGAAGGCCACAAGCTCGCCTTTAATTGGCAGTCCAGAGCGGCTGGATGGCCACCAAACGAGCCTAGCAGAGATGACCAGAGGGCAGGGAGCATGCAGGCACCACGCCACATGGCACCCGCTCCCTCCTCCAGCACCTTCCTGGGCCTTCCCACAATCCCACAGGCACTCCCATCTGCTTCCCCTCGCTCCTCCACCCTCATTAAGGAGACCTGACTGAGGCAGCAGCACCGGAAAACGCCCCCGGGCGGTACCGGTCAGAGCCGAGCCGCACTGTGCAGCATGTAGCACACATAGAGAGGGCAGGATGGAACCGATGCGGGGCGACCAGAGACAGAGACAGAGACAGAGAGAGAGTCAGAGACAGAGGAGAGACAGAGACAGAGACAGAGAGAGAGTCAGAGACAGAGGAGAGACAGAGACAGAGACAGATATAGAGACAGACAGAGTCAGAGAGAGACAGAGACAGAGACAGAGATACAGAGACAGAGACAGAGATACAGAGACAGAGATAGAGACAGATACAGAGATACAGAGACAGAGGCAGAGACAGAGGCAGAGACAGAGAGAGAGTCAACCTAGCTGTAGAACATATAAATTATATATTTGAAAGAACTGCAATAAAGTCCAAATTAAAATTATCAGGTAACAAACAGAGAAAAACTAAAAAGGACCACTGGTTTGACAAAGAATGTAAAGTTCTTAGAACACAGTTAAGAAGAATATCAAGGGTGCTCCAGTAGCACACCATGTTACCGCGCTCGCGCGGGACTCCGTGCTGCGTCATGGATCTGGTTGACTCCGAGTTCGATTCCCGGACTCGCCGTCATTTGCCGAATGTCTCCCCCTGCTCTCTCTCCCGTTTCACCCTGCAACTGTCGGTCATGCTTGACCAGGAAAGCGATAAACGCTAAAAAAAAAAGTAAAAAAAAAAAAGAAAAAAAAGAAGAATATCAAACCAGAAACACGTAAACCCACACAATGATACCTTACGCCTCCAATACTGTGAATCACTGAAACACTACAAAAAGACCATCAGAATTAAAAGGAACAAACACGTAAATAAACAGTTATGCAAAATAGAGGACTCTTTAAGCTCTAACTCCTTCTGGGACCACTGGAACTCATTGAATAAAGATAAGCTGGAAGAAATGGCTATTCAAGATGGTGATGTTTGGACAAACCACTTCACATCACTCTTTGCAACTGTACCCCTGAATACAAAAATGGAAACCAGCCAGATATGTGAAAAGTTACAAAAATGGGAAGATATCATAAAGGATAAGCAAAACCCTCTAGACTTCCCAATCACGGAACAAGAGCGGAAATCAAAACTCCAGTGCCTTAAAACTAGAAAGGCCTGTGGTACAGACGGCATATTGAATGAAATGATTAAACACAGCTCTGAAAAATTCCAATTGGCTATTTTAAAATTATTCAATTTGACACAAAATGTTGGCTATTTTCCTGATGTCTGGAATGAAGGACTCATAACCCCAATATTCAAGAGTGGAGATAAATATGACCCAAAAAACTATAGAGGTATCTGTGTGACGAGTAATTTGGGCAAACTTCTATGTAGTATCATCAACACCAGACTTATAGAATTCTTTATGGAACACAGTGTTCTAAGTAAAAGCCAAATTGGATTCTTACCAAATTATCGCACCTCTGACCATATATACACTCTTAAAACCCTAATTGACATTCACATGAAACAGAACAAAAACAAAATATATTCCTGCTTTGTCGATTTTGAAAAAGCTTTTGATTCAATTTGGCACAAAGGTCTCTTCTTCAATATTCTAGAAAGTGGTGTTGGAGGAAATACATATGACTTGATCAAATCCATGTACACAAAAAACAGATGTGCTGTTAGAATTGGCGATAAAAGAACACATTTCTTCACCCAGGGTCGCGGAGTCCGGCAGGGGTGCAATTTAAGCCCAACGTTGTTTAATATATATATAAATGAATTAGCAAAGTTATTAGAACTTTCTACTGCACCCGGTCTGACTTTGCACGATACCAATGTAAAATTGTTGATGTATGCAGATGATCTGGTTCTGCTGTCAACCACTAAAGAGGGTCTACAACAGAACCTAGACATCCTCCTCCAATTCTGCCAGACATGGTCTCTGAACGTAAACATGAAGAAGACTAAAGTCATGGTCTTTCAAAGGAGACACGAGTCTCAGAGTTCACATAATACATTTAAATTAGGCACACACATATTAGAAAACACAAAAAGCTACCCATATTTGGGATTGAAAATAAATCATAATGGTAACTTTAACATGGCTGTGAATGAACTGAAGGAGAAGGGAAGAAGGGCTTTTTATGCCATCAAAAGGAAAATTGCAATTGACATCCCAATTAGGACCTGTCTCAAAATTCTAAATTCTGTAATAAATCCAATAATATTATTATGGCAGTGAAGTGTGGGGTCCATTAACTAACCAAGACTTCTTAAAATGGGAAAAACACCCATTAGAAGTACTGCATGCAGAATTGTGCAAAAACCTACTTAGGGTTCACAGACACACTGCCAATAATGCATGCAGGGCAGAACTTGGCCAATACCCTCTAATCATTCAAATTCAAAAGCGAGCCATCAAATTTTATACACACCTCCAATCAAATGACCCACACTCCTACCACTACAAAGCCCTTCAGAGCCAAGAGATGAACCCAGATAAGAGTCCCCTCTGCCAGCTAGTCAGAAATCTCTGCCCACAAACACCAGGGCTTCAGGACAGACACCAAGCAATCTGGCCCAACCAAATAATCTCAAAACTAAAAGAAAATTATATAGAATATTGGAACAAATCAACCAAATCTCAAAGTAAATTAGAATTCTATTTGACCCTAAACATATAGTACACGGTGGCAGAATACCTGACCACTGTGAATGAGATCAAATTAAGAAAAACATTGACACGGTACAGACTGAGCCATAGAAACAGGCCGTCACAGGCAGAACTGGCTGCCCAGAGAGGCCAGGCTGTGTTCACTTTACCATCAGGGGGATGTTGAGACAGAACCTCACTTCCTACTATAGTGTGAGAAATATAAGGATCTAAGAGAAGTCTTCTTTGATAAAATAAATAAAATGTATCCACAGTTTATCCATCTCCCTGATCATCAAAAGCTGTTATATATGTGTGGGGAGAAAAGTCAGTGTACAGCATTAGCTGCAAAATACGTAGATGGTTGTCACACAATAAGAGAACAAGCTTTGTAAATGTATCTGAGTGGCCACACTTGAAAAATGACTACCCGAGTGAATGACTATTTTGTAAATGAATATGTTTCTGTTGATTGTCTTTACTGTTATTACTAATATTATGGTATTTTATTGCTTAATATATATATTATTGTTTGTATGTTGAACTTGCTTTGGCAATAAGTATGTTAATATTTCATGCCAATAAAGCCTATTTGAATTGAATTGAATTGAGAGAGACAGAGACAGAGAGAGAGACAGAGAGAGTGACAGATAAACAGAGACAGAGACAGACAGAGACAGAGAGAGAGAGACAGAGCCAGAGATAGAGACAGAGACATAGTCTCACAGTCTGCCAGAGACAGAGACAGAGAGAGAGAGAGACAGATACAGAGAGAAAGACAGAAAGAGAGACAGAGAGAGAGACAGAGACAGATACAGAGAGAGACACAGAGACAGAGTCTCACAGTCTGCCAGAGACAGAGAGAGACAGAGACAGAGAGAGAGACAGAGAGAGAGAGAGACAGAGACAGAGAGAGACAGATACAGAGAGAAAGACAGAGAGAGAGACAGAGACAGAGAGAGACAGAGACAGAGTCTCACAGTCTGCCAGAGACAGAGACAGAGAAACACAGAGACAGAGAGAGAGACAGAGAGAGACAGAGAGAGACAGAGACAGAGAAACACAGAGACAGAGACAGACAGTCAGAATAGTCTCAGAATTGTATTATGAACTGAAAATCAATTTTCAGCTTGAGATACAACGTAATTGCTTGATACAGACGCCTCATGGTATCCTTCCTTTGCGTTGTGGTTATTGCTTCAGGATAACTAATCCATTGAGCGTATTTGTGCTCTATTGCAGCGACAGCGAGGCTTAAAGGCTCCCAGCCCAGCGGAGCAGTAAACCCTGAACACACTGACAAACCACCGACTGGACGTCGCTGTAATAATACTGACTGCTGCAAACATCCTGCTTCATCTGAGGACGGCAAGAGAGTGAGGTGCACGCACGGTGTGTGTGTGTGTACATATGTGTGTGTGTGTGTGTGTGTGTGTGTGTGTGTGTGTGTGTGTGTGTGTGTGTGTGTGTGTGTGTGTGTGTGTGTGTGTGTGTGTGTGTGTGTGTGTATGTGTGTGTGTGCGTGTGTGTGCGTGTGTGTGTGTGTATGTGTGTGTGTGTGTGTGTGTGTGTGCGCGCGTGCGTGTGTGTGTGTGTCTCTGTGTGTGTGTGTGTGTGTGCGCGCGCGCACGCGTGCGTGTGTGTGTGTGTCTCTGTGTGTGTGTGTGTGTGTGTGTACACATTCCCCAGACACAAACACAGCTCTCTGGTCCAGGACTTGGTGACCATCTATTATCAACTGTTTATTTAATTCCTGTGGAGCAGACAAAACAGGACGCGGGCTGACGTGTGTTTGGACTGGTTCTGGAGTGGACTAGCCTTGGAGTGGACTGTGGGTCCTGGAATGGACTGACCCTGGAATGGACTTTGGTCCTGGAATGGACTGACCCTGAAATGGACTGACCCCAGAATGGACTGGCCCTGAAATGGACTGGCCCTGGAATGGACTAACCCTGGAATGGACTGGCAGTCTCGAGGTAAAGAGGCCGGTAACTGAACGGTTGCTGACCCCCCCCCCCCCCCCCCCCCCCACAAACAGACAGTAGGATGTGTTCCATCTGTGAATCTCTGCCTGGGTTACAAGGCACACTGAACACCCAAACCGCTTCACTGCAAGTGACCCTGACCCCTGACCTCTGTGATGAAATACACATGTTGAAGGACTGTGTGTAACTAGGAGGGATCTGCAAGCAAGAAGACACATTTCAGTTGCCTTGTGTACATTGACAATAAAGTGAATCTTCTATCTTATTTGAGGAGCGTAGACCCGGCCTTCCCTGCCTTTTTATTTTTATTCTCAATTAGGAGGGAGTGTATAAAGCCCCATGCAGCCGACCAGGGGTGTAAAGTACTTGAGTAATTGTACTTTGTTATAATACTTAAGTACTGTTTTGGGGGATTTTTACTTTACTCAAGTATTATTAGGTTTGTATACTTGTACTTTTACTCAATTACATTTCAGAGAAAAACCCATACTTTTTACTCCTTACATTTAAAATGCAGACCTACAAAGTACAAAGTACAAATCTCGCAGCAAAGACACTTAACCCCTAACTGCTCCCGATGAGCAGGTTGGCACCTTGCATGGTTGCCTCCACCTTCGGTGTGTGAATGCGTGAGTGAATGGGTAAAATGTGAGGAACAAATTGTAAAGTGCTTTGGATAAAAGCTACTTTATAAATGCAGCCATTTACCATTTACTTCTAAATACTTCTCCAAAGCCCTCAACAACCTGCCCCCCCCCCCCCCCCCCCCCCACACACACACCTCTATGAACTCCTTCTGTTTTGTTTTGCTGTTCTTTTTCATCCAACACTGTAAAACATCTGTAAGCACTATGAAAAGCGCTATGTAAATCGGCGGCTAGGTGGTGTAGTGGGCAAGGCGCTCGCCACCAATGCAAGAGACGCTGGGTTCGAGCCCAGCTCTCTGCATTGCTATCAGCTTGGCTGGTCGTTCATACTAACACAATTGGCAGTGTTAGGGGTGGGAAAGCTGATGGGTGGGGATCGGACGTTGTGGACAGCGACTCCTACAGGTCGGTTGGTGCGCCTGCGCAGCAGAATCAGGAAGCGGCGGGGGCGGCGTGTCCCTTCCACGCAGACCCCCGCCGCTGAGAGATCGCGCTGTGCAGGTGAAAAGATGCGACGGCTGCTTCCTCGAGTACCGGAGGGGACACGTGATGTAAGGCTTCGTCCACATTGCAGCCGGCTTGTGGGAGGCATGGCCTAACAGCGTTCGAGACAGGGGAGGGTAGAATTGGACGATACGAAATTGGGATGGTAGAAAAATTGAAAATGGGAGAAAAAGTAGATACAAAAAAAAAAAAAACGCTATGTAAATCGAACGCATTATCTATCTAGGTCGCCCTCGGACAGGCGCTCCATCGGTGCTTCCAGTCATCCCAATCCTCCATGCAGCCGGCTAGCTCGCCGGTGCTTTCTGCTCCTGCATCTCTCCTGAGTACGTCCACGTACGTTAATGTGGGACGTCCTCGTGATCGATGCCTGTGTGTTGGCTCCCACAGCACACGTTTGACCTGCCAGCCTCATTCTCCTTTCTCACTCACCCTTAGCCCCCCCCCCCCCCCCCCCCCCCATACAAGTTTGGATTGGCGACATGCTCATCCCTGTTGATGTTAAGCACCACAGTATTATTATTATTATGAAAGAACCAGTTTAATTACCACAAAAGAATGGATGCTATGTCAGCAAAGAGCGACATGAAGAGCTGTCTGTGGGGAGAAGCCTCGACAGCGCGGATCCCTCTGGGGTCTGGTTGGAACGGAGGACATAATTATTCACTGGTTTCTCCGAGGATATATCTGTGTTCCTTCTTTTTCCCCTCTCTTTCCCCCGCTGCTCGTGCATTAGTTAAACGTATCAGAGAGACAAACGGGGCCGCTCCCCCCGTGCACCCTCCTATGAATGAACAACAGCGATAATGAGAGAAGGCTTTGTCCCTCTGAGCAGGGATGCAGAGGGATTTAGCGCAGCTAGGGCCTGGGCACCGAATCCGGTACTTTTAAGGGTATCGACCGAATCACGTCGGTACTACCGAGTACCGATCCACGTGAGATCCCCCGGTGCCACATTTCGGTACTGCAATTTTTTTTTAAAGTTCGATGACGTCAACAACAAAGCAGTCGGGGCATGGCAATGGACAAATTTTTTCACTCAGATGTGAACGGTACCCGTCCGGACACATACGATTTGATACATGAATATAGAATATAGAATATCATCAAGCCTATAAATGACCTTAGTATGGCCAAGTCACACATCTATGGATCGGGCCAAATCTTGGATCGGGCTTAAAGGGTTAACGACGGATACAACGTTCTCTCCTCCCGTCTTTTCTCTTCATCTACTCTCCTCCTCTCCCCTCCTCTCCTCCCTTCTCCCCTTCTCTCCTCGCTTCTCTTCTCCTCTCCTCCCGTCTCTTCTCTTCTCCTCTCCTCTCCTTTCATCTCCCCTCCTCTCCTCTCTTCTCCTCTCATTTCATCTCCCCCCTCTCCTCCCTTCTATTCTCCTCTCCTTTAATCTCCCCTCCTCTCCTCTCCTCTCCTTTCACCTGTTTCGTCTCCTCCCTTCTCTTCTCTTCTCTCCTCTCCTCTCCTCTCTCCAACAAGCGCTTGTCGGGGGTCATTTGAAAGCCCCATTGGGGGGAAAAAGGGATTTGTGGGAGAGAGCTGGTTGGTGAAGAGGCACAAATTATAAACAGCGAGGCCTTTATGCCCGACTAGCTTTTACCCATCTCTAGTTCCGATTAGCAGGAGGGTATTAACCAGATGCTTCCCCGGCAAATGCTACTCCGCCCGACTGTAGAGGAATTGATTCATCAGAACGATATTCATCCAATTTATTTTTTGCTTGCGTTTTACAGTTCTCTTTCTTGGCCACCTCCTTGTCGTGTCATTGGCTCCTTCTATCCCATCATGCTCTCTGCGTATCCGTTTAATTTTCTTTCAAAGTGCAAATCTGTTTATTTTTTACTTCATCAATGTGGATATATTCACACACATGGTAAAGTTTGATCTGTAGATGGAATACTGGAAATCACGTTCTGAAACCATTGCAAATCAGAATACAGATCTGTTTTCACTCCAGTTTACAGACTTAAAAAAAAAAAAAATTACTTTTTTTTATAGCATTTTCTGCTTTTTCTGGCCACGCAGGACCTTTTGGCCACGCAGGACCGGCAGAGGAGAAAGGGTGAAACAGGAGGAGAAGAGGGGAAGACATGCGGCACATGGCCACCGGGTCTGGGAAACGAACCCGGGGCGACCACTTCGCGACTCAGCGCGCTATGTGGTGTGCTACTGGAGCGCCCCGTTGGTTTACAGACTTAACCAATGTAAACAAACCTTGTACAGCCACACAAAACACAGCATATTCAAAACTCATATTCATCTTTTGTCTAAGGTTAGCCCCCCCACGTCATGGGACCACTCAACCGACGGGAGATTAAAAACATCCCCAAAACATCTCCTTTCTGATTTCTTGTTCTGTGGTGGGGGGCGACCGCACTTGTTCACGTTTGAATCACTGATTGGGCCTTTAAGCTGTCATGTTGTCATCAACTGTGTGGAGCAGAGGCTGCCTGCTTATCTGGGTGAGTGATACGGAGGCGGTGTTCAAGGTTACAACAAAGATACTCGAACACAGGGAGAGAAACGCATTCGAGTGTCAGGCGCCAGGCGCTGTTCTTAACACAGTGTGAGATCATAAGACGAGTCTCAAACAAACTCGTTCGGCGCTGGACGTACTTTTAGTTTATCAACAATGTCATGCACATTATAGGCACAATAAATAAGAATAAACAATAAAGAATGAGCTAAGACAGTTACAAGTCGACACACAGTGGTCAGAGATCATACTTTTAAATGCAACAAAAGAAGGAAGAACATTCAGCTTCAGGGTCAGTTGAAGAGCGTTCAAGATTCCAAGATAAGATACTATATCTGTAAGGGTACAGGTATGGGGAGGGTAATAGAAGAAAGACAGAAATATGGGCAATAAAATGTAATCTTAATATAAAAATAGGAGAAGCATAAACAGTATAAACAAAATAATTAACTCTGAATATAAAAATATGGGGGAGAAAATAATACAGTGTAAACAAAGGTGCAGATGTGGGTCTGTATCGGTCATAATATACGCTACAATAAAAATAAATGTAATATGAATGTATACTATGAGTAAAAGTAAACAGTATAGACAAGGTGCAGGTGAGGGGCTGTAACCTAACGGGCATGATATGATAATACGTCACATTTACCTCGATTGCTATGGTACGGAAGTAAACTCGCACATTCTGCGAGAAAGAAACCGTGAGTTTTCTGGTAGGGACCGAATAGTTCTAAGCTTCGAAGCTTCATTCATAACGTTGACATTCAAATTCTAAATCAACATTCGAAAAAGAAAATTTTTTTATTATTATTATTTGTTTTGTATTATAATTATTTTGTATGTGTCTATTCATTCTGTTTAAACCAATGGGGTTTTTCTTCACAGTTAAAGATAAATATTAGGCTACACTAATATTATAGTATTATAATATTATAGTATTTATGACTCATCATAAAAAAAATTATAAAACATTTATCATAAATCATATATTTAGGACCCAACGGCGCTCCATCAAGACACCACCATCACTTTCGTGCCAACCGTGCCCCTATTGGATTATATATGTTGACAAAACTGACGAGTTATATTCATTAAAGAAAGTTGATTTAATAAGAAAAAATACTAATTTAATCAGAATAATCACTTTATTCAAATTGAGGGTTTAGTTTGAGGATTTTTTTTATTATTATTATTTTCTTTATGATTACGTCATAAAATATGACGACAGACATTCAAAGCTTCATTCGAAAACTTCAATAGAATCTTTGAATGTAAAAAAAAAAATACTATATACTTTGTCCTCAAAAACTTAAAACAAATAAAACTTGCCTCTTGATCATCAAACAAGAATGAATTACCCTATTGGGATTAATAAAGTGCAAATCTAACTTTCACCAAACATCACTTTTTGTAAAATAAAAGGTGCATCTAAAAAAAATAATATTAAAAAAAAAAAAAATCTTCTTTTTTTAATCGATTTAAATTTTTCAAAATCGTCCTAGATCATTAATTCGAATTAATTGAAAAATCGATTAATCGCCCAGCCCTAGTCTCTGGTTACCGTGGGCCCTGCGAGAAGAGCAGGGAGGCCTCTGCTAATGTACCTGGGATTCAAACACACGGGCCCTTCCGCACGGGACGCCAGACACGCACCACTCAGCCACAGCTTCCGCCAACCAGGGGCACTCTGCTACACTGCACCCCAGCGGAAGGAGAAACCACAACACACCACTGGTAAATCAAACATCTAGCACTCAGCCAAAAGGAGAAAGGGATGGTATTTATTTAGGGCTTACTAGGCTTTCTACTAAAAAACAACAACAGCCCACTTATATCCAGGGAGCGACAGCAGCTGATGCTGGGACATATCTCCCCCTCTCTCTCTCTCTCCCTCTCCCTCTCCCTCTCCCTCTATCCCTCTCTCTCTCTCTCTCTCTCTCTCTCTCTCTCTCTCTCTCTCTCTCTCTCTCTCTCTCTCTCTCTCTCTCTCTCTCTCTATCCTAGGATTCAGGAGCCGCTACACATGGCCTCCTCTCGCCTGGGCATCCCTCCTCTCGCCCGGGCATCCCTCCTCTTGTGTGTGAGGAGGGCTGATGTCTGAGTTTAGAGGCAGAACAGACTGCTGTGTATATAGCGGGACAAAAGAGGAGTCATTGTGAAGCGTTAACACACTCTGGAGAGAGACGACACCAGCCGGCCCGTGTCATTCTGTAAACAAACCACATAAATGGTAAATGGCTGCATTCATAGAGCAGCTTCTATCCAAAGCGCTTTACAATTCGTTCCTCACACATTTGACCCGTTCACTCACACATTCACTCACACATTCACATACCGAAGGCGGAGGCGACCATGCAAGGTGCCGACCTGCACATCGGGAGCAATTAGGGGTTAAGTGTCTTTGCTCAAAAGGACACTTCGACAGTCGACACAGGAGGAGCGGGAATTGAACCGGGAAGCTCCGAATTACAAGACCACTGCTCTACCTCCTGAGCCACTGTCCCCCACACTGTGTGTGGGCGTGTGTATGTTTGAGCATACGGTGTGTGTGTGTGTGTGTGTGTGCGTGCGTGCGTGCGTGCGTGCGTGTGTGTGTGTGTGTGTGTGTGTGTGTGTGTGTGTGTGTGTGTGTGTGTGTGTGTGTGTGAGAGAGTGGCTGCGTGTGTGTGTGTGTGTGCGTGTGTGTGTGTGTGTGTGTGTGTGTGTGTGTGTGTGTGTGTGTGTGTGTGTGTGTGTGTGTGTGTGTGTGTGTGTGTGTGTGTGTGTGTGTGTGTGTGTGTGTGTGTGTGTGTATGTGTGTGTGTGTGTGTGTGTGTGTAGCCCTGGTGTAAATGCCTGTCACAGCATCTCATGTAAACACAGGCTTCAGAGGAGAGCCGGCTGTCGTCTGCTTGTACAGTAGCCTGCGGGCAGTGAATCAGGCTCATACATTCAGACCTGACAGAGTAGGACAACATGGACCAGCCCCCCCTGGTCGACTAGGACAGGGGTTCCCAAAGTCGGGGTCGCCGCGCGCATGGGGGGGGGGTCGCCAGATGATTTCCAAAATGATGATTTTTTTTTTATGCAGTCAGGCCACTGAACTTAGAAGCAGGCCAGGACAGTGTTTCTAGTTGCAGCAGTGCAATAGTTAGATAACCTAGGTGGGGAACAACCAGGAGATCACTGCAACTCACACAAGTTGGAGAACTATCTCTCTCTCTCTCTCTCTCTTGCTCTCACACACACACACAAAAGGAGCCGCATGTGATTGGTGGAGGTGGGACCCTTACAAAAAACTGTTGTTGCTAATCATTGACACATGCTAGCCTGTAATAATCCCCCCCAGAAAAATCGACTTTGCATTTGATATATTGCAAATATATGCCATCACACACACTGGCATTTAAAGGGTTAGAATTATCAAATTAATATGTGTTGTTATGATCAGGGCTGAAGTTGAATAAAATATTGTATTATTTTCAATCTGACATTACAAAAAAAATGAAAATCCATCAAAATCAGACATATATGCTAGCCTGTTTTTTAACAATAATTTGTGATGCCATCACAAACACTGGCATTTAAAGGGTACAAAAAAAATGCCTGCACCAGAATGCAGGAAATGAAGTCTTTGTAACAAGAAATGTCCTGGTGGGGGACCCCCAGACCCCCTGCTTAAAGAGTGGCCTGACTGGGGCTATATTTTGCACTATATTTCCCCAGTCCGGCCCTGGTTAAAAGCCTCCAATGCTTATTAGTGTGTGTGCGTTTGAACGTGTGCATGTTTCAACCATACATTTCCATTTATTAAAAAAAATATATATATATATTAATTTCTTTTTTATTTTTAAATTTGTTTTATACCTCCTATAATAGTGGGGGTCGCGGCTCTCTGACACCGTTATTTTTGGGTCACGGCCTGAAAAGTTTGGGAACCCCTGGACTAGGAGACAGACATGGACCCAACGTGACCAGCCCCTCTACTAAATACTCTGCACCATGGGAATTAAGGTATTATGAATTATCTGGCACTGAAACACACAAAGGAAGGAGGGGAGAGGAGAGAGGAGAGGAGAGGAGAGGAGAGGAGAGGAGAGGAGAGAAGAGAAGAGAAGAGAAGAGAAGAGAAGAGAAGAGAAGAGAAGAGAAGAGAAGAGAAGAGAAGAGAAGAGAAGAGAAGAGAAGAGAAGAGAAGAGAAGAGAAGAGAAGAGAAGGATGAGAAGAGACGGGAGGAGGGGAAGGGAGGTGAAAGGAGAGGAGAAGATAAGAGAAGAGAGGAGAGGAGAAGAGAGGAGAGGAGGGGAGATGAAAGGAGATAAGAGAAGATATGGGAGGAGAGGAGAAGAGAAGGGAGGAGAGGAAGGGAGGTGAAAGGAGAGGAGAAGGGAGGGGAGGAGGGGAGATGAAAGGATAAGAGTAGAGAAGAGAAGAGAGGAGATGAGAAGAGAGGAGAGGAGAAGAGAAGGGGGGAGAGGAAGGGAGGTGAAAGGAGAGGAGAGGAGAAGGGAGGAGAGGAGGGGAGATGAAAGGATAAGAGTAGAGAAGAGAGGAGAGGAGGAGAAGAGAGAACATGAGAGGAGAGGAGAGGAGAAAATAGGAGGAGAGGAGAGGAAAGAAGAGGAGAGGATATGAAAGGAAAGAAGATGAGAGAAGAGGAGGATGATGAAGAAGATGGAGAGAGTGTGAGAGAGGAATCCACCCACACGGCATTACAAAGAAACCAAACCCCATCTCTCATTACTGATCCCAACAAAATGGAAGCAGAGAGGGAGGAGAGACAATGAAAACATCACCAGGCCGGAGAGAGAGAGAACAACAGAGAAATAAAAGGCGTGTGTTTGTGATGTTGTTCGTATGTTAGGGATGCTGTGGTGCCTCATCATTACTGCAATTCCATCACTGTGTGACAGCAGAGGGTCCCGTCACGGGCGTCTCCTGGGCCGACCAAGCCAACCCTGTTAGGAGGACAGCAGCATCTCTAACGAGCAGCAGATATACCCTCACCGTGGATAAACAGGCTTATAGCCTGGAAAGACGGGGTGGTGGAGAAGAGAGAGAGAGAGAGGACAATGAGGAAGAATACAAAATGTTCTCGTTCACTTTCTTCACGCTTCTTACACATAGTCTGGTAGGCTGGGAGTGCTTTCTCAGTTCTTTCTGCATCCGTCCTTTTCTTTCTCTCATCCACAGATGTCGCTGTGAGACATCCCCCCCCCCCCTGGTGTCTGAACCCTGGAGTCTGAACCCTGGAGTCTGAACTAGGGATGAGTTAGTAATCATAATAATCTGAACTAGGGATGAGTTCCAATTTTTGAATTTTCGAATGGTCGTGCCAGTCTCCACATTCGATTTTTCATGTCAGAGTCGAAAAATATATATATAATTATTATTATATACAGCCTCATTTTTATAGCCTAATTGATCTAAAAGATGCACATGCTACTAGGGGTGGAACGGTACACATTCAAACCGTACACCGTTCGGGGCATGGGTGTATTGTTCGGTTATTATAACGGTTAGCCTCGAGCTAGGCTAACGTTACGTTAGCCATGAGCTAATTAACTTTAGCCGTGAGCTAACTAACGTTAGCCACGAGCTAATGTTAACTAACTTTAGCCGCGAGCTAACCGTGGAAACGAACGCTCACAGCGAAGTGACTCCACGACACCAGTTCCATTTGGGGAAGGGGGGTATATTGACGAAGGTTGACAACAGAGGTTGTGTCTGTCTGTGTAAAATAACGAGCCAGGAGACTAGAGCTGTGTGTGTCAACTGCGTCTGTTTACATCCTGGTCCCTGCTGGGACGTACCAACTCGACAAACCACTGTGGGGGGGTTTATATAACATTCCCCATTCCCTTGTAACATCTCCTTTTTTTTGTTGATAACAACAGTTACAACATTCCTTAGTGCAAATTATTATTAATACAAGAAACCCCATAAACGTCCTTATTTAAAACCCTAATAATCTTTTCTGTGACTTTTCCTTTTTGATAAGAAAGTCTAGTGCTGGTTGAGCATATGCATACTTTGTTGATGGCCTTTGTCTATAATGTGGCCACAAAAATAGAAAGGTTTAATTATTTAGTTTGTTTGCACTAAGTTAATACTTTGACAAATGTAGCCTATATTTTTCAGTCAGTTTGGTCTTTGTGTGCCAAACATTATTTAAGGGAAACCGCTGTAAATCTTTTTTTTTAATATATAAATGAGAAGCATGTTTACATTGTTGGAGTGTTACATTATTTTTTTAATAAAAAACTACGTATATCAAACCGAACCGAAGACCGTGACCACAAAACCGTGATACGAACCGAACCCGAACCGTTCCACCCCTACATGCTACTGTTTCTGTTTGTTTATTAAAACCGGTTGATAGGCCAATGCAATGCTGTTATTATAGGCTACGATGGTGAATGGTGTCATTTTGATGTATTGTCGGTCAGCTGAGGGGAGATGAAAGGAGAGGAGTAGAGAAGAGAATAGAGGAGAGGAGAAGAGAAGAGAGGAGGGGAGATGAAAGAAGAGAGGGGAAAAAAAGAGAAGGGAGGAGAGGAGAGGAGAAGAGAAGGGAGGAGAGGAGGGGAGAGGAGGAGAGGAGATGAAGAGAAAAGACGGGAGGAGAGAAGGGGAGAAGAAAGTAGAGGAGAGGAGAGGAGGGGAAGCCGGCTCTGGGCTTTGTGCCACGGCTCTTATTCCCGCTAACCAGCGCTGCAGTGCAAACGAGCCACCGATTCACATAACCATCTCCCAGTGTTGTAGCACTCGAGTCCTGGACTGATTTTCAGGACTCGTGACTCGACTTGGACTCGAGCATCGACTGCATTTTCAAATACGTGTGCCGATTAGATTCAGAACAATAATATGGGCCGTTAACTCAGATTCCTGGCAGCGTGGGTGGCTCATTATCGAAAGATCACCGGTTCGAGCCCTGGTCAAGGTTGTTGTTTGGTAAGTGGTGTCGTTGTCCTCCAGGGAGCACTCTGTCCTTTGGACCTGGTAGTAACAACGCCCCTGTCATGGTGATTAGGGACACCAACGCCGTACAGCTGCGAGTGCCGTCCTTCGGATAAGACGTTGGGTCGACTGAATCGGGTCAGAGAAGAGAAGAGAAGAGAAGAGAAGAGAAGAGAGGAGAGGATGGGAGATGAAAGGAGACGAGAGGAGAGGAGAGGAGGGGAGAGGAAATGAGAGGAGAGGAGAGGAGAACAGAAGAGACGAGAGGAGAGGAGAAGAGAAGAGAGGAAGGGAGGTGAAAGGAAAAGAGAGGAGAGGAGGGGAGGGGAAAGGAGAGGAGAAGAGAATAGAAGAAAATAGAGGAGAGGAGAGGAGAGGATGGGAGATGAAAGGAGAGAAGAGAGGAGAGGAGGGGAGATGAAAGGAGAGGAGAAGAGAAGAGAAGGGAGAGGAGAGGAGAAGAGAATGGAGGAGAGAGGAGGAGAGGAGATGAAGAGAAAAGACGGGAGGAGAGAAGGGGAGAAGAAAGTAGAGGTGAGGAGAGGAGGAGAAAAAGGACACAGGGAGTCTATCGCAAAGAGTAGTGGGTTCAAACGCATTGTCCCACCACCACCACACATGATCACATGACCCCCCCCCCCCCCCCCCCTAATTGGCTGATATCAGTCCCTGTCTCCTGAGCGTTTCAGCCATTGTGTGAGGTGTGCCTGGTGCCACTGTATGGCAGCCATTGAGCCTGCGTAGCCCAAGGTTAAGGCAAAAAAGGCAATTCCCACCCTATATTATAAAGTGCTTAGACTTAGAGTATCTAGAAAAGTAATATACTGTAAATGCAATGATCATTCATTCATTCATTAATTATTTCATGCATTCAACTTGATGATGTCGGTTTTATTAACTACAGGTCCAAAAATATATTGTATTGAGGAGAAGAGATGTTTGTGGATGAAATAAGTATTACTGTGTCTTCCCCGTGTATTATTAACTAAATGTATTTGTTTACGGTGGGCGACCACAATATCAGACAGTATTCTCCCACAAACTGAGACAATTACACACAGAGAGACAACAGACAGTATGTGTGTATTCACAAGGACTAACCCAACACTGGGCAACACTGCCTGAGTCTCTATAGATTACTGTGAGGTAGAGTGGAGAGCTTTACCCCGACGCAGTCACGTTCTCTTCCCACAACCCCCTCGCAATCAATACCCAGAGAGGTCGAGGGCGCGCAGGGGGGGGGGGTTCAAGGCCAGGCTGTGTCTGACCCAATGACCCACATCTACTTCAGTCTGTGACCCAGCTACCACACACACACACACACACACACACACACACACACATACAAGTTACACACACATGCAAGTTACACAGACATGGAAGTTACGCAAACATGCAAGCTACACACACATGCAAGCTATACACGCATGAACAGACACACACACACACACACACACATACCATAGGCCTATACACAAACACATGTACACGCACACATATACGGTGTGGAGCAGTGAGAACTTCCTCAGTGTTTGTTAACCTGTAATCCAGTCAGCACTAGTAGTCACCAGTCAGTCAGTCAGTCAGTCAGTCAGTCAGTCAGTCAGTCAGTCAGTCAGTCAGTCAGTCAGTCAGTCAGTCAGTCAGTCAGTCAGTCAGTCAGTCAGCACAAATCAAGTTTGTTTGTATAAAGATAGGGGGAAAACTCCCACACAAACCTTATAGGAAAAGAATTAAAGGAGAAAAAAAGGGATGAAACATCATGGACATTTCAAGGAGCATTCCCAAGCTCAGCACCCAGTAGACTGAATGATAATAACCAGTCAGCCAGTAATCCGTCGGTCAGGCAGGCAGGCAGGCAGGCAGGCAGGCAGGCAGTCAGTCAGTCAGTCAGTCAGTCAGTCAGTCAGTCAGTCAGTCAGTCACCATTTGAGCCAGATAAGATACAGCTTTGCTGGTGTCAATCCACTAATCTTCCCGCGGCACATTAATTTCTTCCCGTAAATCAATTTTCCGGGCCTATTTGCTGGGGTCAGAGGGCAGGACAGTAATCTCCCACACACACCTCCACACAGACAGCCTCTCTCTGCTGCACTCCTCCTACTCAGGCGAACAAATTACAGCCCGGCTCTGCAAACCAAATACTAATGAGTAAACAAAAAGGAATCCTGGTGGCATAACCAGCCCCCTGAGGGGAGGAGGGGTATACATTTAGCCTGGGCAGCCAAGGTGCAAAGATAATCCTATTTTTAATCGAGAGATCTTAATTAAAGTAAAACAGACAGTACATCCCGTGAGAACCATCACCAGGGCAATTAAGTTACAAAGAGGATACATGTTGTTGTGAAGAGACATGTACACACGCTCACACACACACACACGCACGCACGCATGCACGCACGCACACACACACACACACACACACACACACACACACACACACACACACACACACACACACACACACACACACACACACACACACACACACACACACACACACACACGCTCACACACACACACACACACGCGCACACACACGCTCACACACGCTCACACACACACACGCTCACACACACACATTAGTGATTTACACACTCTCAGTTAGTTCATTATAAAAGATACAAACCTGAAAACAAATGCACTTAAATGTTAAATAAACGGACCACAGTAATGAGGCAGGAGGAACATATTTCTTTGCACTATAATGTTAAAATTGTTATTTAAAAAAGTGCCCTTAAAAAATATACTGTGCCCCAACATTTTTCATTTAGGGGCACCTGTGCCCCTAGTGAAAGAGCTTAGCGTACAGCCCTGCAATTGTGTGAGTGTGTAAACAGGTCAGAGTCCCCTCTAGTATAGCAATACAAGTACACACACACACACACACACACACACACACACACACACACACACACACACACACACACACACACACACACACACACACACACACACTCTCTCTTAGCTGTCCATCGTGTTCGATGATGACGCTTGCTCCAGGGATGGGGAGAGGGGGAGGGGGGTTAGCGACTTTAACTCCCTCCCCCTCCTCACTTTAACTCCCTCCCCCTCCTCACTTTAACTCCCTCCCCCTCCTCACTTTAACTCCCTCCTCACTTTAACTCCCTCCCCCTCCTCACTTTAACTCCCTCCCCCTCCTCACTTTAACTCCCTCCTCACTTTAACTCCCTACCCCTCCTCACTTTAACTCCCTCCTCCTCCTCACTTTAACTCCCTCCTCACTTTAACTCCCTCCCCCTCCTCACTTTAACTCCCTCCCCCTCCTCACTTTAACTCCCT
>NC_140179.1:58823872-58826372 GCF_963971535.1 Notolepis coatsorum | reverse complement strand
GGAACTTTCATATCCATAAATCATAACATAGATCTGTTTCACTCCCAAACATTACGAACATAAAAAAACTATTATAGCCCTAACATACAGAAAAACACTGTTTCAAACTCTAATTTACCCCGTTTGTCCTCATATCTAGAGATCAGTCAGTCACCTAGAGAATGACAGCATGTTGTCTAGTGTTAGTCCTTGTATCTAGAGCTCAGTCAGTCAACTAGAGAATGACAGCATGTTGTCTAATGTTAGTCCTTGTGTCAAGAGCTCAGTCAGTCACTTAGACAATGACAGCATGTTGTCTATTGTTAGTCCTTGTATCAAGAGCTCAGTCAGTCAACTAGAGAATGACAGCATGTTGTCTAATGTTATATCATACATATATCTTTTTTTTTTTTTTTTTTTTTTTTTTTTACTTCTAATTTTACTATGTTATTTTATTTCATACTTATCTTGTCTTGCACAGTCCTCTGGAGCGCAACAGTAAGAAGCATTTTGTATAAAAGTATTCTGTACTTCTGTATGACAACTATTAAAGAAACTTGAAACTTGAAACATACAGTGTTTGCATCCTAACAGGCAACATACTGCATACAACACGCTGTAGTATGCAGCATGGAGGATTCAGAAGCAGCAATTCCATCTCCATAAACGAATGTTGGCAGTGGAATGGGTCGTACTGAATAGCGCAGTGATCGCCAAAGGATGCCACCTTCCAATAAGTCAGTTTGTAAAATGTCATTGCAAAACAGAGCGAGAGAGAGAGAGAGAGAGAGAGAGAGAGAGAGAGAGAGAGAGAGAGATAGAGACAGAGACAGAGAGAGGAGGAGAGGAATGGGATGTGACTTGGGATGGGCAGAGGGCAAAGGAGAGAATGAGAATGACACATTCAATCAGTTGCCACGGTGACAAGCCCTCGTTAATTATCGCGTGGCAACTGTAGCATCAACAAAACCTCACACACACAAACACATACTGATATTAATTATTCTCTCTACGTAGCCCCATGGCACGCAACAGGTCCAATAGTGCAGTTTAGCAGCCAGGTAGCGTTTAAACGTCAGTTGGGGCTTCATCTGCAGTGCTCCTATTTTGAATTTGATTGCATCGTTACAGTTCAATCTTTTAATATTTCACCAGGTTTTAACGAAAAGCGACACCCCTGTCTCCTCTCGACTCTGTCTCTCTGTTAGGGTTGGGTACCTTTCACATTTGAACCGGTACTGGTACCTGTGAATCGATACTGGTACCCAGCGACGGTACTTTTTTTCAGTACTTTAGTCTCTAAAAATGTAATCTACCAACCTCAGTTGAAAAAAAAAGTACTTTACTTATATTTATTTGTTAATATAAATATAATATATAATATTGCAGCGAGCGTTGTCTGCATCTAGTTTTGTAAAGTGTAACAACACTTGCGACCGTTTTCGCCTTGCCATTGCCCCGACTGCTTTGTTGTTGAATCAAGTCAAATCCTAGGTAAGCGTGTATTGTGCGTGTGAACATTGACGTTTATTCTTTTTTACAGTACCAAAATGTGGCACCGGCGGATCTCACGTGAATCGGTACTCGGTATTACCGACGTGATTCGGTCGATACCCTTAAAAGTACCTGATTCGGTACCCATCCCTACTCTCTGTACTCTCTCCACTGGAATTATCTCTCCCCTTGTGGCAGACCGGCTGGCGTGGACGGTAATAGAAGGCCGCTATGTATCGGCCAATGTACTGGGGCACATGCCCATATTAGGAGATCCGAGGAGACCGCATCAACCCCAATGCAGCGCACCTGTGTCAGACGCGCACAGGACAGGTGAGCGCAATCAAAGCCCAATCAAGACGCATAGAACATGGAGACCGAGACAGAGAATCATTGGAGTAGCTGAGGCGAAACCTGTACGGAAAGAGAGGACGTGAGTAAGAGAAGAGAGAGAGTGAGAAGAGGAGGAAGATTATTGTCTGTGTGACCAATGCTATGTTTATCTGCTTTTGGAAGGAGGACCCCCGATCGTCTGAGAACCCGCATGTGTATCGACCCCTGCTTGTTTAATGTCTCCTGGATCAACCCCTGCCCGTATGAGAACCGCTCTCTGTGTACCGAACCCCGCTTAACGGACCAAGACGATTCTCTTGCATTACGGACTGGCTGACGATCTCACTGACCTCTCCTTTTCCCCTAAACAGCAATACAACTGCTGTTAAACTTGCTTATACCTTGTGCCATATGTGTTTTGTTAATTACAACCTGGTGAGAGCTCATAACACCCCAGTCTGTCACACCCTCTAGATTCTGTACTCTCTCTGCTGTATTGATCTCTCTGTACTCTCTCTGCTGTATTGATCTCTCTCCTCTAGACAGTCTATCTGTTGTATTGATCTCTCTTTTCTCTGTACTCTTCTGTATTGATCTCTCTCATCTAGACTCTCTCTCTCTGTCTCTCTCTGCTGTATTGATCTATCTGTCTCTCTGCTGTATTGATCTCTCTCCTCTAGACTCTGTCTCTCTG